>NW_027640878.1:1200000-1798511 GCF_949752795.1 Hyperoodon ampullatus
CATGGCAGCGAGAATCAGCTCAAACCCAGTATAAAAAGGAATTTCAAAAACAAAACAAAAAAACTGGGAAATTCTTTACAATTCCTTCAGGGTCTCTGATGAAACCTGGAATTACCCTATCTACAACGACAGCTGGATGTGGCATAAGGCTGGACACTTGTGACTGAGAGAATTGGTGAGATTGGGTGAGCAAATGCAGACCCTTTAAAGCAATAATGCATGGCACCCATTCCATGGGTCCCAACTCTCCAGGTTGAAGGGAATATTACTACAGTTATAACATGAACGGGAAACCTAGAGAACGGACACACTGTGAATACGAAAGGCTTCTAAAACTCAATGAATAGTCCCTCTCCTGGTGCTCCGGGTTGACTTTCCATCTGCTTTACTATCAACCTCCCAACTTGGAGAGACAGCCCCTTTAACCTCCTGGTTCGCACAGGTTGCCAATTTGGCAGAGGATGAAAGGGAAGAGGGAGAACCAATGAGAGAGTAGCTGTTAGGCATTTGGTCAGGCACATATCACTGTAATTTCCCGGCAGGAAGAAGAATTAAGCAAAGTCTCAGCCACCCATCGGGAACCAGTATAGGTCCTGAACCAAAGTTTTGGACTTGCGGTCAGCTCACCAAAAAAGAGTTGAAAAATGGAGCTCAGGGGCACAGCAATTCACAAACTGGCCGAGTAATAAAGGACAACTATCGTCCAAAAATCTGTTGAGGGAAGGCAACGAGGAGGACTTGAATGCGAGGCAGAATAGCAGGAAACAGATTTCAAGAGGTACGTTGGAATCGCCTTTAAAGCACAGGAAGAGGGGCCCAACTTCGACAATGATGCACTTGGCCAAAAAGGGCGTATGCGTTTTCTCCTGAACATATTCAGGAGAAAACGCATACGCCCTTTTTGGCCAAGCAAGCAAGCGGGCAATGCAAATCTGCACTACAAAGAAGTATCACTTCCCAACGGTCAAAAGGGACATTCACAAAATGTGTAAAAACCAGAAAGGCAAGACAGGCCCTCGAGAAGAGGGAGCCTTTTTATGCTGATGGGCGGGATGTAAATTGCCAACTGCCTCTCTGGAGGAGTGCATTGTGTTACCTAAAACAAGTAAACAACGGAGCTACAGAGCCAAGGGCACTTCCAGTCTAGGGAATATACCTTGGGAAAACTGAAAATCAATAAGACAGAGCCACCCCAAAATTTAGGGCTGCACTGCTTACAAGGACCTCAACTTGGGTACACCTTAAATATCCCAGGAAATATAAAAATGGTTCAGAAAATTGTGGTACTTACGTACGATGGAATATCCCTCAGCCATGAAATCAATGTCATAAGACCAGTAGCAGCAAAATGGGTGGATTCAGGTACGATGATCCTAAGTGAAATAAGTCACACAGAAAAAGAAAGTTATCATAAGATATCACTTATGAAGATCCTGTAAACATGGCTACACTTGAACTGAGTTAGGAAAGAGAACAGTGTCTCACATTTAGAAAACACCCTTATGCCTGCTTAAGGGGGAAGGAGAGTTGCGGTGCTGCATAAAACCAGAGTTTAATATAAGCACAGGTACTGTTCCAAAAACCAACTATGGAATAGACAAGACCTACACCTTCCTCAGTGAAAGGGACTCAAAACCCCATATTTCCCGCAGAGGAATATATCTGATTAGTAAGAATCTTAAAACCTATGTATTGATAGGTCTCCGTAAGGGAATCAAGTGTGTCTAGACTGGCATAAACATGGCAGCGAGAATCAGCTCAAACCCACTATAAAAAGGAATTTCAAAAACAAAACAAAAAAACTGGGAAATTCTTTACAATTCCTTCAGGGTCTCTGATGAAACCTGGAATTACCCTATCTACAACGACAGCTGGATGTGGCATAAGGCTGGACACTTGTGACTGAGAGAATTGGTGAGATTGGGTGAGCAAATGCAGACCCTTTAAAGCAATAATGCATGGCACCCATTCCATGGGTCCCAACTCTCCAGGTTGAAGGGAATATTACTACAGTTATAACATGAACGGGAAACCTAGAGAACGGACACACTGTGAATACGAAAGGCTTCTAAAACTCAATGAATAGTCCCTCTCCTGGTGCTCCGGGTTGACTTTCCATCTGCTTTACTATCAACCTCCCAACTTGGAGAGACAGCCCCTTTAACCTCCTGGTTCGCACAGGTTGCCAATTTGGCAGAGGATGAAAGGGAAGAGGGAGAACCAATGAGAGAGTAGCTGTTAGGCATTTGGTCGGGCACATATCACTGTAATTTCCCGGCAGGAAGAAGAATTAAGCAAAGTCTCAGCCACCCACCGGGAACCAGTATAGGTCCTGAACCAAAGTTTTGGACTTGCGGTCAGCTCACCAAAAATGAGTTGAAAAATGGAGCTCAGGGGCACAGCAATTCACAAACTGGCCGAGTAATAAAGGACAACTATCGTCCAAAAATCTGTTGAGGGAAGGCAACGAGGAGGACTTGAATGCGAGGCAGAATAGCAGGAAACAGATTTCAAGAGGTACGTTGGAATCGCCTTTAAAGCACAGGAAGAGGGGCCCAACTTCGACAATGATGCACTTGGCCAAAAAGGGCGTATGCGTTTTCTCCTGAACATATTCAGGAGAAAATGCATACGCCCTTTTTGGCCAAGCAAGCAAGCGGGCAATGCAAATCTGCACTACAAAGAAGTATCACTTCCCAACGGTCAAAAGGGACATTCACAAAATGTGTAAAAACCAGAAAGGCAAGACAGGCCCTGGAGAACAGGGAGCCTTTTTATGCTGATGGGCGGGATGTAAATTTCCAACTGCCTCTCTGGAGGAGTGCATTGTGTTACCTAAAACAAGTAAACAACGGAGCTACAGAGCCAAGGGCACTTCCAGTCTAGGGAATATACCTTGGGAAAACTGAAAATCAATAAGACAGAGCCACCCCAAAATTTAGGGCTGCACTGCTTACAAGGACCTCAACTTGGGTACACCTTAAATATCCCAGGAAATATAAAAATGGTTCAGAAAATTGTGGTACTTACGTACGATGGAATATCCCTCAGCCATGAAATCAATGTCATAAGACCAGTAGCAGCAAAATGGGTGGATTCAGGTACGATGATCCTAAGTGAAATAAGTCACACAGAAAAAGAAACTTATCATAAGATATCACTTATGAAGATCCTGTAAACATGGCTACACTTGAACTGAGTTAGGAAAGAGAACAGTGTCTCACATTTAGAAAACACTCTTATGCCTGCTTAAGGGGGAAGGAGAGTTGCGGTGCTGCATAAAACCAGAGTTTAATATAAGCACAGGTACTGTTCCAAAAACCAACTATGGAATAGACAAGACCTACACCTTCCTCAGTGAAAGGGACTCAAAACCCCATATTTCCCGCAGAGGAATATATCTGACTAGTAAGAATCTTAAAACCTATATATTGATATGTCTCCGTAAGGGAATCAAGTGTGTCTAGACTGGCATAAACATGGCAGCGAGAATCAGCTCAAACCCACTATAAAAAGGAGTTTCAAAAACAAAACTAAAAACTGGGATATTCTTTACAATTCCTTCAGGGTCTCTGATGAAACCTGGAATGACCCTATCTACAATGACAGCTGGATGTGGCATAACGAGGGACACTTGGGACTGAGACAATTGGTCAGATTGGGTGATCAAATGCAGACCCTTTAAAGCACAAATGTCTGGCACCCATTCCATGGGTCCCAACTCTCCAGGTTGAAGGGAATATTACTACAGCTATAACATGTACGGGAAACCTAGAGAACAGACACACTGTGAATACGAAAGGTTTCTAAAACTCAACGAATAGTTCCTATCCTGGTGCTCTAGTTTGACTTTCCAGCTGCTTTACTATCAACCTCCCAACTTGGAGAGACAGCCCCTTTAACCTCCTGGTTCGCACAGGTTGCCAATTTGGCAGAGGATGAAAGGGAAGAGGGAGAACCAATGAGAGAGTAGCTGTTAGGCATTTGGTCGGGCACATATCACTGTAATTTCCCGGCAGGAAGAAGAGTTAAGCAAAGTCTCAGCCACCCACCGGGAACCAGTATAGGTCCTGAACCAAAGTTTTGGACTTGCGGTCAGCTCACCAAAAAAGAGTTGAAAAATGGAGCTCAGGGGCACAGCAATTCACAAACTGGCCGAGTAATAAAGGACAACTATCGTCCAAAAATCTGTTGAGGGAAGGCAACGAGGAGGACTTGAATGCGAGGCAGAATAGCAGGAAACAGATTTCAAGAGGTACGTTGGAATCGCCTTTAAAGCACAGGAAGAGGGGCCCAACTTCGACAATGATGCACTTGGCCAAAAAGGGCGTATGTGTTTTCTCCTGAACATATTCAGGAGAAAACGCATACGCCCTTTTTGGCCAAGCAAGCAAGCGGGCAATGCAAATCTGCACTACAAAGAAGTATCACTTCCCAACGGTCAAAAGGGACATTCACAAAATGTGTAAAAACCAGAAAGGCAAGACAGGCCCTGGAGAACAGGGAGCCTTTTTATGCTGATGGGCGGGATGTAAATTGCCAACTGCCTCTCTGGAGGAGTGCATTGTGTTACCTAAAACAAGTAAACAACGGAGCTACAGAGCCAAGGGCACTTCCAGTCTAGGGAATATACCTTGGGAAAACTGAAAATCAATAAGACAGAGCCACCCCAAAATTTAGGGCTGCACTGCTTACAAGGACCTCAACTTGGGTACACCTTAAATATCCCAGGAAATATAAAAATGGTTCAGAAAATTGTGGTACTTACGTACGATGGAATATCCCTCAGCCATGAAATCAATGTCATAAGACCAGTAGCAGCAAAATGGGTGGATTCAGGTACGATGATCCTAAGTGAAATAAGTCACACAGAAAAAGAAACTTATCATAAGATATCACTTATGAAGATCCTGTAAACATGGTTACACTTGAACTGAGTTAGGAAAGAGAACAGTGTCTCACATTTAGAAAACACCCTTATGCCTGCTTAAGGGGGAAGGAGAGTTGCGGTGCTGCATAATACCAGAGTTTAATATAAGCACAGGTACTGTTCCAAAAACAAACTATGGAATAGACAAGACCTACACCTTCCTCAGTGAAAGGGACTCAAAACCCCATATTTCCCGCAGAGGAATATATCTGACCAGTAAGAATCTTAAAACCTATGTATTGATAGGTCTCCGTAAGGGAATCAAGTGTGTCTAGACTGGCATAAACATGGCAGCGAGAATCAGCTCAAACCCACTATAAAAAGGAATTTCAAAAACAAAACAAAAAAACTGGGAAATTCTTTACAATTCCTTCAGGGTCTCTGATGAAACCTGGAATTACCCTATCTACAACGACAGCTGGATGTGGCATAAGGCTGGACACTTGTGACTGAGAGAATTGGTGAGATTGGGTGAGCAAATGCAGACCCTTTAAAGCAATAATGCATGGCACCCATTCCATGGGTCCCAACTCTCCAGGTTGAAGGGAATATTACTACAGTTATAACATGAACGGGAAACCTAGAGAACGGACACACTGTGAATACGAAAGGCTTCTAAAACTCAATGAATAGTCCCTCTCCTGGTGCTCCGGGTTGACTTTCCATCTGCTTTACTATCAACCTCCCAACTTGGAGAGACAGCCCCTTTAACCTCCTGGTTCGCACAGGTTGCCAATTTGGCAGAGGATGAAAGGGAAGAGGGAGAACCAATGAGAGAGTAGCTGTTAGGCATTTGGTCGGGCACATATCACTGTAATTTCCCGGCAGGAAGAAGAATTAAGCAAAGTCTCAGCCACCCACCGGGAACCAGTATAGGTCCTGAACCAAAGTTTTGGACTTGCGGTCAGCTCACCAAAAAAGAGTTGAAAAATGGAGCTCAGGGGCACAGCAATTCACAAACTGGCCGAGTAATAAAGGACAACTATCGTCCAAAAATCTGTTGAGGGAAGGCAACGAGGAGGACTTGAATGCGAGGCAGAATAGCAGGAAACAGATTTCAAGAGGTACGTTGGAATCGCCTTTAAAGCACAGGAAGAGGGGCCCAACTTCGACAATGATGCACTTGGCCAAAAAGGGCGTATGCGTTTTCTCCTGAACATATTCAGGAGAAAATGCATACGCCCTTTTTGGCCAAGCAAGCAAGCGGGCAATGCAAATCTGCACTACAAAGAAGTATCACTTCCCAACGGTCAAAAGGGACATTCACAAAATGTGTAAAAACCAGAAAGGCAAGACAGGCCCTGGAGAACAGGGAGCCTTTTTATGCTGATGGGCGGGATGTAAATTGCCAACTGCCTCTCTGGAGGAGTGCATTGTGTTACCTAAAACAAGTAAACAACGGAGCTACAGAGCCAAGGGCACTTCCAGTCTAGGGAATATACCTTGGGAAAACTGAAAATCAATAAGACAGAGCCACCCCAAAATTTAGGGCTGCACTGCTTACAAGGACCTCAACTTGGGTACACCTTAAATATCCCAGGAAATATAAAAATGGTTCAGAAAATTGTGGTACTTACGTACGATGGAATATCCCTCAGCCATGAAATCAATGTCATAAGACCAGTAGCAGCAAAATGGGTGGATTCAGGTACGATGATCCTAAGTGAAATAAGTCACACAGAAAAAGAAACTTATCATAAGATATCACTTATGAAGATCCTGTAAACATGGCTACACTTGAACTGAGTTAGGAAAGAGAACAGTGTCTCACATTTAGAAAACACCCTTATGCCTGCTTAAGGGGGAAGGAGAGTTGCGGTGCTGCATAAAACCAGAGTTTAATATAAGCACAGGTACTGTTCCAAAAACCAACTATGGAATAGACAAGACCTACACCTTCCTCAGTGAAAGGGACTCAAAACCCCATATTTCCCGCAGAGGAATATATCTGACTAGTAAGAATCTTAAGACCTATGTATTGATAGGTCTCCGTAAGGGAATCAAGTGTGTCTAGACTGGCATAAACATGGCAGCGAGAATCAGCTCAAACCCACTATAAAAAGGAATTTCAAAAACAAAACAAAAAAACTGGGAAATTCTTTACAATTCCTTCAGGGTCTCTGATGAAACCTGGAAAGACCCTATCTACAATGACAGCTGGATGTGGCATAAGGCTGGACACTTGGGACTGAGAGGATTGGTGAGATTGGGTGAGCAAATGCAGACCCTTTAAAGCAATAATGCATGGCAGCCATTCCATGGGTCCCAACTCTCCAGGTTGAAGGGAATATTACTACAGTTATAACATGTACGGGAAACCTAGAGAACGGACACTCTGTGAATACGAAAGGTTTCTAAAACTCAACGAATAGTCCCTCTCCTGGTGCTCCGGTTTGACTTTCCATCTGCTTTACTATCAACCTCCCAACTTGGAGAGACAGCCCCTTTAACCTCCTGGTTCGCACAGGTTGCCAATTTGGCAGAGGATGAAAGGGAAGAGGGAGAACCAATGAGAGAGTAGCTGTTAGGCATTTGGACGGGCACATATCACTGTAATTTCCCGGCAGGAAGAAGAATTAACCAAAGTCTCAGCCCCCCACCGGGAACCAGTATAGGTCCTGAACCAAAATTTTGGACTTGCGGTCTGCTCACAAAAAACGAGTTGAAAAATGGAGCTCAGGGGCACAGCAATTCCCAAACTGGCCGAGTAATAAAGGACAACTATTGTCCAAAAATCTGTTGAGGGAAGGCAACGAGGCGGACTTGAAAGCGAGGCAGAATAGCACGAAACAGATTTCAAGAGGTACGTTGGAATAGCCTTTAAAGCACAGGAAGAGGGGCACAACTTCGACAATGATGCACTTGGCCAAAAAGTGCGTATGCGTTTTCTCCTGAATATATTCAGGAGAAAACGCATAGGCCCTTTTTGGAGAAGCAAGCAAGCGGGCAATGCAAATCTACACTACAAAGAAGTATCACTTCCCACTGGTCAAAAGGGACATCCACAAATTGTGTAAAAACCAGAAAGGCAAGACAGGCCCTGGAGAACAAGGAGCCTTGTTATGCTGATGGGCGGGATGTAAATTGCCAACTGCCCCTCTGGAGGAGTGCATTGTGTTCCCTAAAACAAGTAAACAACAGAGCTACAGAGCCAAGGGCACTTCCAGTCTAGGGAATATACCTTGGGAAAACTGAAAATCAATAAGACAGAGCCACCCCAAAATTTAGGGCTGCACTGCTTACAAGGACCTCAACTTGGGTACACCTTAAATATCCCAGGAAATATAAAAATGGTTCAAAGAATTGTGGTAATTACGTACGATGGAATATCCCTCAGCCTTGAAGTCAATGTCATAAGACCAGTAGCAGCAAAATGGGTGGATTCAGGTACGATGATTCTAAGTGAAATAAGTCACACAGAAAAAGAAACTTATCATAAGATATCACTTATGAAGATCCTGTAAACATGGCTACACTTGAACTGAGTTACGAAAGAGAACAGTGTCTCACATTTAGAAAACACTCTTATGCCTGCTTAAGGGTGAAGGAGAGGTGGGGTGCTGCATAAAACCAGAGTTTAATATAAGCACAGGTACTGTTCCAAAAACCAACTATGGAATAGACAAGACCTACACCTTCCTCAGTGAAAGGGACTCAAAACCCCATATTTCCCGCAGAGGAATATATCTGACTAGTAAGAATCTTAAAACCTATGTATTGATATGTCTCCGTAAGGGAATCAAGTGTGTCTAGACTGGCATAAACATGGCAGCGAGAATCAGCTCAAACCCACTATAAAAAGGAGTTTCAAAAACAAAACAAACAACTCGGAAATTCTTTACAATTCCTTCAGGGTCTCTGATGAAACCTGGAATGACCCTATCTACAATGACAGCTGGATGTGGCATAACGAGGGACACTTGGGACTGAGACGATTGGTGAGATTGGGAGAGCAAATGCAGGCCCTTTAAAGCACAAATGCCTGGCACCCATTCCATGGGTCCCAACTCTCCAGGTTGAAGGGAATATTACTACAGCTATAACATGTACGGGAAACCTAGAGAACGGACACACTGTGAATACGAAAGGTTTCTAAAACTCAACGAATTGTCCCTCTCCTGGTGCTCCGGTTTGACTTTCCATCTGCTTTACTATCAACCTCCCAACTTGGAGAGACAGCCCCTTTAACCTCCTGTTTCGCAGAGGTTGCCAATTTGGCAGAGGATGAAAGGGAAGAGGGAGAACCAATGAGAGAGTAGCTGTTAGGCATTTGGATGGGCACATATCACTGTAATTTCCTGGCAGGAAGAAGAATTAACCAAAGTCTCAGCCCCCCACCGGGAACCAGTATAGGTCCTGAACCAAAATTTTAGACTTGCGGTCTGCTCACAATAAACGAGTTGAAAAATGGAGCTCAGGGGCACAGCAATTCCCAAATTGGCCGAGTAATAAAGGACAACTATCGTCCAAAAATCTGTTGAGGGAAGGCAACGAGGCGGACTTGAAAGCGAGGCAGAATAGCAGGAAACAGATTTCAAGAGGTACGTTGGAATCGTCTTTAAAGCACAGGAAGAGGGGCACAACTTCGACAATGATGCACTTGCCCAAAAAGGGCGTATGCGTTTTCTCCTGAATATATTCAGGAGAAAACGCATACGCCTTTTTTGGAGAAGCAAGCAAGCGGGCAATGCAAATCTGCACTACAAAGAAGTAAGACTTCCCACTGGTCAAAAGGGACATCCACAAATTGTGTAAAAACCAGAATGGCAAGACAGGCCCTGGAGAACAAGGAGCCTTGTTATGCTGATGGGCGGGATGTAAATTGCCAACTGCCTCTCTGGAGGAGTGCATTGTGTTCCCTATAACAAGTAAATAACAGAGCTACAGAGCCAAGGGCACTTCCAGTCTAGGGAATATACCTTGGGAAAACTGAAAATCAATAAGACAGACCCACCCCAAAATTAGGGCTGCACTGCTTACAAGGACCTCCACTTGGTTACACCTTAAATATCCCAGGAAATATAAAAATGGTTCAAAAAATTGTGGTACTTACGTACGATGGAATATCCCTCAGCCATGAAGTCAATGTCATAACACCAGTAGCAGCAAAATGGGTGGATTCAGGTACGATGATTCTAAGTGAAATAAGTCACACAGAAAAAGAAACTTATCATAAGATATCACTTATGAAGATCCTGTAAACATGGCTACACTTGAACTGAGTTAGGAAAGAGAACAGTGTCTCACATTTAGAAAACACTCTTATGCCTGCTTAAGGGGGAAGGAGAGGTGGGGTGATGCATAAAACCAGAGCTTGATATAAGCACAGGTACCGTTCCAAAAACCAACTATGGAATAGACAAGACCTACACCTTCCTCAGTGAAAGGGACTCAAAACCCCATATTTCCCGCAGAGGAATATATCTGACTAGTAAGAATCTTAAAACCTATGTATTGATATGTCTCCGTAAGGGAATCAAGTGTGTCTAGACTGGCATAAACATGGCAGCGAGAATCAGCTCAAACCCAGTATAAAAAGGAATTTCAAAAACAAAACAAAAAAACTGGGAAATTCTTTACAATTCCTTCAGGGTCTCTGATGAAACCTGGAATTACCCTATCTACAACGACAGCTGGATGTGGCATAAGGCTGGACACTTGTGACTGAGAGAATTGGTGAGATTGGGTGAGCAAATGCAGACCCTTTAAAGCAATAATGCATGGCACCCATTCCATGGGTCCCAACTCTCCAGGTTGAAGGGAATATTACTACAGTTATAACATGAACGGGAAACCTAGAGAACGGACACACTGTGAATACGAAAGGCTTCTAAAACTCAATGAATAGTCCCTCTCCTGGTGCTCCGGGTTGACTTTCCATCTGCTTTACTATCAACCTCCCAACTTGGAGAGACAGCCCCTTTAACCTCCTGGTTCGCACAGGTTGCCAATTTGGCAGAGGATGAAAGGGAAGAGGGAGAACCAATGAGAGAGTAGCTGTTAGGCATTTGGTCAGGCACATATCACTGTAATTTCCCGGCAGGAAGAAGAATTAAGCAAAGTCTCAGCCACCCATCGGGAACCAGTATAGGTCCTGAACCAAAGTTTTGGACTTGCGGTCAGCTCACCAAAAAAGAGTTGAAAAATGGAGCTCAGGGGCACAGCAATTCACAAACTGGCCGAGTAATAAAGGACAACTATCGTCCAAAAATCTGTTGAGGGAAGGCAACGAGGAGGACTTGAATGCGAGGCAGAATAGCAGGAAACAGATTTCAAGAGGTACGTTGGAATCGCCTTTAAAGCACAGGAAGAGGGGCCCAACTTCGACAATGATGCACTTGGCCAAAAAGGGCGTATGCGTTTTCTCCTGAACATATTCAGGAGAAAACGCATACGCCCTTTTTGGCCAAGCAAGCAAGCGGGCAATGCAAATCTGCACTACAAAGAAGTATCACTTCCCAACGGTCAAAAGGGACATTCACAAAATGTGTAAAAACCAGAAAGGCAAGACAGGCCCTCGAGAAGAGGGAGCCTTTTTATGCTGATGGGCGGGATGTAAATTGCCAACTGCCTCTCTGGAGGAGTGCATTGTGTTACCTAAAACAAGTAAACAACGGAGCTACAGAGCCAAGGGCACTTCCAGTCTAGGGAATATACCTTGGGAAAACTGAAAATCAATAAGACAGAGCCACCCCAAAATTTAGGGCTGCACTGCTTACAAGGACCTCAACTTGGGTACACCTTAAATATCCCAGGAAATATAAAAATGGTTCAGAAAATTGTGGTACTTACGTACGATGGAATATCCCTCAGCCATGAAATCAATGTCATAAGACCAGTAGCAGCAAAATGGGTGGATTCAGGTACGATGATCCTAAGTGAAATAAGTCACACAGAAAAAGAAAGTTATCATAAGATATCACTTATGAAGATCCTGTAAACATGGCTACACTTGAACTGAGTTAGGAAAGAGAACAGTGTCTCACATTTAGAAAACACCCTTATGCCTGCTTAAGGGGGAAGGAGAGTTGCGGTGCTGCATAAAACCAGAGTTTAATATAAGCACAGGTACTGTTCCAAAAACCAACTATGGAATAGACAAGACCTACACCTTCCTCAGTGAAAGGGACTCAAAACCCCATATTTCCCGCAGAGGAATATATCTGATTAGTAAGAATCTTAAAACCTATGTATTGATAGGTCTCCGTAAGGGAATCAAGTGTGTCTAGACTGGCATAAACATGGCAGCGAGAATCAGCTCAAACCCACTATAAAAAGGAATTTCAAAAACAAAACAAAAAAACTGGGAAATTCTTTACAATTCCTTCAGGGTCTCTGATGAAACCTGGAATTACCCTATCTACAACGACAGCTGGATGTGGCATAAGGCTGGACACTTGTGACTGAGAGAATTGGTGAGATTGGGTGAGCAAATGCAGACCCTTTAAAGCAATAATGCATGGCACCCATTCCATGGGTCCCAACTCTCCAGGTTGAAGGGAATATTACTACAGTTATAACATGAACGGGAAACCTAGAGAACGGACACACTGTGAATACGAAAGGCTTCTAAAACTCAATGAATAGTCCCTCTCCTGGTGCTCCGGGTTGACTTTCCATCTGCTTTACTATCAACCTCCCAACTTGGAGAGACAGCCCCTTTAACCTCCTGGTTCGCACAGGTTGCCAATTTGGCAGAGGATGAAAGGGAAGAGGGAGAACCAATGAGAGAGTAGCTGTTAGGCATTTGGTCGGGCACATATCACTGTAATTTCCCGGCAGGAAGAAGAATTAAGCAAAGTCTCAGCCACCCACCGGGAACCAGTATAGGTCCTGAACCAAAGTTTTGGACTTGCGGTCAGCTCACCAAAAATGAGTTGAAAAATGGAGCTCAGGGGCACAGCAATTCACAAACTGGCCGAGTAATAAAGGACAACTATCGTCCAAAAATCTGTTGAGGGAAGGCAACGAGGAGGAATTGAATGCGAGGCAGAATAGCAGGAAACAGATTTCAAGAGGTACGTTGGAATCGCCTTTAAAGCACAGGAAGAGGGGCCCAACTTCGACAATGATGCACTTGGCCAAAAAGGGCGTATGCGTTTTCTCCTGAACATATTCAGGAGAAAATGCATACGCCCTTTTTGGCCAAGCAAGCAAGCGGGCAATGCAAATCTGCACTACAAAGAAGTATCACTTCCCAACGGTCAAAAGGGACATTCACAAAATGTGTAAAAACCAGAAAGGCAAGACAGGCCCTGGAGAACAGGGAGCCTTTTTATGCTGATGGGCGGGATGTAAATTTCCAACTGCCTCTCTGGAGGAGTGCATTGTGTTACCTAAAACAAGTAAACAACGGAGCTACAGAGCCAAGGGCACTTCCAGTCTAGGGAATATACCTTGGGAAAACTGAAAATCAATAAGACAGAGCCACCCCAAAATTTAGGGCTGCACTGCTTACAAGGACCTCAACTTGGGTACACCTTAAATATCCCAGGAAATATAAAAATGGTTCAGAAAATTGTGGTACTTACGTACGATGGAATATCCCTCAGCCATGAAATCAATGTCATAAGACCAGTAGCAGCAAAATGGGTGGATTCAGGTACGATGATCCTAAGTGAAATAAGTCACACAGAAAAAGAAACTTATCATAAGATATCACTTATGAAGATCCTGTAAACATGGCTACACTTGAACTGAGTTAGGAAAGAGAACAGTGTCTCACATTTAGAAAACACTCTTATGCCTGCTTAAGGGGGAAGGAGAGTTGCGGTGCTGCATAAAACCAGAGTTTAATATAAGCACAGGTACTGTTCCAAAAACCAACTATGGAATAGACAAGACCTACACCTTCCTCAGTGAAAGGGACTCAAAACCCCATATTTCCCGCAGAGGAATATATCTGACTAGTAAGAATCTTAAAACCTATATATTGATATGTCTCCGTAAGGGAATCAAGTGTGTCTAGACTGGCATAAACATGGCAGCGAGAATCAGCTCAAACCCACTATAAAAAGGAGTTTCAAAAACAAAACTAAAAACTGGGATATTCTTTACAATTCCTTCAGGGTCTCTGATGAAACCTGGAATGACCCTATCTACAATGACAGCTGGATGTGGCATAACGAGGGACACTTGGGACTGAGACAATTGGTCAGATTGGGTGATCAAATGCAGACCCTTTAAAGCACAAATGTCTGGCACCCATTCCATGGGTCCCAACTCTCCAGGTTGAAGGGAATATTACTACAGCTATAACATGTACGGGAAACCTAGAGAACAGACACACTGTGAATACGAAAGGTTTCTAAAACTCAACGAATAGTTCCTATCCTGGTGCTCTAGTTTGACTTTCCAGCTGCTTTACTATCAACCTCCCAACTTGGAGAGACAGCCCCTTTAACCTCCTGGTTCGCACAGGTTGCCAATTTGGCAGAGGATGAAAGGGAAGAGGGAGAACCAATGAGAGAGTAGCTGTTAGGCATTTGGTCGGGCACATATCACTGTAATTTCCCGGCAGGAAGAAGAGTTAAGCAAAGTCTCAGCCACCCACCGGGAACCAGTATAGGTCCTGAACCAAAGTTTTGGACTTGCGGTCAGCTCACCAAAAAAGAGTTGAAAAATGGAGCTCAGGGGCACAGCAATTCACAAACTGGCCGAGTAATAAAGGACAACTATCGTCCAAAAATCTGTTGAGGGAAGGCAACGAGGAGGACTTGAATGCGAGGCAGAATAGCAGGAAACAGATTTCAAGAGGTACGTTGGAATCGCCTTTAAAGCACAGGAAGAGGGGCCCAACTTCGACAATGATGCACTTGGCCAAAAAGGGCGTATGCGTTTTCTCCTGAACATATTCAGGAGAAAATGCATACGCCCTTTTTGGCCAAGCAAGCAAGCGGGCAATGCAAATCTGCACTACAAAGAAGTATCACTTCCCAACGGTCAAAAGGGACATTCACAAAATGTGTAAAAACCAGAAAGGCAAGACAGGCCCTGGAGAACAGGGAGCCTTTTTATGCTGATGGGCGGGATGTAAATTGCCAACTGCCTCTCTGGAGGAGTGCATTGTGTTACCTAAAACAAGTAAACAACGGAGCTACAGAGCCAAGGGCACTTCCAGTCTAGGGAATATACCTTGGGAAAACTGAAAATCAATAAGACAGAGCCACCCCAAAATTTAGGGCTGCACTGCTTACAAGGACCTCAACTTGGGTACACCTTAAATATCCCAGGAAATATAAAAATGGTTCAGAAAATTGTGGTACTTACGTACGATGGAATATCCCTCAGCCATGAAATCAATGTCATAAGACCAGTAGCAGCAAAATGGGTGGATTCAGGTACGATGATCCTAAGTGAAATAAGTCACACAGAAAAAGAAACTTATCATAAGATATCACTTATGAAGATCCTGTAAACATGGCTACACTTGAACTGAGTTAGGAAAGAGAACAGTGTCTCACATTTAGAAAACACTCTTATGCCTGCTTAAGGGGGAAGGAGAGTTGCGGTGCTGCATAAAACCAGAGTTTAATATAAGCACAGGTACTGTTCCAAAAACCAACTATGGAATAGACAAGACCTACACCTTCCTCAGTGAAAGGGACTCAAAACCCCATATTTCCCGCAGAGGAATATATCTGACTAGTAAGAATCTTAAAACCTATATATTGATATGTCTCCGTAAGGGAATCAAGTGTGTCTAGACTGGCATAAACATGGCAGCGAGAATCAGCTCAAACCCACTATAAAAAGGAGTTTCAAAAACAAAACAAAAAACTGGGATATTCTTTACAATTCCTTCAGGGTCTCTGATGAAACCTGGAATGACCCTATCTACAATGACAGCTGGATGTGGCATAACGAGGGACACTTGGGACTGAGACAATTGGTGAGATTGGGTGATCAAATGCAGACCCTTTAAAGCACAAATGTCTGGCACCCATTCCATGGGTCCCAACTCTCCAGGTTGAAGGGAATATTACTACAGCTATAACATGTACGGGAAACCTAGAGAACAGACACACTGTGAATATGAAAGGTTTCTAAAACTCAACGAATAGTTCCTGTCCTGGAGCTCTAGTTTGACTTTCCAGCTGCTTTACTATCAACCTCCCAACTTGGAGAGACAGCCCCTTTAACCTCCTGGTTCGCACAGGTTGCCAATTTGGCAGAGGATGAAAGGGAAGAGGGAGAACCAATGAGAGAGTAGCTGTTAGGCATTTGGTCGGGCACATATCACTGTAATTTCCCGGCAGGAAGAAGAGTTAAGCAAAGTCTCAGCCACCCACCGGGAACCAGTATAGGTCCTGAACCAAAGTTTTGGACTTGCGGTCAGCTCACCAAAAAAGAGTTGAAAAATGGAGCTCAGGGGCACAGCAATTCACAAACTGGCCGAGTAATAAAGGACAACTATCGTCCAAAAATCTGTTGAGGGAAGGCAACGAGGAGGACTTGAATGCGAGGCAGAATAGCAGGAAACAGATTTCAAGAGGTACGTTGGAATCGCCTTTAAAGCACAGGAAGAGGGGCCCAACTTCGACAATGATGCACTTGGCCAAAAAGGGCGTATGTGTTTTCTCCTGAACATATTCAGGAGAAAACGCATACGCCCTTTTTGGCCAAGCAAGCAAGCGGGCAATGCAAATCTGCACTACAAAGAAGTATCACTTCCCAACGGTCAAAAGGGACATTCACAAAATGTGTAAAAACCAGAAAGGCAAGACAGGCCCTGGAGAACAGGGAGCCTTTTTATGCTGATGGGCGGGATGTAAATTGCCAACTGCCTCTCTGGAGGAGTGCATTGTGTTACCTAAAACAAGTAAACAACGGAGCTACAGAGCCAAGGGCACTTCCAGTCTAGGGAATATACCTTGGGAAAACTGAAAATCAATAAGACAGAGCCACCCCAAAATTTAGGGCTGCACTGCTTACAAGGACCTCAACTTGGGTACACCTTAAATATCCCAGGAAATATAAAAATGGTTCAGAAAATTGTGGTACTTACGTACGATGGAATATCCCTCAGCCATGAAATCAATGTCATAAGACCAGTAGCAGCAAAATGGGTGGATTCAGGTACGATGATCCTAAGTGAAATAAGTCACACAGAAAAAGAAACTTATCATAAGATATCACTTATGAAGATCCTGTAAACATGGTTACACTTGAACTGAGTTAGGAAAGAGAACAGTGTCTCACATTTAGAAAACACCCTTATGCCTGCTTAAGGGGGAAGGAGAGTTGCGGTGCTGCATAAAACCAGAGTTTAATATAAGCACAGGTACTGTTCCAAAAACCAACTATGGAATAGACAAGACCTACACCTTCCTCAGTGAAAGGGACTCAAAACCCCATATTTCCCGCAGAGGAATATATCTGACCAGTAAGAATCTTAAAACCTATGTATTGATAGGTCTCCGTAAGGGAATCAAGTGTGTCTAGACTGGCATAAACATGGCAGCGAGAATCAGCTCAAACCCACTATAAAAAGGAATTTCAAAAACAAAACAAAAAAACTGGGAAATTCTTTACAATTCCTTCAGGGTCTCTGATGAAACCTGGAATTACCCTATCTACAACGACAGCTGGATGTGGCATAAGGCTGGACACTTGTGACTGAGAGAATTGGTGAGATTGGGTGAGCAAATGCAGACCCTTTAAAGCAATAATGCATGGCACCCATTCCATGGGTCCCAACTCTCCAGGTTGAAGGGAATATTACTACAGTTATAACATGAACGGGAAACCTAGAGAACGGACACACTGTGAATACGAAAGGCTTCTAAAACTCAATGAATAGTCCCTCTCCTGGTGCTCCGGGTTGACTTTCCATCTGCTTTACTATCAACCTCCCAACTTGGAGAGACAGCCCCTTTAACCTCCTGGTTCGCACAGGTTGCCAATTTGGCAGAGGATGAAAGGGAAGAGGGAGAACCAATGAGAGAGTAGCTGTTAGGCATTTGGTCGGGCACATATCACTGTAATTTCCCGGCAGGAAGAAGAATTAAGCAAAGTCTCAGCCACCCACCGGGAACCAGTATAGGTCCTGAACCAAAGTTTTGGACTTGCGGTCAGCTCACCAAAAAAGAGTTGAAAAATGGAGCTCAGGGGCACAGCAATTCACAAACTGGCCGAGTAATAAAGGACAACTATCGTCCAAAAATCTGTTGAGGGAAGGCAACGAGGAGGACTTGAATGCGAGGCAGAATAGCAGGAAACAGATTTCAAGAGGTACGTTGGAATCGCCTTTAAAGCAGAGGAAGAGGGGCCCAACTTCGACAATGATGCACTTGGCCAAAAAGGGTGTATGCGTTTTCTCCTGAATATATTCAGGAGAAAACGCATACGCCCTTTTTGGCCAAGCAAGCAAGCGGGCAATGCAAATCTGCACTACAAAGAAGTATCACTTCCCACCGGTCAAAAGGGACATCCACAAAATATGTTAAAACCAGAAATGCAAGACAGGCCCTGGAGAACAGGGAGCCTTGTTATGCTGATGGGCGGGATGTAAATTGCCAACTGCCTCTCTGGAGGAGTGCACTGTGTTCCCTAAAACAAGTAAAGAACAGAGCTACAGAGCCAAGGGCACTTCCAGTCCAGGGAATATACCTTGGGAAAACTGAAAATCAATAAGACAGAGCAACCCCAAAATTTAGGGCTGCACTGCTTACAAGGACCTCAACTTGGGTACACCTTAAATATCCCAGGAAACATAAAAATGGTTCAAAAAATTGGGGTACTTACGTACGATGGAATATCCCTCAGCCATGAAGTAAATGTCATAAGACCAGTAGCAGCAAAATGGGTGGAATCAGGTACGATGATTCTAAGTGAAATAAGTCACACAGAAAAAGAAACTTATCATAAGATATCACTTATGAAGATCCTGTAAACATGGCTACACTTGATCTGAGTTAGGAAAGAGAACAGTGTCTCACATTTAGAAAACACTCTTATGCCTGCTTAAGGGGGAAGGAGAGGTGGGGTGATGCATAAAACCAGAGTTTGATATAAGCACAGGTACCGTTCCAAAAACCAACTATGGAATAGACAAGACCTACACCTTCCTCAGAGAAAGGGACTCAAAACCCCATATTTCCAGGAGAGGAATATATCTGACTAGTAAGAATCTTAAAACATATGTATTGATATGTCTCCATAAGGGAATCAAGTGTCTAGACTGGCATAAACATGGCAGCGAGAATCAGCTCAAACACAGGATAAAAAGGAATTTCAAAAACAAAACAAAAAAACTGGGAAATTCTTTACAATTCCTTCAGGGTCTCTGATGAAACCTGGAATGACCCTATCTACAATGACAGCTGGATGTGGCATAAGGAGGGACACTTGGGACTGAGACGATTGGTGAGATTGGGTGAACAAATGCAGACCCTTTAAAGCACAAAGGCCTGGCATCCATTCCATGGGTCCCAACTCCCCAGGTTGAAGGGAATATTACTACAGTTATAACATGTACGGGAAACCTAGAGAACGGACACTCTGTGAATACGAAAGGTTTCTAAAACTCAACGAATAATCCCTCTCCTGGTGCTCCAGTTTGACTTTCCATCTGCTTTACTATCAACCTCCCAACTTGGAGAGACAGCCCCTTTAACCTCCCGGTTCGCACAGGTTGCCAATTTGGCAGAGGATGAAAGGGAAGAGGGAGAACCAATGAGAGAGTAGCTGTTAGGCATTTGGACGGGCACATATCACTGTAATTTCCCGGCAGGAAGAAAAATTAACCAAAGTCTCAGCCACCCACCCGGAACCAGTATAGGTCCTGAACCAAAATTTTGGACTTGCGGTCAGCTCACCAAAAACGAGTTGAAAAATGGATCTCAGGGGCACAGCAATTCACAAACTGGCCGAGTAATAAAGGACAACTATCGTCCAAAAATCTGTTGATGGAAGGCAACGAGGCGGACTTGAAAGCGAGGCAGAATAGCAGGAAACAGATTTCAAGAGGTACATTGGAATCGCCTTTAAAGCACAGGAAGAGGGGCACAACTTCGACAATGATGCACTTGGCCAAAAAGGCTGTATGCGTTTTCTCCTGAATATATTCAGAAGAAAACGCATACGCCCTTTTTGGCCAAGCAAGCAAGCGGGCAATGCAGATCTGCACTACAAAGAAGTATCACTTCCCACCGGTCAAAAGGGACATCCACAAAATGTGTAAAAACCAGAAAGGCAAGACAGGCCCTGGAGAACAGGGAGCCTTGTTATGCTGATGGGCGGGATGTAAATTGCCAACTGCCTCTCTGGAGGAGTGCACTGTGTTCCCTAAAACAATTAAAGAACAGAGCTAGAGAGCCAAGGGCACTTCCAGTCTAGGGAATATACCTTGGGAAAACTGAAAATCAATAAGACAGAGCAACCCCAAAATTTAGGGCTGCACTGCTTACAAGGACCTCAACTTGGGTACACCTTAAATATCCCAGGAAATATAAAAATGGTTCAAAAAATTGTGGTACTTACGTATGATGGAATATCCCTCAGCCATGAAGTCAATGTCATAAGACCAGTAGCAGCAAAATGGGTGGATTCAGGTACGATGATTCTAAGTGAAATAAGTCACACAGAAAAAGAAACTTATCATAAGATATCACTTATGAAGATCCTGTAAACATGGCTACACTTGAACTGAGTTAGGAAAGAGAACAGTGTCTCACATTTAGAAAACACTCTTATGCCTGCTTAAGGGGGAAGGAGAGGTGGTGTGATGCATAAAACCAGAGTTTGATATAAGCACAGGTACCGTTCCAAAAACCAACTATGGAATAGACAAGACCTACACCTTCCTCAGTGAAAGGGACTCAAAACCCCATATTTCCCGCAGTGGAATATATCTGACTAGTAAGAATCTTAAAACCTATGTATTGATATGTCTCCGTAAGGGAATCAAGTGTGTCTAGACAGGCATAAACATGGCAGCGGGAATCAGCTCAAACCCACTATAAAAAGGAATTTCAAAAACAAAACAAAAAAACTGGGAAATTCTTTACAATTCCTTCAGGGTCTCTTATGAAAGCTGGAATGACCCTATCTACAACGACAGCTGGATGTGGCATAAGGCTGGACACTTGGGACTGAGAGGATTGGTGAGATTGGGTGAGCAAATGCAGACCCTTTAAAGCAATAATGCATGGCACCCATTCCACGGGTCCCAACTCTCCAGGTTGAAGGGAATATTACTACAGTTATAACATGTACGGGAAACCTAGAGAACGGACACACTGTGAATACGAAAGGTTTCTAAAACTCAACGAATAGTCCCTCTCCTGGTGCTCCGGTTTGACTTTCCATCTGCTTTACTATCAACCTCCCAACTTGGAGAGACAGCCCCTTTAACCTCCTGGTTCGCACAGGTTTCCAATTTGGCAGAGGATGAAAGGGAAGAGGGAGAACCAATGAGAGAGTAGCTGTAAGGCATTTGGACGGCAACATATCACTGTAATTTCCCGGCAGGAAGAAGAATTAACCAAAGTCTCAGCCACCCACCGGGAAACAGTATAGGTCCTGAACCAAAATGTTGGACTTGCGGTGAGCTCACCAAAAACGAGTTGAAAAATGGAGCTCAGGGGCACAGCAATTCACAAACTGGCCGAGTAATAAAGGACAACTATCGTCCAAAAATCTGTTGAGGGAAGGCAACGAGGCGGACTTGAAAGCGAGGCAGAATAGCAGGAAACAGATTTCAAGAGGTACGTTGGAATCGCCTTTAAAGCACAGGAAGAGGGGCACAACTTCGACAATGATGCACTTGGCCAAAAAGGGCGTATGCGTTTTCTCCTGAATATATTCAGGAGAAAACGCATACGCCCTTTTTGGCCAAGCAAGCAAGAGGGCAATGCAAATCTGCACTACAAAGAAGTATCACTTCCCACCGGTCAAAAGGGACATCCACAAAATATGTAAAAACCAGAAAGGCAAGGCAGGCCCTGGAGAACAGGGAGCCTTGTTATGCTGATGGGCGGGATGTAAATTGCCAACTGCCTCTCTGGAGGAGTGCATTGTGTTCCCTAAAACATGTAAAGAACAGAGCTACAGAGCCAAGGGCACTTCCAGTCTAGGGAATATACCTTGGGAAAACTGAAAATCAATAAGACAGACCCACCCCAAAATTTAGGGCTGCACTGCTTACAAGGACCTCAACTTGGGTACACCTTAAATATCCCAGGGAATATAAAAATGGTTCAAAAAATTGTGGTACTCACGTACGATGGAATATCCCTCAGCCATGACGTCAATGTCATAAGACCAGTAGCAGCAAAATGGGTGGATTCAGGTACGATGATTCTAAGTGAAATAAGTCACACAGAAAAAGAAACTTATCATAAGATATCACTTATGGAGATCCTGTAAACATGGCTACACTTGAACTGAGTTAGGAAAGAGAACAGTGTCTCACATTTAGAAAACACTCCTATGCCTGCTTAAGGGGGAAGGAGAGGTGGGGTGATGCATAAAACCAGAGTTTGATATAAGCACAGGTACCGTTCCAAAAACCAACTATGGAATAGACAAGACCTACACCTTCCTCAGTGAAAGGGACTCAAAACCCCATATTTCCAGGAGAGGAATATATCTGACTAGTAAGAATCTTAAAACCTATGTATTGATATGTCTCCGTAAGGGAATCAAGTGTGTCTAGACTGGCATAAACATGGCAGCGAGAATCAGCTCAAACCCAGTATAAAAAGGAATTTCAAAAACAAAACAAAAAAACTGGGAAATTCTTTACAATTCCTTCAGGGTCTCTGATGAAACCTGGAATGACCCTATCTACAATGACAGCTGGATGTGGCATAAGGAGGGACACTTGGGACTGAGACGATTGGAGAGATTGGGTGAGCAAATGCAGACCCTTTAAAGCACAAAGGCCTGGCACCCATTCCATGGGTCCCAAATCTCCAGGTTGAAGGGAATATTACTCAAGCTATAACATGTACGGGAAACCTAGAGAACGGACACACTGTAAATACGAAAGGTTTCTAAAACTCAGCGAATAATCCCTGTCCTGGTGCTCCGGTTTGACTTTCCATCTGCTTTACTATCAACCTCTCAACTTGGAGAGACAGCCCCTTTAACCTCCCGGTTCGCACAGGTTGCCAATTTGGCAGAGGATGAAAGGGAAGAGGGAGAACCAATGAGAGAGTAGCTGTTAGGCATTTGGACGGGCACATATCACTGGAATTTCCCGGCAGGAAGAAGAATTAACCAATGTCTCAGCCACCCACCGGGAACCAGTATAGGTCCTGAACCAAAATTTTGGACTTGCGGTCAGCTCACCAAAAACGAGTTGAAAAATGGAGCTCAGGGGCGAAGCAATTCACAAACTGGCCGAGTAATAAAGGACAACTATCGTCCAAAAATCTGTTGAAGGAAGGCAACGAGGCGTACTTGAAAGCGAGGCAGAATAGCAGGAAACAGATTTCAAGAGGTACGTTGGAATCGCCTTTAAAGCACAGGAAGAGGGGCACAACTTCGACAATGATGCACTTGGCCAAAAAGGCTGAATGCGTTTTCTCCTGAATATATTCAGGAGAAAACGCATACGCCCTTTTTGGCCAAGCAAGCAAGCGGGCAATGCAAATCTGCACTACAAAGAACTATCACTTCCCACCGGTCAAAAGGGACATCCACAAAATGTGGAAAAACCAGAAAGGCAAGACAGGCCCAGGAGAACAGGGAGCCTTGTTATGCTGATGGGCGGGATGTAAATTGCCAACTGCCTCTCTGGAGGAGTGCACTGTGTTCCCTAAAACAAGTAAAGAACAGAGCTACAGAGCCAAGGGCACTTCCAGTCTAGGGAATATACCTTGGGAAAACTGAAAATCAATAAGACAGATCAACCCCAAAATTTAGGGCTGCACTGCTTACAAGGACCTCAACTTGGGTACACCTTAAATATCCCAGGAAATATAAAAATGGTTCAAACAATTGTGGTACTTACGTACGATGGAATATCCCTCAGCCATGAAATCAATGTCATAAGACCAGTAGCAGCAAAATGGGTGGATTCAGGAACGATGATTCTAAGTGAAATAAGTCACACAGAAAAAGAAACTTATCATAAGATATCACTTATGAAGATCCTGTACACATGGCTACACTTGAACTGAGTTAGGAAAGAGAACAGTGTCTCACATTTAGAAAACACTCTTATGCCTGCTTAAGGGGGAAGGAGAGGTGGGGTGATGCATAAAACCAGAGTTTGATATAAGCACAGGTACCGTTCCAAAAACCAACTATGGAATAGACAAGACCTACACCTTCCTCAGTGAAAGCGACTCAAAACCCCATATTTCCCGCAGAGGAATATATCTGACTAGTAAGAATCTTAAAACCTATGTATTGATATGTCTCCGTAAGGGAATCAAGTGTGTCTAGACTGGCATAAACATGGCAGCGAGAATCAGCTCAAACCCACTATAAAAAGGAATTTCAAAAACAAAACAAAAAAACTGGGAAATTCTTTACAATTCCTTCAGGGTCTCTGATGAAACCTGGAATGACCCTATCTACAACGACAGCTGGATGTGGCATAAGGCTGGACACTTGGGACTGAGACGATTGGTGAGATTGGGTGAGCAAATGCAGACCCTTTAAAGCAATAATGCATGGCACCCATTCCATGAGTCCCAACTCTCCAGGTTGAAGGGAATATTACTACAGCTATAACATGTACGGGAAACCTAGAGAACGGACACACTGTGAATACGAAAGGTTTCTAAAACTCAACGAATAGTCCCTCTCCTGGTGCTCCGGTTTGACTTTATACCTGCTTTACTATCATCCTCCCAACATGGAGAGACAGCCCCTTTAACCTCCTGGTTCTCACAGGTTGCCAATTAGGCAGAGGATGAAAGGGAAGAGGGAGGACCAATGAGAGAGTAGCTGTTAGGCATTTGGACGGGCACATATCACTGTAATTTCCCGGCAGGAAGAAGAATTAACCAAAGTCTCAGCCCCCCACCGGGAACCAGCATAGGTCCTGAACCAAAATTTCGGACTTGCGGTCAGCTCACCAAAAACGAGTTGAAAAATGGAGCTCAGGGGCACAGCAATTCACAAACTGGCCGAGTAATAAAGGACAACTGTCGTCCAAAAATCTGTTGAGGGAAGGCAACGAGGCGGACTTGAAAGCGAGGCAGAATAGCAGGAAACAGATTTCAAGAGGTACGTTGGAATCACCTATAAAGCACAGGAAGAGGGGCACAACTTCGACAATGATGCACTTGGCCAAAAAGGGCGTATGCGTTTTCTCCTGAATATATTCAGGAGAAAACGTATACGCCCTTTTTGGCCAAGCAAGCAAGCGGGCAATACAAATCTGCACTACAAAGAAGTATCACTTCCCACCGGTCAAAAGGGACATCCACAAAATGTGTAAAAACAAGAAAGGCAAGACAGGCCCTGGAGAACAGGGATCCTGGTTATGCTGATGGGCGGGATGTAAATTGCCAACTGCCTCTAAGGAGGAGTACATTGTGTTCCCTAAAACAAGTAAAGAACAGAGCTACAGAGCCAAGGGCACTTCCAGTCTAGGGAATACACCTTGGGAAAACTGAAAATCAATAAGACAGAGCCACCCCAAAATTTAAGGCTGCACTGCTTACAAGGACCTCAACTTGGGTACACCTTAAATATCCCAGGAAATATAAAAATGGTTCAAAAAATTGTGGTACTTACGTACGATGGAATATCCCTCAGCCATGAAATCAATGTCATAAGACCAGTAGCAGCAAAATGGGTGGATTCAGGTACGATGATTCTAAGTGAAATAAGTCACACAGAAAAAGAAACTTATCATAAGATATCACTTATGAAGATCCTATAAACATGGCTACACTTGAACTGAGTTAGGAAAGAGAAGAGTGTCTCATATTTAGAAAATTCTCTTATGCCTGCTTAAGGGGGAAGGAGAGGTGGGGTGATGCATAAAACCAGAGTTTGATATAAGCACAGGTACCGTTCCAAAAACCAACTATGGAATAGACAAGACCTACACCTTCCTCAGTGAAAGGGACTCAAAACCCCATATTTCCCACCGAGGAATATATCTGACTAGTAAGAATCTTAAAACCTATGTATTGATATGTCTCCGTAAGGGAATCAAGTGTGTCTAGACTGGCATAAACATGGCAGTGAGAATCAGCTCAAACCCTCTATAAAAAGGAATTTCAAAAACAAAACAAAAAAACTGGGAAATTCTTTACAATTCCTTAAGGGTCTCTGATGAAACCTGGAATGACCCTATCTACAATGACAGCTGGATGTGGCATAATGCTGGACACTTGGGACTGAGACGATTGGTGAGATTAGGTGAGCAAATGCAGACCCTTTAAAGCAATAATGCATGGCAGCCATTCCATGGGTCCCAACTCTCCAGGTTGAAGGGAATATTACTACAGTTATAACATGTACGGGAAACCTAAGGAACGGACACACTGTGAAAACGAAAGGTTTCTAAAACTCAACGAATAGTCCCTCTCCTGGTGCTCAGGTTTGACTTTCCATCTGCTTTACTATCAACCTCCCAACTTGGAGAGACAGCTCCTTTAACCTCCTGTTTCGCACAGGTTGCCAATTTGGCAGAGAATGAAAGGTAAGAGGGAGAACCAATGAGAGAGTAGCTGTTAGGCATTTGGACGGGCACATATCACAGTAATTTCCCGGCAGGAAGACGAATTAACCAAAGTCTCAGCCACCCACCGGGAACCAGTATAGGTCCTGAACCAAAATTTTGGACTTGCGGTCAGCTCACCAAAAACGAGTTGAAAAATGGAGCTCAGGGGCACAGCAATTCACAAACTGGCCGAGTAATAAAGGACAACTATCGTCCAAAAATCTGTTCAGGGAAGGCAACGAGGCGGACTTGAAAGCGAGGCAGAATAGCAGGAAACAGATTTCAAGAGGTACATTGGAATCGTCTTTAAAGCACATGAAGAGGGGCACAACTTCGACAATGATGCACTTGTCCAAAAAGGGTGTATGCATTTTCTCCTGAATATATTCAGGAGAAAACGCATACGCCCTTTTTGGCCAAGCAAGGAAGCGGGCAATGCAAATCTGCACTACAAAGAAGTATCACTTCCCACCGGTCAAAAGACACATCTACAAAATGTGTAAAAACCAGAAAGGCAAGACAGGTCTTAGAGAACAGGGAGCCTTGTTATGCTGATGGGCGGGATGTAAATTGCCAACTGCCTCTCTGGAGGAGTGCATTGTGTTCCCTAAAACAAGTAAAGAACAAAGCTACAGAGCCAAGGGCACTTCCAGTCTAGGGAATATACCTTGGGAAAACTGAAAATCAATAAGACAGAGTCACCCCAATATATAGGGCTGCACTGCTTACAAGGACCTCAACTTGGGTACACCTTAAATATCCCATGAAATATAAAAATGGTTCAAAAAATTGTGGTACTTACGTACGATGGAATATCCCTCAGCCATGAAATCAATGTCATAAGACCAGTAGCAGCAAAATGGGTGGATTCAGGTACGATGATTCAAAGTGAAATAAGTCACAGAGAAAAAGAAACTTATCATAAGATATCACTTATGAAGATCCTGTAAACATGGCTACACTTGAACTGAGTTAGGAAAGAGAACAGTGTCTCACATTTAGAAAATACTCTTTTGCCTGCTTAAGGGGGAAGGAGAGGTGGGGTGATGCATAAAACCACAGTTTGATATAAGCACAGGTACCGTTCCAAAAACCAACTATGGAATAGACAAGACCTACACCTTCCTCAGTGAAAGGGACTCAAAACCCCATATTTCCCGCAGAGGAATATATCTGACTAGTAAGAATCTTAAAACCTATGTATTGATATGTCTCCGTAAGGGAATCAAGTGTGTCTAGACTGGCATAAACATGGCAGCGAGAATCAGCTCAAACCCACTATAAAAAGGAATTTCAAAAACAAAACAAAAAAACTGGGAAATTCTTTACAATTCCTTCAGGGTCTCTGATGAAACTTGGAATGACCCTATCTACAACGACACATGGATGTGGCATAAGGCTGGACACTTGGAACTGAGATGATTGGTGAGATTGGGTGAGCAAATGCAGACCCTTTAAAGCAATAATGCATGGCACCCATTCCATTGGTCCCAACTCTCCAGGCTGAAGGGAATATTACTACAGCAATAACATGTATGGGAAACCTAGAGAACGGACACACTGTGAATACGAAAGGTTTCTAAAACTCAACGAATAGTCCCTCTCCTGGTGCTCCGGTTTGACTTTCCATCTGCTTTACTATCAACCTCCCAACTTGGAGAGACAGCCCCTTTAACTCCTGGTTCGCACAGGTTGCCAATTTGGCAGAGGATGAAAGGGAAGAGGGAGAACCAAAGAGAGAGTAGCTGTTAGGCATTTGGACGGGCACATATCACTGTAATTTCCCGGCAGGAAGAAGAATTAACCAAAGTCTCAGCCACCCACCGGGAACCAGTATAGTTCCCGAACCAAAATTTTGGACTTGCGGTCAGCTCACCAAAAACGAGTTGAAAAATGGAGCTCAGGGGCACAGCAATTCACAAACTGGCGGAGTAATAAAGGAGAACTATCGTCCAAAAATCTGTTGAGGGAAGGCAACGAGGCGGACTTGAAAGCGAGGCAGAATAGCAGGAAACAGAATTCAAGAGGTACGTTGGAATCGCCTTTAAAGCACAGGAAGAGGGGCACAACTTCGACAATGATGCACTTGGCCAAAAAGGTCATATGCGTTCTCTCCTGAATATATTCAGGAGAAAACGCATACGCCCTTTTTGGCCAAGCAAGCAAGCGGGCAATGCAAATCTGCACTACAAAGAACTATCACTTCCCACCGGTCAAAACGAACATCCACAAAACGTGTAAAAACCAGAAAGGCAAGACAGGCCCTGGAGAACAGGGAGCCTTGATATGTTGATGGGCGGGATGTAAATTGCCAACTGCCTCTCTGGAGTAGTACATTGTGTTCCCTAAAACAAGTAAAGAACAAAGCTACAGAGCCAAGGGCACTTCCAGTCTAGGGAATATACCTTGGGAAAACTGAAAATCAATAAGACAGAGCCACCCCCAAATTTAGGGCTGCACTGCTTACAAGCACCCCAACTTGGGTACACCTTAAATATCCCAGGAAATATAAAAATGGTTCAAAAAATTGTGGTACTTACGTACGATGGAATATCCCTCAGCCATGAAATCAGTGTCATAAGACCAGTAGCAGCAAGATGGGTGGATTCAGGTACGATGATTCTAAGTGAAATAAGTCACACAGAAAAAGAAACATCATAAGATATCACTTATGAAGATACTGTAAACATGGCTACACTTGAACTGAGTTAGGAAAGAGAACAGTGTCTCACATTTAGAAAACACTCTTATACCTGCTTAAGGGGGAAGGAGAGGTGGGGTGATGCATAAAACCAGAGTTTGATATAAGCATAGGTACCGTTCCAAAAACCAACTATGGAATAGACAAGACCTACACCTTCTTCAGTGAAAGGGACTCAAAACACCATATTTCCTGCAGAGGAATATATCTGACGAGTAAGAATCTTAAAACCTATTTATTGATATGTCTCTGTAAGGGAATCAAATGTGTCTAGACTGGCATAAACATGGCAGCGAGAATCAGCTCAAACCCACTATAAAAATGAATTTCAAAAACAAAACCAAAAAACTGGCAAATTCTTTACAATTCCTTCAGGGTCTCTGATGAAACTTGGAATGACCCTATCTACAATGACAGCTGGATGTGGCATAAGGCTGGACACTTGGGACTGAGAGGATTGGTGAGATTGGGTGAGCAAATGCAGACCCTTTAAAGCAATAATGCATGGCACACATTCCATGGGTCCCAACTCTCCAGGTTGAAGGGAATATTACTACAGCTATAACATGTACGGGAAACCTAGAGAACGGACACTCTGTGAATACGAAAGGTTTCTAAAACTCAATGAATAGTCCCTCTCCTGGTGCTCCGGTTTGACTTTCCATCTGCTTTACTATCAACCTCCCAACTTGGAGAGACAGCCCCTTTAACCTCCTGGTTCACACAGGTTGCCAATTTGGCAGAGGATGAAAGGGAATAGGGAAAACCAATGAGAGAGTAGCTGTTAGGCATTTGGACGGGCATATTTCACTGTAATTTCCCGGCAGGAAGAAGAATTAACCAAAGTCTCAGCCACCCACCGGGAACCAGTATAAGTCCTGAACCAAAATTTAGGACTTGCGGTCAGCTCACCAAAAACGAGTTGAAAAATGGTGCTCAGGGGCATAGCAATTCACAAACTGGCTGAGTAATAAAGGACAACTATCATCCAAAAATCTGTTGAGGGAAGGCAACAAGGCGGACTTGAAAGCGAGGCAGAATAGCAGGAAACAGATTTCAAGAGGTACGTTGGAATCGCCTTTAAAGCACAGGAAGAGGGGCACAACTTCGACAATGATGCACTTGGCCAAAAAGGTCGTATGCGTTCTCTCCTGAATATATTCAGGAGAAAACGCATACGACCTTTTTGGCCAAGCAAGCAAGCGGGCAATGCAAATCTGCACTACAAAGAACTATCACTTCCCACCGGTCTAAAGGGACATCCACAAAATGTGTAAAAACCAGAAAGGCAAGACAGGCCCTGGAGAACAGGGAGCCTTGTTATGCTGATGGGTGGGATGTAAATTGCCAACTGCCTCTCTGGAGGAGTACATTGTGTTCCCTAAAACAAGTAAAGAACAAAGCTACAGAGCAAAGGTCTCTTCCAGTCCAGGGAATATACCTTGGGAAAACTGAAAATCAATAAGACAGAGACACCCCAAAATTTAGGGCTGCACTGCTTACAAGGACCTCAACTTGGGTACACCTTAAATATCCCAGGAAATATAAAAATGGTTCAAAAAATTGTGGTACTTACGTACGATGGAATATCCCTCAGCCATGAAATCAATGTCATAAGACCAGTAGCAGCAAAATGGGTGGATTCAGGTACGATGATTCTAAGTGAAATAAGTCACACAGAAAAAGAAACTTATCATAAGATATCACTTATGAAGATCCTGTAAATATGGCTACACTTGAACTGAGTTAGGAAAGAGAACAGTGTCTCACATTTAGAAAACACACTTATGCCTGCTTAAGGGGGAAGGAGAGGTGGGGTGATGCATAAAACCAGAGTTTGATATAAGCATAGGTACCGTTCCAAAAACAACTATGGAATAGAAAAGACCTACACCTTCCTCAGTGAAAGGGACTCAAAACCCCATATTTCCCGCAGAGGAATATATCTGACTAGTAAGAATCTTAAAACCTATGTATTGATATGTCTCCATAAGGGATTCAAGTGTGTCTAGACTCGCATAAACATGGCAGCGAGAATCAGCTCAAACCCACTATAAAAAGGAATTTCAAAAACAAAACAAAAAAACTGGGAAATTCTTTACAATTCCTTCAGGGTCTCTGATGAAACCTGGAATGACCCTATCTACAACGACAGCTGGATGTGGCATAAGGCTGGACACTTGGGACTGACAGGATTGGTGAGATTGGGTGAGCAAATGCAGACCCTTTAAAGCAATAATGCATGGCACCCATTCCATGGGTCCCAACTCTCCAAGTTGAAGGGAATATTACTACAGTTATAACATGTACAGGAAACCTAGAGAACGGACACACTGTGAATACGAAAGGTTTCTAAACCTCAACGAATAGTCCCTCTCCTGGTGCTCCGGTTTGACTCCATCTGCTTTACTATCAACCTCCCAGCTTGGAGAGACAGCCCCTTTAACCTCCTGGTTCGCACAGTTTTCAATTTTGCAGAGGATGAAAGGGAAGAGGGAGAACCAATGAGAGAGTAGCTCTTAGGCATTTGGACGGGCACATATCACTGTAATTTCCCGCAGGAAGAAGAATTAACCAAAGTCTCAGCCTCCCCCCGGGAACCAGTATAGGTCCTGAACCAAAATTTTGGACTTGCGATCAGCTCACCAAAAACGAGTTGAAAAAAGGAGCTCAGGGGCACAGCAATTCACAAACTGGCCGAGTAATAAAGGACAACTATCGTCCAAAAATCTGTTGAGGTAAGGCAACGAGGCGGACTTGAAAGCGAGGCAGAATAGCAGGAAACAGATTTCAAGAGGTACGTTGGAATCGCCTTTAAAGCACAGGAAGAGGGGCACAACTTCGACAATGATGCACTTGGCCAAAAAGGTCGTATGCGTTCTCTCCTGAATATATTCAGGAGAAAACGCATACGACCTTTTTGGCCAAGCAAGCAAGCGGGCAATGCAAATCTGCACTACAAAGAACTATCACTTCCCACCGGTCAAAAGGGACATCCACAAAATGTGTAAAAACCAGAAAGGCAAGACAGGCCCTGGAGAACAGGGAGCCTTGTTATACTGATGGGCGGGATGTAAATTGCCAACTGCCTCTCTGGAGGAGTACATTGTGTTCCCTAAAACAAGTAAAGAACAAAGCTACAGAGCCAAGGGCACTTCCAGTCTAGGGAATATACCTTGAGAAAACTGAAAATCAATAAGACAGAGCCACCCCAAAATTTAGGGCTGCACTGCTTACAAGGACCTCAACTTGGGTACACCTTAAATATCCCAGGAAATATAAAAATGGTTCAAAAAATTGTGGTACTTACGTACGATGGAATATCCCTCAGCCATGAAATCAATGTCATACGACCAGTAGCAGCAAAATGGGTGGATTCAGGTACGATGATTCTAAGTGAAATAAGTCACACAGAAAAAGAAACTTATCATAAGATATCACTTATGAAGATCCTGTAAACATGGCTACACTTGAACTGAGTTAGGAAAGAGAACAGTGTCTCACATTTAGAAAACACTCTTATGCCTGCTTAAGGGGGAAGGAGAGGTGGGGTGATGCATAAAACCAGAGTTTGATATAAGCACAGGTACCGTTCCAAAAACCAACTATGGAATAGACAAGACCTACACCTTCCTCAGTGAAAGGGACTCAAAACCCCATATTTCCCGCCGAGGAATATATCTGACTAGTAAGAATCTTAAAACCTATGTATTGATATGTCTCCGTAAGGGAATCAAGTGTGTCTAGACTGGCATAAACATGGCAGTGAAAATCAGCTCAAACCCTCTATAAAAAGGAATTTCAAAAACAAAACAAAAAAACTGGGAAATTCTTTACAATTCCTTAAGGGTCTCTGATGAAACCTGGAATGACCCTATCTACAATGACAGCTGGATGTGGCATAATGCTGGACACTTGGGACTGAGACGATTGGTGAGATTAGGTGAGCAAATGCAGACCCTTTAAAGCAATAATGCATGGCAGCCATTCCATGGGTCCCAACTCTCCAGGTTGAAGGGAATATTACTACAGTTATAACATGTACGGGAAACCTAGAGAACGGACACTCTGTGAATACGAAAGGTTTCTAAAACTCAACGAATAGTCCCTCTCCTGGTGCTCAGGTTTGACTTTCCATCTGCTTTACTATCAACCTCCCAACTTGGAGAGACAGCTCCTTTAACCTCCTGTTTCGCACAGGTTGCCAATTTGGCAGAGAATGAAAGGGAAGAGGGAGAACCAATGAGAGAGTAGCTGTTAGGCATTTGGACGGGCACATATCACTGTAATTTCCCGGCAGGAAGAAGAATTAACCAAAGTCTCAGCCACCCACCGGGAACCAGTATAGGTCCTGAACCAAAATTTTGGACTTGCGGTCAGCTCACCAAAAACGAGTTGAAAAATGGAGCTCAGGGGCACAGCAATTCACAAACTGGCCGAGTAATAAAGGACAACTATCGTCCAAAAATCTGTTGAGGGAAGGCAACGAGGCGGACTTGAAAGCGAGGCAGAATAGCAGGAAACAGATTTCAAGAGGTACATTGGAATCGTCTTTAAAGCACAGGAAGAGGGGCACAACTTCGACAATGATGCACTTGTCCAAAAAGGGCATATGCATTTTCTCCTGAATATATTCAGGAGAAAACGCATACGCCCTTTTTGGCCAAGCAAGGAAGCGGGCAATGCAAATCTGCACTACAAAGAAGTATCACTTCCAACCGGTCAAAAGACACATCCACAAAATGTGTAAAAACCAGAAAGGCAAGACTGGTCTTAGAGAACAGGGAGCCTTGTTATGCTGATGGGCGGGATGTAAATTGCCAACTGCCTCTCTGGAGGAGTGCATTGTGTTCCCTAAAACAAGTAAAGAACAAAGCTACAGAGCCAAGGGCACTTCCAGTCTAGGGAATATACCTTGGGAAAACTGAAAATCAATAAGACAGAGTCACCCCAAAATTTAGGGCTGCACTGCTTACAAGGACCTCAACTTGGGTACACCTTAAATATCCCAGGAAATATAAAAATGGTTCAAAAAATTGTGGTACTTACGTACGATGGAATATCCCTCAGCCATGAAATCAATGTCATAAGACCAGTAGCAGCAAAATGGGTGGATTCAGGTACGATGATTCAAAGTGAAATAAGTCACAGAGAAAAAGAAACTTATCATAAGATATCACTTATGAAGATCCTGTAAAAATGGCTACACTTGAACTGAGTTAGGAAAGAGAACAGTGTCTCACATTTAGAAAACACTCTTTTGCCTGCTTAAGGGGGAAGCAGAGGTGGGGTGATACATAAAACCAGAGTTTGATATAAGCACAGGTACCGTTCCAAAAACCAACTATGGAATAGACAAGACCTACACCTTCCTCAGTGAAAGGGACTCAAAACCCCATATTTCCCGCAGAGGAATATATCTGACTAGTAATAATCTTAAAACCTATGTATTGATATGTCTCCGTAAGGGAATCAAGTGTGTCTATACTGGCATAAACATGGCAGCGAGAATCAGCTCAAACCCACTATAAAAAGGAATTTCAAAAACAAAACAAAAAAACTGGGAAATTCTTTACAATTCCTTCAGGGTCTCTGATGAAACCTGGAATGGCCCTATCTACAACGACAGCTGGATGTGGCATAAGGCTGGACACTTGGGACTGAGAGGATTGGTGAGATTGGGTGAGCAAATGCAGACCCTTTAAAGCAATAATGCATGGCACACATTCCATGGGTCCCAACTCTCCAGGTTGAAGGGAATATTACTACAGCTATAACATGTACGGGAAACCTAGAGAACGGACACTCTGTGAATACGAAAGGTTTCTAAAACTCAATGAATAGTCCCTCTCCTGGTGCTCCGGTTTGACTTTCCATCTGCTTTACTATCAACCTCCCAACTTGGAGAGACAGCCCCTTTAACCTCCTGGTTCACACAGGTTGCCAATTTGGCAGAGGATGAAAGGGAATAGGGAAAACCAATGAGAGAGTAGCTGTTAGGCATTTGGACGGGCATATTTCACTGTAATTTCCCGGCAGGAAGAAGAATTAACCAAAGTCTCAGCCACCCACCGGGAACCAGTATAAGTCCTGAACCAAAATTTAGGACTTGCGGTCAGCTCACCAAAAACGAGTTGAAAAATGGTGCTCAGGGGCATAGCAATTCACAAACTGGCTGAGTAATAAAGGACAACTATCATCCAAAAATCTGTTGAGGGAAGGCAACAAGGCGGACTTGAAAGCGAGGCAGAATAGCAGGAAACAGATTTCAAGAGGTACGTTGGAATCGCCTTTAAAGCACAGGAAGAGGGGCACAACTTCGACAATGATGCACTTGGCCAAAAAGGTCGTATGCGTTCTCTCCTGAATATATTCAGGAGAAAACGCATACGCCCTTTTTGGCCAAGCAAGCAAGCGGGCAATGCAAATCTGCACTACAAAGAACTATCACTTCCCACCGGTCTAAAGGGACATCCACAAAATGTGTAAAAACCAGAAAGGCAAGACAGGCCCTGGAGAACAGGGAGCCTTGTTATGCTGATGGGTGGGATGTAAATTGCCAACTGCCTCTCTGGAGGAGTACATTGTGTTCCATAAAACAAGTAAAGAACAAAGCTACAGAGCAAAGGGCTCTTCCAGTCTAGGGAATATACCTTGGGAAAACTGAAAATCAATAAGACAGAGCCACCCCATAATTTAGGGCTGCACTGCTTACAAGGACCTCAACTTGGGAACACCTTAAATATCCCAGGAAATATAAAAATGGTTCAAAAAATTGTGGTACTTACGTACGATGGAATATCCCTCAGCCATGAAATCAATGTCATAAGACCAGTAGCAGCAAAATGGGTGGATTCAGGTACGATGATTCTAAGTGAAATGAGTCACACAGAAAAAGAAACTTATCATAAGATATCACTTATGAAGATCCTGTAAATATGGCTACACTTGAACTGAGTTAGGAAAGAGAACAGTGTCTCACATTTAGAAAACACACTTATGCCTGCTTAAGGGGGAAGGAGAGGTGGGGTGATGCATAAAACCAGAGTTTGATATAAGCATAGGTACCGTTCCAAAAACAACTATGGAATAGAAAAGACCTACACCTTCCTCAGTGAAAGGGACTCAAAACCCCATATTTCCCGCAGAGGAATATATCTGACTAGTAAGAATCTTAAAACCTATGTATTGATATGTCTCCATAAGGGATTCAAGTGTGTCTAGACTCGCATAAACATGGCAGCGAGAATCAGCTCAAACCCACTATAAAAAGGAATTTCAAAAACAAAACAAAAAAACTGGGAAATTCTTTACAATTCCTTCAGGGTCTCTGATGAAACCTGGAATGACCCTATCTACAACGACAGCTGGATGTGGCATAAGGCTGGACACTTGGGACTGACAGGATTGGTGAGATTGGGTGAGCAAATGCAGACCCTTTAAAGCAATAATGCATGGCACCCATTCCATGGGTCCCAACTCTCCAAGTTGAAGGGAATATTACTACAGTTATAACATGTACAGGAAACCTAGAGAACGGACACACTGTGAATACGAAAGGTTTCTAAAACTCAACGAATAGTCCCTCTCCTGGTGCTCCGGTTTGACTCCATCTGCTTTACTATCAACCTCCCAGCTTGGAGAGACAGCCCCTTTAACCTCCTGGTTCGCACAGTTTTCAATTTTGCAGAGGATGAAAGGGAAGAGGGAGAACCAATGAGAGAGTAGCTCTTAGGCATTTGGACGGGCACATATCACTGTAATTTCCCGCAGGAAGAAGAATTAACCAAAGTCTCAGCCTCCCCCCGGGAACCAGTATAGGTCCTGAACCAAAATTTTGGACTTGCGATCAGCTCACCAAAAACGAGTTGAAAAAAGGAGCTCAGGGGCACAGCAATTCACAAACTGGCCGAGTAATAAAGGACAACTATCGTCCAAAAATCTGTTGAGGGAAGGCAACGAGGCGGACTTGAAAGCGAGGCAGAATAGCAGGAAACAGATTTCAAGAGGTACGTTGGAATCGCCTTTAAAGCACAGGAAGAGGGGCACAACTTGGACAATGATGCACTTGGCCAAAAAGGTCGTATGCGTTCTCTCCTGAATATATTCAGGAGAAAACGCATACGACCTTTTTGGCCAAGCAAGCAAGCGGGCAATGCAAATCTGCACTACAAAGAACTATCACTTCCCACCGGTCAAAAGGGACATCCACAAAATGTGTAAAAACCAGAAAGGCAAGACAGGCCCTGGAGAACAGGGAGCCTTGTTATACTGATGGGCGGGATGTAAATTGCCAACTGCCTCTCTGGAGGAGTACATTGTGTTCCCTAAAACAAGTAAAGAACAAAGCTACAGAGCCAAGGGCACTTCCAGTCTAGGGAATATACCTTGAGAAAACTGAAAATCAATAAGACAGAGCCACCCCAAAATTTAGGGCTGCACTGCTTACAAGGACCTCAACTTGGGTACACCTTAAATATCCCAGGAAATATAAAAATGGTTCAAAAAATTGTGGTACTTACGTACGATGGAATATCCCTCAGCCATGAAATCAATGTCATACGACCAGTAGCAGCAAAATAGGTGGATTCAGGTACGATGATTCTAAGTGAAATAAGTCACACAGAAAAAGAAACTTATCATAAGATATCACTTATGAAGATCCTGTAAACATGGCTACACTTGAACTGAGTTAGGAAAGAGAACAGTGTCTCACATTTAGAAAACACTCTTATGCCTGCTTAAGGGGGAAGGAGAGGTGGGGTGATGCATAAAACCAGAGTTTGATATAAGCACAGGTACCGTTCCAAAAACCAACTATGGAATAGACAAGACCTACACCTTCCTCAGTGAAAGGGACTCAAAACCCCATATTTCCCGCCGAGGAATATATCTGACTAGTAAGAATCTTAAAACCTATGTATTGATATGTCTCCGTAAGGGAATCAAGTGTGTCTAGACTGGCATAAACATGGCAGTGAAAATCAGCTCAAACCCTCTATAAAAAGGAATTTCAAAAACAAAACAAAAAAACTGGGAAATTCTTTACAATTCCTTAAGGGTCTCTGATGAAACCTGGAATGACCCTATCTACAATGACAGCTGGATGTGGCATAATGCTGGACACTTGGGACTGAGACGATTGGTGAGATTAGGTGAGCAAATGCAGACCCTTTAAAGCAATAATGCATGGCAGCCATTCCATGGGTCCCAACTCTCCAGGTTGAAGGGAATATTACTACAGTTATAACATGTACGGGAAACCTAGAGAACGGACACTCTGTGAATACGAAAGGTTTCTAAAACTCAACGAATAGTCCCTCTCCTGGTGCTCAGGTTTGACTTTCCATCTGCTTTACTATCAACCTCCCAACTTGGAGAGACAGCTCCTTTAACCTCCTGTTTCGCACAGGTTGCCAATTTGGCAGAGAATGAAAGGGAAGAGGGAGAACCAATGAGAGAGTAGCTGTTAGGCATTTGGACGGGCACATATCACTGTAATTTCCCGGCAGGAAGAAGAATTAACCAAAGTCTCAGCCACCCACCGGGAACCAGTATAGGTCCTGAACCAAAATTTTGGACTTGCGGTCAGCTCACCAAAAACGAGTTGAAAAATGGAGCTCAGGGGCACAGCAATTCACAAACTGGCCGAGTAATAAAGGACAACTATCGTCCAAAAATCTGTTGAGGGAAGGCAACGAGGCGGACTTGAAAGCGAGGCAGAATAGCAGGAAACAGATTTCAAGAGGTACATTGGAATCGTCTTTAAAGCACAGGAAGAGGGGCACAACTTCGACAATGATGCACTTGGCCAAAAAGGTCGTATGCGTTCTCTCCTGAATATATTCAGGAGAAAACGCATACGACCTTTTTGGCCAAGCAAGCAAGCGGGCAATGCAAATCTGCACTACAAAGAACTATCACTTCCCACCGGTCAAAAGGGACATCCACAAAATGTGTAAAAACCAGAAAGGCAAGACAGGCCCTGGAGAACAGGGAGCCTTGTTATACTGATGGGCGGGATGTAAATTGCCAACTGCCTCTCTGGAGGAGTACATTGTGTTCCCTAAAACAAGTAAAGAACAAAGCTACAGAGCCAAGGGCACTTCCAGTCTAGGGAATATACCTTGAGAAAACTGAAAATCAATAAGACAGAGCCACCCCAAAATTTAGGGCTGCACTGCTTACAAGGACCTCAACTTGGGTACACCTTAAATATCCCAGGAAATATAAAAATGGTTCAAAAAATTGTGGTACTTACGTACGATGGAATATCCCTCAGCCATGAAATCAATGTCATACGACCAGTAGCAGCAAAATGGGTGGATTCAGGTACGATGATTCTAAGTGAAATAAGTCACACAGAAAAAGAAACTTATCATAAGATATCACTTATGAAGATCCTGTAAACATGGCTACACTTGAACTGAGTTAGGAAAGAGAACAGTGTCTCACATTTAGAAAACACTCTTATGCCTGCTTAAGGGGGAAGGAGAGGTGGGGTGATGCATAAAACCAGAGTTTGATATAAGCACAGGTACCGTTCCAAAAACCAACTATGGAATAGACAAGACCTACACCTTCCTCAGTGAAAGGGACTCAAAACCCCATATTTCCCGCCGAGGAATATATCTGACTAGTAAGAATCTTAAAACCTATGTATTGATATGTCTCCGTAAGGGAATCAAGTGTGTCTAGACTGGCATAAACATGGCAGTGAAAATCAGCTCAAACCCTCTATAAAAAGGAATTTCAAAAACAAAACAAAAAAACTGGGAAATTCTTTACAATTCCTTAAGGGTCTCTGATGAAACCTGGAATGACCCTATCTACAATGACAGCTGGATGTGGCATAATGCTGGACACTTGGGACTGAGACGATTGGTGAGATTAGGTGAGCAAATGCAGACCCTTTAAAGCAATAATGCATGGCAGCCATTCCATGGGTCCCAACTCTCCAGGTTGAAGGGAATATTACTACAGTTATAACATGTACGGGAAACCTAGAGAACGGACACTCTGTGAATACGAAAGGTTTCTAAAACTCAACGAATAGTCCCTCTCCTGGTGCTCAGGTTTGACTTTCCATCTGCTTTACTATCAACCTCCCAACTTGGAGAGACAGCTCCTTTAACCTCCTGTTTCGCACAGGTTGCCAATTTGGCAGAGAATGAAAGGGAAGAGGGAGAACCAATGAGAGAGTAGCTGTTAGGCATTTGGACGGGCACATATCACTGTAATTTCCCGGCAGGAAGAAGAATTAACCAAAGTCTCAGCCACCCACCGGGAACCAGTATAGGTCCTGAACCAAAATTTTGGACTTGCGGTCAGCTCACCAAAAACGAGTTGAAAAATGGAGCTCAGGGGCACAGCAATTCACAAACTGGCCGAGTAATAAAGGACAACTATCGTCCAAAAATCTGTTGAGGGAAGGCAACGAGGCGGACTTGAAAGCGAGGCAGAATAGCAGGAAACAGATTTCAAGAGGTACATTGGAATCGTCTTTAAAGCACAGGAAGAGGGGCACAACTTCGACAATGATGCACTTGGCCAAAAAGGTCGTATGCGTTCTCTCCTGAATATATTCAGGAGAAAACGCATACGACCTTTTTGGCCAAGCAAGCAAGCGGGCAATGCAAATCTGCACTACAAAGAACTATCACTTCCCACCGGTCAAAAGGGACATCCACAAAATGTGTAAAAACCAGAAAGGCAAGACAGGCCCTGGAGAACAGGGAGCCTTGTTATACTGATGGGCGGGATGTAAATTGCCAACTGCCTCTCTGGAGGAGTACATTGTGTTCCCTAAAACAAGTAAAGAACAAAGCTACAGAGCCAAGGGCACTTCCAGTCTAGGGAATATACCTTGAGAAAACTGAAAATCAATAAGACAGAGCCACCCCAAAATTTAGGGCTGCACTGCTTACAAGGACCTGAACTTGGGTACACCTTAAATATCCCAGGAAATATAAAAATGGTTCAAAAAATTGTGGTACTTACGTACGATGGAATATCCCTCAGCCATGAAATCAATGTCATACGACCAGTAGCAGCAAAATGGGTGGATTCAGGTACGATGATTCTAAGTGAAATAAGTCACACAGAAAAAGAAACTTATCATAAGATATCACTTATGAAGATCCTGTAAACATGGCTACACTTGAACTGAGTTAGGAAAGAGAACAGTGTCTCACATTTAGAAAACACTCTTATGCCTGCTTAAGGGGGAAGGAGAGGTGGGGTGATGCATAAAACCAGAGTTTGATATAAGCACAGGTACCGTTCCAAAAACCAACTATGGAATAGACAAGACCTACACCTTCCTCAGTGAAAGGGACTCAAAACCCCATATTTCCCGCCGAGGAATATATCTGACTAGTAAGAATCTTAAAACCTATGTATTGATATGTCTCCGTAAGGGAATCAAGTGTGTCTAGACTGGCATAAACATGGCAGTGAAAATCAGCTCAAACCCTCTATAAAAAGGAATTTCAAAAACAAAACAAAAAAACTGGGAAATTCTTTACAATTCCTTAAGGGTCTCTGATGAAACCTGGAATGACCCTATCTACAATGACAGCTGGATGTGGCATAATGCTGGACACTTGGGACTGAGACGATTGGTGAGATTAGGTGAGCAAATGCAGACCCTTTAAAGCAATAATGCATGGCAGCCATTCCATGGGTCCCAACTCTCCAGGTTGAAGGGAATATTACTACAGTTATAACATGTACGGGAAACCTAGAGAACGGACACTCTGTGAATATGAAAGGTTTCTAAAACTCAACGAATAGTCCCTCTCCTGGTGCTCAGGTTTGACTTTCCATCTGCTTTACTATCAACCTCCCAACTTGGAGAGACAGCTCCTTTAACCTCCTGTTTCGCACAGGTTGCCAATTTGGCAGAGAATGAAAGGGAAGAGGGAGAACCAATGAGAGAGTAGCTGTTAGGCATTTGGACGGGCACATATCACTGTAATTTCCCGGCAGGAAGAAGAATTAACCAAAGTCTCAGCCACCCACCGGGAACCAGTATAGGTCCTGAACCAAAATTTTGGACTTGCGGTCAGCTCACCAAAAACGAGTTGAAAAATGGAGCTCAGGGGCACAGCAATTCACAAACTGGCCGAGTAATAAAGGACAACTATCGTCCAAAAATCTGTTGAGGGAAGGCAACGAGGCGGACTTGAAAGCGAGGCAGAATAGCAGGAAACAGATTTCAAGAGGTACATTGGAATCGTCTTTAAAGCACAGGAAGAGGGGCACAACTTCGACAATGATGCACTTGTCCAAAAAGGGCATATGCATTTTCTCCTGAATATATTCAGGAGAAAACGCATACGCCCTTTTTGGCCAAGCAAGGAAGCGGGCAATGCAAATCTGCACTACAAAGAAGTATCACTTCCAACCGGTCAAAAGACACATCCACAAAATGTGTAAAAACCAGAAAGGCAAGACTGGTCTTAGAGAACAGGGAGCCTTGTTATGCTGATGGGCGGGATGTAAATTGCCAACTGCCTCTCTGGAGGAGTGCATTGTGTTCCCTAAAACAAGTAAAGAACAAAGCTACAGAGCCAAGGGCACTTCCAGTCTAGGGAATATACCTTGGGAAAACTGAAAATCAATAAGACAGAGTCACCCCAAAATTTAGGGCTGCACTGCTTACAAGGACCTCAACTTGGGTACACCTTAAATATCCCAGGAAATATAAAAATGGTTCAAAAAATTGTGGTACTTACGTACGATGGAATATCCCTCAGCCATGAAATCAATGTCATAAGACCAGTAGCAGCAAAATGGGTGGATTCAGGTACGATGATTCAAAGTGAAATAAGTCACAGAGAAAAAGAAACTTATCATAAGATATCACTTATGAAGATCCTGTAAACATGGCTACACTTGAACTGAGTTAGGAAAGAGAACAGTGTCTCACATTTAGAAAACACTCTTTTGCCTGCTTAAGGGGGAAGCAGAGGTGGGGTGATACATAAAACCAGAGTTTGATATAAGCACAGGTACCGTTCCAAAAACCAACTATGGAATAGACAAGACCTACACCTTCCTCAGTGAAAGGGACTCAAAACCCCATATTTCCCGCAGAGGAATATATCTGACTAGTAATAATCTTAAAACCTATGTATTGATATGTCTCCGTAAGGGAATCAAGTGTGTCTATACTGGCATAAACATGGCAGCGAGAATCAGCTCAAACCCACTATAAAAAGGAATTTCAAAAACAAAACAAAAAAACTGGGAAATTCTTTACAATTCCTTCAGGGTCTCTGATGAAACCTGGAATGGCCCTATCTACAACGACAGCTGGATGTGGCATAAGGCTGGACACTTGGGACTGAGAGGATTGGTGAGATTGGGTGAGCAAATGCAGACCATTTAAAGCAATAATGCATGGCAAACATTCCATGGGTCCCAACTCTCCAGGGTGAAGGGAATATTACTACAGCTATAACATGTACGGGAATCCTAGAGAACGGACACATTGTGAATACGAAAGGTTTCTAATACTCAACGAATAGTCCCTCTCCTGGTGCTCCGGTGTGACTTTCCATCTGCTTTACTATCAACCTCCCAACTTGGAGAGACAGCCCCTTTAACCTCCTGGTTCGCACAGGTTTCCAATTTGGCAGAGGATGAAAGGGAAGAGGGAGAACCAATGAGAGATTAGCTGTTAGGCATTTGGACGGGCACATATCACTGTAATTTCCCGCAGGAAGAATAATTAACCAAAGTCTCAGCCACCCACCGGGAACCAGTATAGGTCCTGAACGAAAATTTTGGACTTGCGATCAGCTCACCAAAAACGAGTTGAAAAATGGAGCTCAGGGGCACAGCAATTCACAAACTGTCCAAGTAATAAAGGACAACTATCGTCCAAAAATCTGTTGAGGGAAGGCAACGAGGCGGACTTGAAAGCGAGGCAGAATAGCAGGAAACAGATTTCAAGAGGTACGTTGGAATCGCCTTTATAGCACAGGAAGAGGGGCACAACTTCGACAATGATGCACTTGGTCAAAAAGGGCGTATGCGTTTTCTCCTGAATATATTCAGGAGAAAACGCATACGCCCTTTTTGGCCAAGCAAGCAAGCGGGCAATGCAAATCTGCACTACAAAGAAGTATCACTTCCCACTGGTCAAAAGGGACATCCACAAAATGTGTAAAAACCAGAAAGGCAAGACAGGCCCTGGAGAACAGGGAGCCTTGTTATGCTGATGGGCGGGATGTAAATTGCCAACTGCCCCTCGGGAGGAGTGCATTGTGTTCCCTAAAACATGTAAAGAACAGAGCTACAGAGCCAAGGGCACTTCCAGTCTAGGGAATATACCTTGGGAAAACTGAAAATCAATAAGACAGAGCCACCCCAAAATTTAGGGCTGCACTGCTTACAAGGACCTCAACTTGGGTACACCTTAAATATCCCAGGAAATATAAAAATGGTTCAAAAAATTGTGGTAGTTACATACGATGGAATATCCCTCAGCCATGAAATCAATGACATAAGACCAGTAGCAGCAAAATGGGTGGATTCAGGTACGATGATTCTAAGTGAAATAAGTCACACAGAAAAAGAAACTTATCATAAGATATCACTTATGAAGATCCTGTAAACATGGCTACACTTGAACTGAGTTAGGAAAGAGAACAGTGTCTCACATTTAGAAAACACTCTTATGCCTGCTTAAGCGGGAAAGAGAGGTGGTGTGATGCATAAAACCAGAGTTTGATATAAGCACAGGTACCGTTCCAAAAACCAACTATGGAATAGACAAGACCTACACCTTCCTCAGTGAAAGGGACTCAAAACCCCATATTTCCCGCAGAGGAATATATCTGACTAGTAAGAATCTTAAAACCTATGTATTGATATGTCTCCATAAGGGAATCAAGTGTGTCTAGACTGGCATAAACATGGCAGTGAGAATCAGCTCAAACCCACTATAAAAAGGAATTTCAAAAACAAAACAAAAAAACTGGGAAATTCTTTACAATTCCTTCAGAGTCTCTGATGAAACCTTGAATGACCCTATCTACAACGACAGCTGGATGTGGCATAAGGCTGGACACTTGGGACTGAGAGGATTGGTGAGATTGGGTGAACAAATGCAGACCCTTTAAAGCAATAATGCATTGCACCCATTCCATGGGTCCCAACTCTCCAGGTTGAAGGGAATATTACTACAGTTATAACATGTACGGGAAACCTAGAGAACGAACACACTGTGAATACGAAATGTTTCTAAAACTCAACGAATAGTCCCTCTCCTGGTGCTCCGGTTTGACTTTCCATCTGCTTTACTATCAACCTCCCAACTTGGAGAGACAGCCCCTTTAACCTCCTGGTTCGCACAGGTTGCCAATTTGGCAGAGGATGAAAGGGAAGAGGGAGAACCAATGAGAGAGTAGCTGTTAGGCATTTGGACGGGCACATATCACTGTAATTTCCCGGCAGGAAGAAGAATTAACCAAAGTCTCAGCCCCCCACCGGGAACCAGTATAGGTCCTGAACCAAAATTTTGAACTTGCGGTCAGCTCAACGAAAACGGGTTGAAAAATGGTGCTCAGGGGCACAGCAATTCACAAACTGGCCGAGTAATAAAGGACAACTATCGTCCAAAAATCTGTTGAGGGAAGGCAAAGAGGCGGACTTGAAAGCGAGGCAGAATAGCAGGAAACAGATTTCAAGAGGTACGTTGGAATCGCCTTTAAAGCACAGGAAGAGGGGCACAACTTCCACAATGATGCACTTGGCCAAAAAGGGCCTATGCGTTTTCTCCTGAATATATTCAGGAGAAAACGCATAGGCCCTTTTTGGCCAAGCAAGCAAGCAGGCAATGCAAATCTGCACTACAAAGAAGTATCACTTCCCACCGGTCAAAAGGGACATCCACAAAATATGTAAAAACCAGAAAGGCAAGACAGGCCCTGGAGAACAGGGAGCCTTGTTATGCTGAGGGGCTGGATGTAAATTGCCAACTGCCTCTCTGTAGGAGTGCATTGTGTTCCCTAAAACAAGTAAACAACAGAGCTACAGAGCCAAGGGAACTTCCAGTCTAGGGAATATACCTTGGGAAAACTGAAAATCAATAAGACAGAGCCACCCCAAAATTTAGGGCTGCACTGCTTACAGGGACCTCAACTTGGGTACACCTTAAATATCCCAGGAAATATAAAAATGGTTCAAATAATTGTGGTACTTACGTACGAAGGAATATCCCTCAGCCATGATATCAATGACATAAGACCAGTAGCAGCAAAATGGGTGGATTCAGGTACGATGATTGTAAGTGAAATAAGTCACAGAGAAAAAGAAACTTATCATAAGTTATCACTTATGAAGATCCTGTAAACATGGCTACACTTGAACTGAGTTAGGAAAGAGAACAGTGTCTCACATTTAGAAAACACTCTTATGCCTGCTTAAGGGGGAAGGAGAGGTGGGGTGATGCATAAAACCAGTGTTTGATATAAGCACAGGTACCGTTCCAAAAACCAACTATGGAATAGACAAGACCTACACCTTCCTCAGTGAAAGGGACTCAAAACCCCATATTTCCCGCAGAGGAATATATCTGACTAGTAAGAATCTTAAAACCTATGTATTGATATGTCTCCGTAAGGGAATCAAGTGTGTATAGACTGGCATAAACATGGCATCGAGAATCATTTCAAACACACGATAAAAAGGAAATTCAAAAACAAAACAAAAAAACTGGGAAATTCTTTACAATTCCTTCAGGGTCTCTGATGAAACCTGGAATGACCCTATCTACAACGACAGCTGGATGTGGCATAAGGCTGGACACTTGGGACTGAGAGGATTGGTGAGATTGGGTGAGCAAATGCAGAACCTTTAAAGCAATAATGCATGGCACACATTCCATGGGTCCCAACTCTCCAGGTTGAAGGGAATATTACTACAGCTATAACATGTACGGGAAACCTAGAGAACGGACACACTGTGAATATGAAAGGTTTCTAAAACTCAACGAATAGTCCCTCTACCGGTGCTCTGGTTTGACTTTCCATCTGCTTTACTATCAACCTCCCAACTTGGAGAGACAGCCCCTTTAACCTCCTGGTTCGCACAGGTTGCCAATTTGGCAGAGGATGAAAGGGAAGAGGGAGAACCAACGAGAGAGTAGCTGTTAGGCATTTGGACGGGCACATATCACTGTAATTTCCTGGCAGGAAGAAGAATTAACCAAAGTCTCAGCCACCCACCGGGAACCAGTATAGGTCCTGAACCAAAATTTTCGACTTGCGGTCAGCTCAACGAAAACGGGTTGAAAAATGGTGCTCAGGGGCACAGCAATTCACAAACTGGCCGAGTAATAAAGGACAACTATCGTCCAAAAATCTGTTGAGGGAAGGCAACGAGGCGGACTTGAAAGCGAGGCAGAATAGCAGGAAACAGATTTCAAGAGGTACGTTGGAATCGCCTTTAAAGCACAGGAAGAGGGGCACAACTTCGACAATGATGCACTTGGTCAAAAAGGGCGTATGCGTTTTCTCCTGAATATATTCAGGAGAAAACGCATACGCCCTTTTTGGCCAAGCAAGCAAGCGGGCAATGCAAATCTGCACTACAAAGAAGTATCACTTCCCACTGGTCAAAAGGGACATCCACAAAATGTGTAAAAACCAGAAAGGCAAGACAGGCCCTGGAGAACAGGGAGCCTTGTTATGCTGATGGGGGGGATGTAAATTGCCAACTGCCCCTCGGGAGGAGTGCATTGTGTTCCCTAAAACATGTAAAGAACAGAGCTACAGAGCCAAGGGCACTTCCAGTCTAGGGAATATACCTTGGGAAAACTGAAAATCAATAAGACAGAGCCACCCCAAAATTTAGGGCTGCACTGCTTACAAGGACCTCAACTTGGGTACACCTTAAATATCCCAGGAAATATAAAAATGGTTCAAAAAATTGTGGTAGTTACATACGATGGAATATCCCTCAGCCATGAAATCAATGACATAAGACCAGTAGCAGCAAAATGGGTGGATTCAGGTACGATGATTCTAAGTGAAATAAGTCACACAGAAAAAGAAACTTATCATAAGATATCACTTATGAACATCCTGTAAACATGGCTACACTTGAACTGAGTTAGGAAAGAGAACAGTGTCTCACATTTAGAAAACACTCTTATGCCTGCTTAAGCGGGAAAGAGAGGTGGTGTGATGCATAAAACCAGAGTTTGATATAAGCACAGGTACCGTTCCAAAAACCAACTATGGAATAGACAAGACCTACACCTTCCTCAGTGAAAGGGACTCAAAACACCATATTTCCCACAGAGGAATATATCTGACTAGTAAGAATCTTAAAACCTATGTATTGATATGTCCCCGTAAGGGAATCAAGTGTGTCTAGACTGGCATAAACATGGCAGCGAGAATCAGCTCAAACCCACTATAAAAAGGAATTTCAAAAACAAAACAAGAAAACTGGGAAATTCTTTACAATTCTTTCAGAGTCTCTGATGAAACCTTGAATGACCCTATATACAACGACAGCTGGATGTGGCATAAGGCTGGACAATTGGGACTGAGAGGATTGGTGAGATTGGGTGAACAAAAGCAGACCCTTTAAAGCAACAATGCATTGCACCCATTCCATGGGTCCCAACTCTCCAGGTTGAAGGGAATATTACTACAGTTATAACATGTACGGGAAACCTAGAGAACGAACACACTGTGAATACGAAATGTTTCTAAAACTCAACGAATAGTCCCTCTCCTGGTGCTCCGGTTTGACTTTCCATCTGCTTTACTATCAACCTCCCAACTTGGAGAGACAGCCCCTTTAACCTCCTGGTTCGCACAGGTTGCCAATTTGGCAGAGGATGAAAGGGAAGAGGGAGAACCAATGAGAGAGTAGCTGTTAGGCAATTGGATGGGCACATATCACTGTAATTTCCCGGCAGGAAGAAGAATTAACCAAAGTCTCAGCCACCCACTGGGAACCAGTATAGGTCCTGAACCAAAATTTTGAACTTGCGGTCAGCTCAACGAAAACGGGTTGAAAAATGGTGCTCAGGGGCACAGCAATTCACAAACTGGCCGAGTAATAAAGGACAACTATCGTCCAAAAATCTGTTGAGGGAAGGCAACGAGGCGGACTTGAAAGCGAGGCAGAATAGCAGGAAACAGATTTCAAGAGGTACGTTGGAATCGCCTTTAAAGCACAGGAAGAGGGGCACAACTTCCACAATGATGCACTTGGCCAAAAAGGGCGTATGCGTTTTCTCCTGAATATATTCAGGAGAAAACGCATACGCCCTTTTTGGCCAAGCAAGCAAGCGGGCAATGCAAATCTGCACTACAAAGAAGTATCACTTCCCACCGGTCAAAAGGGACATCCACAAAATGTGTAAAAACCAGAAAGGCAAGACAGGCCCTGGAGAACAGGGAGCCTTGTTATGCTGAGGGGCTGGATGTAAATTGCCAACTGCCTCTCTGGAGGAGTGCATTGTGTTCCCTAAAACAAGTAAACAACAGAGCTACAGAGCCAAGGGCACTTCCAGTCTAGGGAATATACCTTGGGAAAACTGAAAATCAATAAGACAGAGCCACCCCAAAATTTAGGGCTGCACTGCTTACAGGGACCTCAACTTGGGTACACCTTAAATATCCCAGGAAATATAAAAATGGTTCAAATAATTGTGGTACTTACGTACGAAGAAATATCGCTCAGCCATGATATCAATGACATAAGACCAGTAGCAGCAAAATGGGTGGATTCAGGTACGATGATTGTAAGTGAAATAAGTCACAGAGAAAAAGAAACTTATCATAAGTTATCACTTATGAAGATCCTGTAAACATGGCTACACTTGAACTGAGTTAGGAAAGAGAACAGTGTCTAACATTTAGAAAACACTCTTATGCCTGCTTAAGGGGGAAGGAGAGGTGGGGTGATGCATAAAACCAGTGTTTGATATAAGCACAGGTACCGTTCCAAAAACCAACTATGGAATAGACAAGACCTACACCTTCCTCAGTGAAAGGGACTCAAAACCCCATATTTCCCGCAGAGGAATATATCTGACTAGTAAGAATCTTAAAACCTATGTATTGATATGTCTCCGTAAGGGAATCAAGTGTGTATAGACTGGCATAAGCATGGCATCGAGAATCAGCTCAAACACACGATAAAAAGGAATTTCAAAAACAAAACAAAAAAACTGGGAAATTCTTTACAATTCCTTCAGGGTCTCTGATGAAACCTGGAATGACCCTATCTACAACGACAGCTGGATGTGGCATAACGCTGGACACTTGGGACTGAGAGGATTGGTGAGATTGGGTGAGCAAATGCAGAACCTTTAAAGCAATAATGCATGGCACACATTCCATGGGTCCCAACTCTCCAGGTTGAAGGGAATATTACTACAGCTATAACATGTACGGGAAACCTAGAGAACGGACACACTGTGAATATGAAAGGTTTCTAAAACTCAACGAATAGTCCCTCTACTGGTGCTCTGGTTTGACTTTCCATCTGCTTTACTATCAACCTCCCAACTTGGAGAGACAGCCCCTTTAACCTCCTGGTTCGCACAGGTTGCCAATTTGGCAGAGGGTGAAAGGGAAGAGGGAGAACCAACGAGAGAGTAGCTGTTAGGCATTTGGACGGGCACATATCACTGTAATTTCCCGGCAGGAAGAAGAATTAACCAAAGTCTCAGCCAGCCACCGGGAACCAGTATAGGTCCTGAACCAAAATTTTCGACTTGCGGTCAGCTCACCGAAAACGAGTTGAAAAATGGTGCTCAGGGGCCCAGCAATTCACAAACTGGCCGAGTAATAAAGGACAACTATCGTCCAAAAATCTGTTGAGGGAAGGCAACGAGGCGGACTTGAAAGCGAGGCAGAATAGCAGGAAACAGATTTCAAGAGGTACGTTGGAATCGCCTTTAAAGCACAGGAAGAGGGGCACAACTTCGACAATGATGCACTTGGTCAAAAAGGGCGTATGCGTTTTCTCCTGAATATATTCAGGAGAAAACGCATACGCCCTTTTTGGCCAAGCAAGCAAGCGGGCAATGCAAATCTGCACTACAAAGAAGTATCACTTCCCACTGGTCAAAAGGGACATCCACAAAATGTGTAAAAACCAGAAAGGCAAGACAGGCCCTGGAGAACAGGGAGCCTTGTTATGCTGAAAGGTGGGATGTAAATTGCGAAGTGCCTCTCTGGAGGAGTACATAGTGTACGCTAAAACAAGTAAACAACAGAGCTACAGAGCGAAGGGCACTTCCAGTCTAGGGAATATACTTTGGGAAAACTGAAAATCAATAAGACAGAGCCACCCCAAAATGTAAGGCTGCACTGCTTACAAGGACCTCAACTTGGGTACACCTTAAATATCCCAGGAAATATAAAAATGGTTCAAAAAATTGTGGTACTTATGTACGATGGAATATCCCTCAGCCATGAAATCAATGTCATAAGACCAGTAGCAGCAAAATGGGTGGATTCAGGTACGATGATTCCTAGTGAAATAAGTCACACAGATTAAGAAACTTATCATAAGATATCACTTATGATGATCCTGTAAACATCGCTACACTTGAACTGAGTTAGGAAAGAGAACAGTGTCTCACATTTAGAAAACACTCTTATGCCTGCTTAAGGGGGAAGGAGAGGTGGGGTGATGCATAAAACCAGAGTTTGATATAAGCATAGGTACTGTTCCAAAAACCAACTATGGAATAGAAAAGACCTACACATTCCTCAGTGAAAGGGACTCAAAACCCCATATTTCCCACAGAGGAATATATCTGACTACTAAGAATCTTAAAACCTATGTATTGATATGTCTCCATAAGGGAATCAACTGTGTCTAGACTGGCATAAACATGGCAGCGAGAATCAGCTCAAACCCACTATAAAAAGGAATTTCAAAAACAAAACAAAAAAACTGGGAAATTCTTAACAATTCCTTCAGGGTCTCTGATGAAACCTGGAATGACCCTATCTACAATGACAGCTGGATATGGCATAAGGCTGGACACTTGGGACTGACAGGATTGGTGAGATTGGGTGAGCAAATGCAGACCCTTTAAAGCAATAATGCATTACACCCATTCCATGGGTCCCAACTCTCCAGGTTGAAGGGAATATTACTACAGTTATTACATGTACGGGAAACCTAGAGAACGGACACACTGTGAATACGAATGATTTCTAAACCTCAACAAATAGTCCCTCTCCTGGTGCTCCGGTTTGACTTTCCATCTGCTTTACTATCAACCTCCCAACTTGGAGAGACAGCCCCTTTAACCTCCTGGTTCGCACAGGTTGCCAATTTGGCAGAGGATGAAAGGGAAGAGGGAGAACCAATGAGAGAGTAGCTGTTAGGCATTTGGACGGGCACATATCACTGTAATTTCCCGGCAGGAAGAAGAATTAACCAAAGTCTCAGCCACCCACCGGGAACCAGTATAGGTCCTGGACCAAAATTTTGGACTTGCGCTCAGCTCACCAAATCGAGTTGAAAAATGGAGCTCAGGGGCACAGCAATTCACAAACTGGCCGAGTAATAAAGGACAAGTATCGTCCAAAAATCTGTTAATGGAAGGCAACGAGGCGGACTTGAAAGCGAGGCAGAATAGCAGGAAACAGATTTCAAGAGGTACGTTGGAATCGCCTTTAAAGCACAGGAAGAGGGGCACAACTTCGACAATGATGCACTTGGCCAAAAAGGGCGTATGCGTTTTCTCCTGAATATATTCAGGAGAAAACGCATACGCCCTTTTTGGCCAAGCAAGCAAGCGGGCAATACAAATCTGCACTACAAAGAAGTATCACTTCCCACCGGTCCAAAGGGACATCCACAAAATGTGTAAAATCCAGAGAGGCAAGACAGGCCCTGGAGAACAGGGAGCCTTGTTATGCTGATGGGCGGGATGTAAATTGCCAACTGCCTTTCTGGGGGAGTGCATTGTGTTCCCTAAAACAAGTAAACAACAGAGCTACAGAGCCAAGGGCACTTCCAGTCTAGGGAATATACCTTGGGAAAACTGAAAATCAATAAGACAGAGCCACGCCAAAATTTAGGGCTGCACTGCTTACAAGGAACTCAACTTGGGTACACCTTAAATATCCCAGGAAATATAAAAATGGTTCAAAAAATTGTGGTACTTACGTACGATGGAATATCCCTCAGCCATGAAATCAATGTCATAAGACCAGTAGCAGCAAAATGGGTGGATTCAGGTACGATGATTCTAAGTGAAATAAGTCACAGAGAAAAAGAAACTTATCATAAGATATCACTTATGAAGATCCTGTAAACATGGCTACACTTGAACTGAGTTAGGAAAGAGAACAGTGTCTCACATTTAGTAAACACTCTTATGCCTGCTTAAGGGGGAAGGAGAAGTGGGGTGATGCATAAATACAGAGTTTGATATAAGCACTGGTACCGTTCCAAAATCCAACTATGGAATAGACAAGACCTACACCTTTCTCAGTGAAAGGGACTCAAAACCCCATATTTCCCGCAGAGGAATATATCTGACTAGTAAGAATCTTAAAACCTATGTATTGATATGTCTCCGTAAGGGAATCAAGTGTGTATAGACTGGCATAAATATGGCAGCGAGAATCAGCTCAAACCCACTATAAAAGGAAGTTCAAAAACAAAACAAAAAAACTGGGAAATTCTTTACAATTCCTTCAGGGTCTCTGATGAAACCTGGAATGACCCTATCTACAATGACAGCTGGATGTGGCATAAGGAGGGACACTTGGGACTGAGACGATTGGTGAGATTGGGTGAGCAAATGCAGACCCTTTAAAGCACAAGCGCCTGGCACCCATTCCATGGGTCCCAACTCTCCAGGTTGAAGGGAATATTACTACAGCTATAACATGTACGGGAAACCTAGAGAACGGACACACTGTGAATACGAAAGGTTTCTAAAACTCAACCAATAGTCCCACTCCTGGTGCTCAGGTTTGACTTCCATCTGCTTTACTATCAACCTCCCAACTTGGAGAGACAGCCCCTTTAACCTCCTGGTTCGCACAGGTTGCCAATTTGGCAGAGGATGAAAGGGAAGAGGGAGAACCAATGAGAGAGTAGCTGTTAGGCATTTGGACGGGCACATATCACTGTAATTTCCCGGCAGGAAGAAGAATTAACCAAAGTCTCAGCCACCAACCAGGAACCAGTATAGGTCCTGAACCAAAATTTTGGACTTTCGCTCAGCTCACCAAAATCGAGTTGAAAAATGGAGCTCAGGGGCACAGCAATTCACAAACTGGCCGAGTAATAAAGGACAACTATCGTCCAAAAATCTGTTGAGGGAAGGCAACGAGGCGGACTTGAAAGCGAGGCAGAATAGCAGGAAACAGATTTCAAGAGGTACGTTGGAATCGCCTTTAAAGCACAGGAAGAGGGGCACAACTTCGACAATGATGCACTTCGCCAAAAAGTGTGTATGCGTTTTCTCCTGAATATATTCAGGAGAAAACGCATACGTCCTTTTTGGCCAAGCAAGCAAGCGGGCAATGCAAATCTGCACTACAAATATGTATCAATTCCCACCGGTCAAAAGGGACATCCACAAAATGTGTAAAAACCAGAAAGGCAAGACTGGCCCTGGAGAACAGGGAGCCTTTCTATGCTGAAGGGCGGGATGTAAATTGCCAACTGCCTCTCTGGAGGAGTGCATTGTGTTCCCTAAAACAAGTAAAGAACAGAGCTACAGAGCCAAGGGCACTACCAGTCTAGGGAATATACCTTGGGAAAACTGAAAATCAATAAGACAGAGCCACCCCAAAATGTAGGGCTGCACTGCATACAAGGACCTCAACTTGGATACACCTTAAGTATCCCAGAAAATATAAACATGGTTCAAAAAATTGTGGTACTTACGTATGATGGAATATCCCTCAGCCATGAAATCAATGTCATAAGACCAGTAGCAGCAAAATGGGTGGATTCAGGTACGATGATTCTAAGTGAAATAAGTCACACAGAAAAAGAAACTTATCATAAGATATCACTTATGAAGATCCTGTAAACATGGCTACACTTGAACTGAGTTAGGAAAGAGAACAGTGTCTCACATTTAGAAAACACTCTTATACCTGCTTAAGGGGGAAGGAGAGGTTGGGTGATGCATAAAACCAGAGTTTGATATAAGCACAGGTACCGTTCCAAAAACCAACTATGGAATAGACAAGACCTACACCGTCCTCAGTGAAAGGGACTCAAAACCCCATATTTCCCGCAGAGGAAAGTATCTGACTAGTAAGAATCTTAAAACCTATGTATTGATATGTCTCCGTAAGGGAATCAAGTGTGTCTAGACTGGCATAAACATGGCAGCGAGAATCAGCTCAAACCCACTATAAAAAGGAATTTCAAAAACAAAACAAAAAAACTGGGAAATTCTTTACAATTCCTTCAGGGTCTCTGATGAAAGCTGGAATGACCCTATCTACAACGACAGCTGGATGTGGCATAAGGAGGGACACTTGGGACTGAGACGATTGGTGAGATTGGGTGAGCAAATGCAGACCCTTTAAAGCAATAATGCATGGCACCCATTCCATGGGTCCAAACTCTCCAGGTTGAAGGGAATATTACTACAGTGATAACATGTGCGGGAAACATAGAGAACGGACACACTGTGAATACGAAAGGTTTCTAAAACTCAACGAATAGTCCCTCTCCTGGTGCTCCGGTTTGACTTTCCGTCTTCTTTACTATCAACCTCCCAACTTGGAGAGACAGCCCCTTTAACCTCTTGGTTCGCACAGGTTGCCAATTTGGCAGAGGATGAAAGGGAAGAGGGAGAACCAATGAGAGAGTAGCTGTTAGGCATTTGGACGGGCACATATCACTGTTATTTCCCGGCAGGAAGAAGAATTAACCAAATTCTCAGCCACCCACCGGGAACCAGTATAGGTCCTGAACCAAAATTTTGGACTTGCGGTCAGCTCACCAAAAACGAGTTGAAAAATGGAGCTCAGGGGCACAGCAATTCACAAACTGGCCGAGTAATAAAGGACAACTATCGTCCAAAAATCTGTTGAGGGAAGGCAACGAGGCGGACTTGAAAGCGAGGCAGAATAGCAGGAAACAGATTTCAAGAGGTACGTTGGAATCGCCTTTAAAGCACAGGAAGAGGGGCACAACTTCGACAATGATGCACTTGGCCAAAAAGGGCGTATGCGTTTTCTCCTGAATATATTCAGGAGAAAACGCATACGCCCTATTTGGCCAAGCAAGCAAGCGGGCAATGCAAATCTGCACTACAAAGAAGTATCACTTCCCACCGGTCAAAAGGGACATCCACAAAATGTGTAAGAACAAGAAAGGCAAGACAGGCCCTGGAGAACAGGGAGCCTTGTTATGCTGATGGGCGGGATGTAAATTGCCAACTGCCTCTCTGGAGGAGTGCATTCTGTTCCCTAAAACAAGTAAAGAACAGAGCTACAGAGCCAAGGGCACTACCAGTCTAGGGAATATACCTTGGGAAAACTGAAAATCAATAAGACAGAGCCACCCCAAAATTTAGGGCTGCACTGCATACAAGGACCTCAACTTGGATACACCTTAAGTATCCCAGAAAATATAAACATGGTTCAAAAAATTGTGGTACTTACGTACGATGGAATATCCCTCAGCCATGAAATCAATGTCATAAGACCAGTAGCAGCAAAATGGGTGGATTCAGGTACGATGATTCTAAGTGAAATAAGTCACACAGAAAAAGAAACTTATCATAAGATATCACTTATGAAGATCCTGTAAACATGGCTACACTTGAACTGAGTTAGGAAAGAGAACAGTGTCTCACATTTAGAAAACACTCTTATACCTGCTTAAGGGGGAAGGAGAGGTTGGGTGATGCATAAAACCAGAGTTTGATATAAGCACAGGTACCGTTCCAAAAACCAACTATGGAATAGACAAGACCTACACCGTCCTCAGTGAAAGGGACTCAAAACCCCATATTTCCCGCAGAGGAAAGTATCTGACTAGTAAGAATCTTAAAACCTATGTATTGATATGTCTCCGTAAGGGAATCAAGTGTGTCTAGACTGGCATAAACATGGCAGCGAGAATCAGCTCAAACCCACTATAAAAAGGAATTTCAAAAACAAAACAAAAAAACTGGGAAATTCTTTACAATTCCTTCAGGGTCTCTGATGAAAGCTGGAATGACCCTATCTACAACGACAGCTGGATGTGGCATAAGGAGGGACACTTGGGACTGAGACGATTGGTGAGATTGGGTGAGCAAATGCAGACCCTTTAAAGCAATAATGCATGGCACCCATTCCATGGGTCCAAACTCTCCAGGTTGAAGGGAATATTACTACAGTGATAACATGTGCGGGAAACATAGAGAACGGACACACTGTGAATACGAAAGGTTTCTAAAACTCAACGAATAGTCCCTCTCCTGGTGCTCCGGTTTGACTTTCCGTCTTCTTTACTATCAACCTCCCAACTTGGAGAGACAGCCCCTTTAACCTCTTGGTTCGCACAGGTTGCCAATTTGGCAGAGGATGAAAGGGAAGTGGGAGAACCAATGAGAGAGTAGCTGTTAGGCATTTGGACGGGCACATATCACTGTAATTTCCCGGCAGGAAGAAGAATTAACCAAATTCTCAGCCACCCACCGGGAACCAGTATAGGTCCTGAACCAAAATTTTGGACTTGCGGTCAGCTCACCAAAAACGAGTTGAAAAATGGAGCTCAGGGGCACAGCAATTCACAAACTGGCCGAGTAATAAAGGACAACTATCGTCCAAAAATCTGTTGAGGGAAGGCAACGAGGCGGACTTGAAAGCGAGGCAGAATAGCAGGAAACAGATTTCAAGAGGTACGTTGGAATCGCCTTTAAAGCACAGGAAGAGGGGCACAACTTCGACAATGATGCACTTGGCCAAAAAGGGCGTATGCGTTTTCTCCTGAATATATTCAGGAGAAAACGCATACGCCCTTTTTGGCCAAGCAAGCAAGCGGGCAATGCAAATCTGCACTACAAAGAAGTATCACTTCCCACCGGTCAAAAGGGACATCCACAAAATGTGTAAGAACAAGAAAGGCAAGACAGGCCCTGGAGAACAGGGAGCCTTGTTATGCTGATGGGCGGGATGTAAATTGCCAACTGCCTCTCTGGAGGAGTGCATTCTGTTCCCTAAAACAAGTAAAGAACAGAGCTACAGAGCCAAGGGCACTACCAGTCTAGGGAATATACCTTGGGAAAACTGAAAATCAATAAGACAGAGCCACCCCAAAATTTAGGGCTGCACTGCATACAAGGACCTCAACTTGGATACACCTTAAGTATCCCAGAAAATATAAACATGGTTCAAAAAATTGTGGTACTTACGTACGATGGAATATCCCTCAGCCATGAAATCAATGTCATAAGACCAGTAGCAGCAAAATGGGTGGATTCAGGTACGATGATTCTAAGTGAAATAAGTCACACAGAAAAAGAAACTTATCATAAGATATCACTTATGAAGATCCTGTAAACATGGCTACACTTGAACTGAGTTAGGAAAGAGAACAGTGTCTCACATTTAGAAAACACTCTTATACCTGCTTAAGGGGGAAGGAGAGGTGGGGTGATGCATAAAACCAGAGTTTGATATAAGCACAGGTACCGTTCCAAAAACCAACTATGGAATAGACAAGACCTACACCGTCCTCAGCGAAAGGGACTCAAAACCCCATATTTCCCGCAGAGGAAAATATCTGACTAGTAAGAATCTTAAAACCTATGTATTGATATGTCTCCGTAAGGGAATCAAGTGTGTCTAGACTGGCATAAACATGGCAGCGAGAATCAGCTCAAACCCACTATAAAAAGGAATTTCAAAAACAAAACAAAAAAACTGGGAAATTCTTTACAATTCCTTCAGGGTCTCTGATGAAGGCTAGAATGACCCTATCTACAACGACAGCTGGATGTGGCATAAGGAGGGACACTTGGGACAGAGACGATTGGTGAGATTGGGTGAGCAAATGCAGACCCTTTAAAGCAATAATGCATGGCACCCATTCCATGGGTCCGAACTCTCCAGGTTGAAGGGAATATTACTACAGCTATAACATGTGCGGGAAACCTAGGGAACGGACACACTGTGAATACGAAAGGTTTCTAAAACTCAACGCATAGTCCCTCTCCTGGTGCTCCGGTTTGACTTTCCGTCTGCTTTACTATCAACCTCCCAACTTGGAGAGACAGCCCCTTTAACCTCTTGGTTCGCACAGGTTGCCAATTTGGCAGAGGATGAAAGGGAAGAGGGAGAACCAATGAGAGAGTAGCTGTTAGGCATTTGGACGGGCACATATCACTGTAATTTCCCGGCAGGAAGAAGAATTAACCAAATTCTCAGCCACCCACCGGGAACCAGTATAGGTCCTGAACCAAAATTTTGGACTTGCGGTCAGCTCACCAAAAACGAGTTGAAAAATGGAGCTCAGGGGCACAGCAATTCACAAACTGGCCGAGTAATAAAGGACAACTATCGTCCAAAAATCTGTTGAGGGAAGGCAACGAGGCGGACTTGAAAGCGAGGCAGAATAGCAGGAAACAGATTTCAAGAGGTACGTTGGAATCGCCTTTAAAGCACAGGAAGAGGGGCACAACTTCGACAATGATGCACTTGGCCAAAAAGGGCGTATGCGTTTTCTCCTGAATATATTCAGGAGAAAACGCATACGCCCTTTTTGGCCAAGCAAGCAAGCGGGCAATGCAAATCTGCACTACAAAGAAGTATCACTTCCCACCGGTCAAAAGGGACATCCACAAAATGTGTAAGAACAAGAAAGGCAAGACAGGCCCTGGAGAACACGGAGCCTTGTTATGCTGATGGGCGGGATGTAAATTGCCAACTGCCTCTCTGGAGGAGTGCATTCTGTTCCCTAAAACAAGTAAAGAACAGAGCTACAGAGCCAAGGGCACTACCAGTCTAGGGAATATACCTTGGGAAAACTGAAAATCAATAAGACAGAGCCACCCCAAAATTTAAGGCTGCACTGCATACAAGGACCTCAACTTGGATACACCTTAAGTATCCCAGAAAATATAAACATGGTTCAAAAAATTGTGGTACTTACGTACGATGGAATATCCCTCAGCCATGAAATCAATGTCATAAGACCAGTAGCAGCAAAATGGGTGGATTCAGGTACGATGATTCAAGTGAAATAAGTCACACAGAAAAAGAAACTTATCATAAGATATCACTTATGAAGATCCTGTAAACATGGCTACACTTGAACTGAGTTAGGAAAGAGAACAGTGTCTCACATTTAGAAAACACTCTTATACCTGCTTAAGGGGGAAGGAGAGGTGGGGTGATGCATAAAACCAGAGTTTGATATAAGCACAGGTACCGTTCCAATAACCAACTATGGAATAGACAAGACCTACACCGTCCTCAGCGAAAGGGACTCAAAACCCCATATTTCCCGCAGAGGAAAATATCTGACTAGTAAGAATCTTAAAACCTATGGATTGATATGTCTCCATAAGGGAATCAAGTGTGTCTAGACTGGCATAAACATGGCAGCGAGAATCAGCTCAAACCCACTATAAAAAGGAATTTCAAAAACAAAACAAAAAAACTGGGAAATTCTTTACAATTCCTTCAGGGTCTCTGATGAAGGCTAGAATGACCCTATCTACAACGACAGCTGGATGTGGCATAAGGAGGGACACTTGGGACTGAGACGATTGGTGAGATTGGGTGAGCAAATGCAGACCCTTTAAAGCAATAATGCATGGCACCCATTCCATGGGTCCGAACTCTCCAGGTTGAAGGGAATATTACTACAGCTATAACATGTGCGGGAAACCTAGAGAACGGACACACTGTGAATACGAAAGGTTTCTAAAACTCAACGCATAGTCCCTCTCCTGGTGCTCCGGTTTGACTTTCCGTCTGCTTTACTATCAACCTCCCAACTTGGAGAGACAGCCCCTTTAACCTCTTGGTTCGCACAGGTTGCCAATTTGGCAGAGGATGAAAGGGAAGAGGGAGAACCAATGAGAGAGTAGCTGTTAGGCATTTGGACGGGCACATATCACTGTAATTTCCGGGCAGGAAGAAGAATTAACCAAATTCTCAGCCACCCACCGGGAACCAGTATAGGTCCTGAACCAAAATTTTGGACTTGCGGTCAGCTCACCAAAAACGAGTTGAAAAATGGAGCTCAGGGGCACAGCAATTCACAAACTGGCCGAGTAATAAAGGACAACTATCGTCCAAAAATCTGTTGAGGGAAGGCAACGAGGCGGACTTTAAAGCGAGGCAGAATAGCAGGAAACAGATTTCAAGAGGTACGTTGGAATCGCCTTTAAAGCACAGGAAGAGGGGCACAACTTCGACAATGATGAACTTGGCCAAAAAGGGCGTATGCGTTTTCTCCTGAATATATTCAGGAGAAAACGCATACGCCCTTTTTGGCCAAGCAAGCAAGCGGGCAATGCAAATCTGCACTACAAAGAAGTATCACTTCCCACCGGTCAAAAGGGACATCCACAAAATGTGTAAGAACAAGAAAGGCAAGACAGGCCCTGGAGAACAGGGAGCCTTGTTATGCTGATGGGCGGGATGTAAATTGCCAACTGCCTCTCTGGAGGAGTGCATTCTGTTCCCTAAAACAAGTAAAGAACAGAGCTACAGAGCCAAGGGCACTACCAGTCTAGGGAATATACCTTGGGAAAACTGAAAATCAATAAGACAGAGCCACCCCAAAATTTAGGGCTGCACTGCATACAAGGACCTCAACTTGGATACAACTTAAATATCCCAGAAAATATAAACATGGTTCAAAAAATTGTGGTACTTACGTACGATGGAATATCCCTCAGCCATGAAATCAATGTCATAAGACCAGTAGCAGCAAAATGGGTGGATTCAGGTACGATGATTCTAAGTGAAATAAGTCACACAGAAAAAAAACTTATCATAAGATATCACTTATGAAGATCCTGTAAACATGGCTACACTTGAACTGAGTTAGGAAAGAGAACAGTGTCTCACATTTAGAAAACACTCTTATACCTGCTTAAGGGGGAAGGAGAGGTGGGGTGATGCATAAAACCAGAGTTTGATATAAGCACAGGTACCGTTCCAAAAACCAACTATGGAATAGACAAGACCTACACCGTCCTCAGCGAAAGGGACTCAAAACCCCATATTTCCCGCAGAGGAAAATATCTGACTAGTAAGAATCTTAAAACCTATGTATTGATATGTCTCCGTAAGGGAATCAAGTGTGTCTAGACTGGCATAAACATGGCAGCGAGAATCAGCTCAAACCCACTATAAAAAGGAATTTCAAAAACAAAACAAAAAAACTGGGAAATTCTTTACAATTCCTTCAGGGTCTCTGATGAAGGCTAGAATGACCCTACCTGCAACGACAGCTGGATGTGGCATAAGGAGGGACACTTGGGACTGAGACGATTGGTGAGATTGGGTGAGGAAATGCAGACCCTTTAAAGCAATAATGCATGGCACCCATTCCATGGTTCCGAACTCTCCAGGTTGAAGGGAATATTACTACAGCTATAACATGTGCGGGAAACCTAGAGAACGGACACACTGTGAATACGAAAGGTTTCTAAAACTCAACGCATAGTCCCTCTCCTGGTGCTCCGGTTTGACTTTCCGTCTGCTTTACTATCAACCTCCCAACTTGGACAGACAGCGCCTTTAACCTCTTGGTTCGCACAGGTTGCCAATTTGGCAGAGGATGAAAGGGAAGAGGGAGAACCAATGAGAGAGTAGCTGTTAGGCATTTGGACGGGCACATATCACTGTAATTTCCCGGCAGGAAGAAGAATTAACCAAATTCTCAGCCACCCACCGGGAACCAGTATAGGTCCTGAACCAAAATTTTGGACTTGCGGTCAGCTCACCAAAAACGAGTTGAAAAATGGAGCTCAGGGGCACAGCAATTCACAAACTGGCCGAGTAATAAAGGACAACTATCGTCCAAAAATCTGTTGAGGGAAGGCAACGAGGCGGACTTGAAAGCGAGGCAGAATAGCAGGAAACAGATTTCAAGAGGTACGTTGGAATCGCCTTTAAAGCACAGGAAGAGGGGCACAACTTCGACAATGATGCACTTGGCCAAAAAGGGCGTATGCGTTTTCTCCTGAATATATTCAGGAGAAAACGCATACGCCCTTTTTGGCCAAGCAAGCAAGCGGGCAATGCAAATCTGCACTACAAAGAAGTATCACTTCCCACCGGTCAAAAGGGACATCCACAAAATGTGTAAGAACAAGAAAGGCAAGACAGGCCCTGGAGAACAGGGAGCCTTGTTATGCTGATGGGCGGGATGTAAATTGCCAACTGCCTCTCTGGAGGAGTGCATTCTGTTCCCTAAAACAAGTAAAGAACAGAGCTACAGAGCCAAGGGCACTACCAGTCTAGGGAATATACCTTGGGAAAACTGAAAATCAATAAGACAGAGCCACCCCAAAATTTAGGGCTGCACTGCATACAAGGACCTCAACTTGGATACACCTTAAGTATCCCAGAAAATATAAACATGGTTCAAAAAATTGTGGTACTTACGTACGATGGAATATCCCTCAGCCATGAAATCAATGTCATAAGACCAGTAGCAGCAAAATGGGTGGATTCAGGTACGATGATTCTAAGTGAAATAAGTCACACAGAAAATGAAACTTATCATAAGATATCACTTATGAAGATCCTGTAAACATGGCTACACTTGAACTGAGTTAGGAAAGAGAACAGTGTCTCACATTTAGAAAACACTCTTATACCTGCTTAAGGGGGAAGGAGAGGTGGGGTGATGCATAAAACCAGAGTTTGATATAAGCACAGGTACCGTTCCAAAAACCAACTATGGAATAGACAAGACCTACACCGTCCTCAGCGAAAGGGACTCAAAACCCCATATTTCCCGCAGAGGAAAATATCTGACTAGTAAGAATCTTAAAACCTATGTATTGATATGTCTCCGTAAGGGAATCAACTGTGTCTAGACTGGCATAAACATGGCAGCGAGAATCAGCTCAAACCCACTATAAAAAGGAATTTCAAAAACAAAACAAAAAAACTGGGAAATTCTTTACAATTCCTTCAGGGTCTCTGATGAAAGCTGGAATGACCCTATCTACAACGACAGCTGGATGTGGCATAAGGAGGGACACTTGGGACTGAGACGGTTGGTGAGATTGGGTGAGCAAATGCAGACCCTTTAAAGCAATAATGCATGGCACCCATTCCATGGGTCCGAACTCTCCAGGTTGAAGGGAATATTACTACAGCTATAACATGTGCGGGAAACCTAGAGAACGGACACACTGTGAATACGAAAGGTTTCTAAAACTCAACGAATAGTCCCTCTCCTGGTGCTCCGGTTTGACTTTCCGTCTGCTTTACTATCAACCTCCCAACTTGGAGAGACAGCCCCTTTAAGCTCTTGGTTCGCACAGGTTGCCAATTTGGCAGAGGATGAAAGGGAAGAGGGAGAACCAATGAGAGAGTAGCTGTTAGGCATTTGGACGGGCACATATCACTGTAATTTCCCGGCAGGAAGAAGAATTAACCAAATTCTCAGCCACCCACCGGGAACCAGTATAGGTCCTGAACCAAAATTTTGGACTTGCGGTCAGCTCACCAAAAACGAGTTGAAAAATGGAGCTCAGGGGCACAGCAATTCACAAACTGGCCGAGTAATAAAGGACAACTATCGTCCAAAAATCTGTTGAGGGAAGGCAACGAGGCGGACTTGAAAGCGAGGCAGAATAGCAGGAAACAGATTTCAAGAGGTACGTTGGAATCGCCTTTAAAGCACAGGAAGAGGGGCACAACTTCGACAATGATGCACTTGGCCAAAAAGGGCGTATGCGTTTTCTCCTGAATATATTCAGGAGAAAACGCATACGCCCTTTTTGGCCAAGCAAGCAAGCGGGCAATGCAAATCTGCACTACAAAGAAGTATCACTTCCCACCGGTCAAAAGGGACATCCACAAAATGTGTAAGAACAAGAAAGGCAAGACAGGCCCTGGAGAACAGGGAGCCTTGTTATGCTGATGGGCGGGATGTAAATTGCCAACTGCCTCTCTGGAGGAGTGCATTCTGTTCCCTAAAACAAGTAAAGAACAGAGCTACAGAGCCAAGGGCACTACCAGTCTAGGGAATATACCTTGGGAAAACTGAAAATCAATAAGACAGAGCCACCTCAAAATTTAGGGCTGCACTGCATACAAGGGCCTCAACTTGGATACACCTTAAGTATCCCAGAAAATATAAACATGGTTCAAAAAATTGTGGTACTTACGTACGATGGAATATCCCTCAGCCATGAAATCAATGTCATAAGACCAGTAGCAGCAAAATGGGTGGATTCAGGTACGATGATTCTAAGTGAAATAAGTCACACAGAAAAAGAAACTTATCATAAGATATCACTTATGAAGATCCTGTAAACATGGCTACACTTGAACTGAGTTAGGAAAGAGAACAGTGTCTCACATTTAGAAAACACTCTTATACCTGCTTAAGGGGGAAGGAGAGGTGGGGTGATGCATAAAACCAGAGTTTGATATAAGCACAGGTACCGTTCCAAAAACCAACTATGGAATAGACAAGACCTACACCGTCCTCAGCGAAAGGGACTCAAAACCCCATATTTCCCGCAGAGGAAAATATCTGACTAGTAAGAATCTTAAAACCTATGTATTGATATGTCTCCGTAAGGGAATCAAGTGTGTCTAGACTGGCATAAACATGGCAGCGAGAATCAGCTCAAACCCACTATAAAAAGGAATTTCAAAAACAAAACAAAAAAATTGGGAAATTCTTTGCAATTCCTTCAGGGTCTCTGATGAAGGCTGGAATGACCCTATCTACAACGACAGCTGGATGTGGCATAAGGAGGGACACTTGGGACTGAGACGATTGGTGAGATTGGGTGAGCAAATGCAGACCCTTTAAAGCAATAATGCATGGCACCCATTCCATGGGTCCGAACTCTCCAGGTTGAAGGGAATATTACTACAGCTATAACAAGTGCGGGAAACCTAGAGAACGGACACACTGTGAATACGAAAGGTTTCTAAAACTCAACGCATAGTCCCTCCCCTGGTGCTCCGGTTTGACTTTCCGTCTGCTTTACTATCAACCTCCCAACTTGGAGAGACAGCCCCTTTAACCTCTTGGTTCGCACAGGTTGCCAATTTGGCAGAGGATGAAAGGGAAGAGGGAGAACCAATGAGAGAGTAGCTGTTAGGCATTTGGACGGGCACATATCACTGTAATTTCCCGGCAGGAAGAAGAATTAACCAAATTCTCAGCCACCCACCGGGAACCAGTATAGGTCCTGAACCAAAATTTTGGACTTGCGTTCAGCTCACCAAAAACGAGTTGAAAAATGGAGCTCAGGGGCACAGCAATTCACAAACTGGCCGAGTAATAAAGGACAACTATCGTCCAAAAATCTGTTGAGGGAAGGCAACGAGGCGGACTTGAAAGCGAGGCAGAATAGCAGGAAACAGATTTCAAGAGGTACGTTGGAATCGCCTTTAAAGCACAGGAAGAGGGGCACAACTTCGACAATGATGCACTTGGCCAAAAAGGGCGTATGCGTTTTCTCCTGAATATATTCAGGAGAAAACGCATACGCCCTTTTTGGCCAAGCAAGCAAGCGGGCAATGCAAATCTGCACTACAAAGAAGTATCACTTCCCACCGGTCAAAAGGGACATCCACAAAATGTGTAAGAACAAGAAAGGCAAGACAGGCCCTGGAGAACAGGGAGCCTTGTTATGCTGATGGGCGGGATGTAAATTGCCAACTGCCTCTCTGGAGGAGTGCATTCTGTTCCCTAAAACAAGTAAAGAACAGAGCTACAGAGCCAAGGGCACTACCAGTCTAGGGAATATACCTTGGGAAAACTGAAAATCAATAAGACAGAGCCACCCCAAAATTTAGGGCTGCACTGCATACAAGGACCTCAACTTGGATACACCTTAAGTATCCCAGAAAATATAAACATGGTTCAAAAAATTGTGGTACTTACGTACGATGGAATATCCCTCAGCCATGAAATCAATGTCATAAGACCAGTAGCAGCAAAATGGGTGGATTCAGGTACGATGATTCTAAGTGAAATAAGTCACACAGAAAAAGAAACTTATCATAAGATATCACTTATGAAGATCCTGTAAACATGGCTACACTTGAACTGAGTTAGGAAAGAGAACAGTGTCTCACATTTAGAAAACACTCTTATACCTGCTTAAGGGGGAAGGAGAGGTGGGGTGATGCATAAAACCAGAGTTTGATATAAGCACAGGTACCGTTCCAAAAACCAACTATGGAATAGACAAGACCTACACCGTCCTCAGCGAAAGGGACTCAAAACCCCATATTTCCCGCAGAGGAAAATATCTGACTAGTAAGAATCTTAAAACATATGTATTGATATGTCTCCGTAAGGGAATCAAGTGTGTCTAGACTGGCATAAACATGGCAGCGAGAATCAGCTCAAACCCACTATAAAAAGGAATTTCAAAAACAAAACAAAAAAACTGGGAAATTCTTTACAATTCCTTCAGGGTCTCTGATGAAGGCTGGAATGACCCTATCTACAATGACAGCTGGATGTGGCATAAGGAGGGACACTTGGGACTGAGACGATTGGTGAGATTGGGTGAGCAAATGCAGACCCTTTAAAGCAATAATGCATGGCACCCATTCCATGGGTCCGAACTCTCCAGGTTGAAGGGAATATTACTACAGCTATAACAAGTGCGGGAAACCTAGAGAACGGACACACTGTGAATACGAAAGGTTTCTAAAACTCAACGCATAGTCCCTCTCCTGGTGCTCCGGTTTGACTTTCCGTCTGCTTTACTATCAAACTCCCAACATGGAGAGACAGCCCCTTTAACCTCTTGGTTCGCACAGGTTGCCAATTTGGCAGAGGATGAAAGGGAAGAGGGAGAACCAATGAGAGAGTAGCTGTTAGGCATTTGGACGGGCACATATCACTGTAATTTCCCGGCAGGAAGAAGAATTAACCAAATTCTCAGCCACCCACCGGGAACCAGTATAGGTCCTGAACCAAAATTTTGGACTTGCGGTCAGCTCACCAAAAGCGAGTTGAAAAATGGAGCTCAGGGGCACAGCAATTCACAAACTGGCCGAGTAATAAAGGACAACTATCGTCCAAAAATCTGTTGAGGGAAGGCAACGAGGCGGACTTGAAAGCGAGGCAGAATAGCAGGAAACAGATTTCAAGAGGTACGTTGGAATCGCCTTTAAAGCACAGGAAGAGGGGCACAACTTCGACAATGATGCACTTGGCCAAAAAGGGCGTATGTGTTTTCTCCTGAATATATTCAGGAGAAAACGCATACGCCCTTTTTGGCCAAGCAAGCAAGCGGGCAATGCAAATCTGCACTACAAAGAAGTATCACTTCCCACCGGTCAAAAGGGACATCCACAAAATGTGTAAGAACAAGAAAGGCAAGACAGGCCCTGGAGAACAGGGAGCCTTGTTATGCTGATGGGCGGGATGTAAATTGCCAACTGCCTCTCTGGAGGAGTGCATTCTGTTCCCTAAAACAAGTAAACAACAGAGCTACAGAGCCAAGGGCACTACCAGTCTAGGGAATATACCTTGGGAAAACTGAAAATCAATAAGACAGAGCCACCCCAAAATTTAGGGCTGCACTGCATACAAGGACCTCAACTTGGATACACCTTAAGTATCCCAGAAAATATAAACATGGTTCAAAAAATTGTGGTACTTACATACGATGGAATATCCCTCAGCCATGAAATCAATGTCATAAGACCAGTAGCAGCAAAATGGGTGGATTCAGGTACGATGATTCTAAGTGAAATAAGTCACACAGAAAAAGAAACTTATCATAAGATATCACTTATGAAGATCCTGTAAACATGGCTACACTTGAACTGAGTTAGGAAAGAGAACAGTGTCTCACATTTAGAAAACACTCTTATACCTGCTTAAGGGGGAAGGAGAGGTGGGGTGATGCATAAAACCAGAGTTTGATATAAGCACAGGTACCGTTCCAAAAACCAACTATGGAATAGACAAGACCTACACCGTCCTCAGCGAAAGGGACTCAAAACCCCATATTTCCCGCAGAGGAAAATATCTGACTAGTAAGAATCTTAAAACCTATGCATTGATATGTCTCCGTAAGGGAATCAAGTGTGTCTAGACTGGCATAAACATGGCAGCGAGAATCAGCTCAAACCCACTATAAAAAGGAATTTCAAAAACAAAACAAAAAAACTGGGAAATTCTTTACAATTCCTTCAGGGTCTCTGATGAAGGCTGGAATGACCCTATCTACAATGACAGCTGGATGTGGCATAAGGAGGGACACTTGGGACTGAGACGATTGGTGAGATTGGGTGAGCAAATGCAGACCCTTTAAAGCAATAATGCATGGCACCCATTCCATGGGTCCGAACTCTCCAGGTTGAAGGGAATATTACTACAGCTATAACAAGTGCGGGAAACCTAGAGAACGGACACACTGTGAATACGAAAGGTTTCTAAAACTCAACGCATAGTCCCTCTCCTGGTGCTCTGGTTTGACTTTCCGTCTGCTTTACTATCAACCTCCCAACTTGGAGAGACAGCCCCTTTAACCTCTTGGTTCGCACAGGTTGCCAGTTTGGCAGAGGATGAAAGGGAAGAGGGAGAACCAATGAGAGAGTAGCTGTTAGGCATTTGGACGGGCACATATCACTGTAATTTCCCGGCAGGAAGAAGAATTAACCAAATTCTCAGCCACCCACCGGGAACCAGTATAGGTCCTGAACCAAAATTTTGGACTTGCGGTCAGCTCACCAAAAACGAGTTGAAAAATGGAGCTCAGGGGCACAGCAATTCACAAACTGGCCGAGTAATAAAGGACAACTATCGTCCAAAAATCTGTTGAGGGAAGGCAACGAGGCGGACTTGAAAGCGAGGCAGAATAGCAGGAAACAGATTTCAAGAGGTACGTTGGAATCGCCTTTAAAGCACAGGAAGAGGGGCACAACTTCGACAATGATGCACTTGGCCAAAAAGGGCGTATGCGTTTTCTCCTGAATATATTCAGGAGAAAACGCATACGCCCTTTTTGGCCAAGCAAGCAAGCGGGCAATGCAAATCTGCACTACAAAGAAGTATCACTTCCCACCGGTCAAAAGGGACATCCACAAAATGTGTAAGAACAAGAAAGGCAAGACAGGCCCTGGAGAACAGGGAGCCTTGTTATGCTGATGGGCGGGATGTAAATTGCCAACTGCCTCTCTGGAGGAGTGCATTCTGTTCCCTAAAACAAGTAAAGAACAGGGCTACAGAGCCAAGGGCACTACCAGTCTAGGGAATATACCTTGGGAAAACTGAAAATCAATAAGACAGAGCCACCCCAAAATTTAGGGCTGCACTGCATACAAGGACCTGAACTTGGATACACCTTAAGTATCCCAGAAAATATAAACATGGTTCAAAAAATTGTGGTACTTACGTACGATGGAATATCCCTCAGCCATGAAATCAATGTCATAAGACCAGTAGCAGCAAAATGGGTGGATTCAGGTACGATGATTCTAAGTGAAATAAGTCACACAGAAAAAGAAACTTATCATAAGATATCACTTATGAAGATCCTGTAAACATGGCTACACTTGAACTGAGTTAGGAAAGAGAACAGTGTCTCACATTTAGAAAACACTCTTATACCTGCTTAAGGGGGAAGGAGAGGTGGGGTGATGCATAAAACCAGAGTTTGATATAAGCACAGGTACGGTTCCAAAAACCAACTATGGAATAGACAAGACCTACACCGTCCTCAGCGAAAGGGACTCAAAACCCCATATTTCCCGCAGAGGAAAATATCTGACTAGTAAGAATCTTAAAACCTATGTATTGATATGTCTCCATAAGGGAATCAAGTGTGTCTAGACTGGCATAAACATGGCAGCGAGAATCAGCTCAAACCCACTATAAAAAGGAATTTCAAAAACAAAACAAAAAAACTGGGAAATTCTTTACAATTCCTTCAGGGTCTCTGATGAAAGGTGGAATGACCCTATCTACAACGACAGCTGGATGTGGCATAAGGAGGGACACTTGGGACTGAGACGATTGGTGAGATTGGGTGAGCAAATGCAGACCCTTTAAAGCAATAATGCATGGCACCCATTCCATGGGTCCGAACTCTCCAGGTTGAAGGGAATATTACTACAGCTATAACATGTGCGGGAAACCTAGAGAACGGACACACTGTGAATACGAAAGGTTTCTAAAACTCAACGCATAGTCCCTCTCCTGGTGCTCCGGTTTGACTTTCCGTCTGCTTTACTATCAACCTCCCAACTTGGAGAGACAGCGCCTTTAACCTCTTGGTTCGCACAGGTTGCCAATTTGGCAGAGGATGAAAGGGAAGAGGGAGAACCAATGAGAGAGTAGCTGTTAGGCATTTGGACGGGCACATATCACTGTAATTTCCCAGCAGGAAGAAGAATTAACCAAATTCTCAGCCACCCACCGGGAACCAGTATAGGTCCTGAACCAAAATTTTGGACTTGCGGTCAGCTCACCAAAAACGAGTTGAAAAATGGAGCTCAGGGGCACAGCAATTCACAAACTGGCCGAGTAATAAAGGACAACTATCGTCCAAAAATCTGTTGAGGGAAGGCAACGAGGCGGACTTGAAAGCGAGGCAGAATAGCAGGAAACAGATTTCAAGAGGTACGTTGGAATCGCCTTTAAAGCACAGGAAGAGGGGCACAACTTCGACAATGATGCACTTGGCCAAAAAGGGCGTATGCGTTTTCTCCTGAATATATTCAGGAGAAAACGCATACGCCCTTTTTGGCCAAGCAAGCAAGCGGGCAATGCAAATCTGCACTACAAAGAAGTATCACTTCCCACCGGTCAAAAGGGACATCCACAAAATGTGTAAGAACAAGAAAGGCAAGACAGGCCCTGGAGAACAGGGAGCCTTGTTATGCTGATGGGCGGGATGTAAATTGCCAACTGCCTCTCTGAAGGAGTGCATTCTGTTCCCTAAAACAAGTAAAGAACAGAGCTACAGAGCCAAGGGCACTACCAGTCTAGGGAATATACCTTGGGAAAACTGAAAATCAATAAGACAGAGCCACCCCAAAATTTAGGGCTGCACTGCATACAAGGACCTGAACTTGGATACACCTTAAGTATCCCAGAAAATATAAACATGGTTCAAAAAATTGTGGTACTTACGTACGATGGAATATCCCTCAGCCATGAAATCAATGTCATAAGACCAGTAGCAGCAAAATGGGTGGATTCAGGTACGATGATTCTAAGTGAAATAAGTCACACAGAAAAAGAAACTTATCATAAGATATCACTTATGAAGATCCTGTAAACATGGCTACACTTGAACTGAGTTAGGAAAGAGAACAGTGTCTCACATTTAGAAAACACTCTTATACCTGCTTAAGGGGGAAGGAGAGGTGGGGTGATGCATAAAACCAGAGTTTGATATAAGCACAGGTACCGTTCCAAAAACCAACTATGGAATAGACAAGACCTACACCGTCCTCAGCGAAAGGGACTCAAAACCCCATATTTCCCGCAGAGGAAAATATCTGACTAGTAAGAATCTTAAAACCTATGTATTGATATGTCTCCATAAGGGAATCAAGTGTGTCTAGACTGGCATAAACATGGCAGCGAGAATCAGCTCAAACCCACTATAAAAAGGAATTTCAAAAACAAAACAAAAAAACTGGGAAATTCTTTACAATTCCTTCAGGGTCTCTGATGAAAGCTGGAATGACCCTATCTACAACGACAGCTGGATGTGGCATAAGGAGGGACACTTGGGACTGAGACGATTGGTGAGATTGGGTGAGCAAATGCAGACCCTTTAAAGCAATAATGCATGGCACCCATTCCATGGGTCCGAACTCTCCAGGTTGAAGGGAATATTACTACAGCTATAACATGTGCGGGAAACCTAGAGAACGGACACACTGTGAATACGAAAGGTTTCTAAAACTCAACGCATAGTCCCTCTCCTGGTGCTCCGGTTTGACTTTCCGTCTGCTTTACTATCAACCTCCCAACTTGGAGAGACAGCGCCTTTAACCTCTTGGTTCGCACAGGTTGCCAATTTGGCAGAGGATGAAAGGGAAGAGGGAGAACCAATGAGAGAGTAGCTGTTAGGCATTTGGATGGGCACATATCACTGTAATTTCCCAGCAGGAAGAAGAATTAACCAAATTCTCAGCCACCCACCGGGAACCAGTATAGGTCCTGAACCAAAATTTTGGACTTGCGGTCAGCTCACCAAAAACGAGTTGAGAAATGGAGCTCAGGGGCACAGCAATTCACAAACTGGCCGAGTAATAAAGGACAACTATCGTCCAAAAATCTGTTGAGGGAAGGCAACGAGGCGGACTTGAAAGCGAGGCAGAATAGCAGGAAACAGATTTCAAGAGGTACGTTGGAATCGCCTTTAAAGCACAGGAAGAGGGGCACAACTTCGACAATGATGCACTTGGCCAAAAAGGGCGTATGCGTTTTCTCCTGAATATATTCAGGAGAAAACGCATACGCCCTTTTTGGCCAAGCAAGCAAGCGGGCAATGCAAATCTGCACTACAAAGAAGTATCACTTCCCACCGGTCAAAAGGGACATCCACAAAATGTGTAAGAACAAGAAAGGCAAGACAGGCCCTGGAGAACAGGGAGCCTTGTTATGCTGATGGGCGGGATGTAAATTGCCAACTGCCTCTCTGGAGGAGTGCATTCTGTTCCCTAAAACAAGTAAACAACAGAGCTACAGAGCCAAGGGCACTACCAGCCTAGGGAATATACCTTGGGAAAACTGAAAATCAATAAGACAGAGCCACCCCAAAATTTAGGGCTGCACTGCATACAAGGACCTCAACTTGGATACACCTTAAGTATCCCAGAAAATATAAACATGGTTCAAAAAATTGTGGTACTTACGTACGATGGAATATCCCTCAGCCATGAAATCAATGTCATAAGACCAGTAGCAGCAAAATGGGTGGATTCAGGTACGATGATTCTAAGTGAAATAAGTCACACAGAAAAAGAAACTTATCATAAGATATCACTTATGAAGATCCTGTAAACATGGCTACACTTGAACTGAGTTAGGAAAGAGAACAGTGTCTCACATTTAGAAAAAACTCTTATACCTGCTTAAGGGGGAAGGAGAGGTGGGGTGATGCATAAAACCAGAGTTTGATATAAGCACAGGTACCATTCCAAAAACCAACTATGGAATAGACAAGACCTACACCGTCCTCAGCGAAAGGGACTCAAAACCCCATATTTCCCTCAGAGGAAAATATCTGACTAGTAAGAATCTTAAAACCTATGTATTGATATGTCTCCGTAAGGGAATCAACTGTGTCTAGACTGGCATAAACATGGCAGCGAGAATCAGCTCAAACCCACTATAAAAAGGAATTTCAAAAACAAAACAAAAAAACTGGGAAATTCTTTACAATTCCTTCAGGGTCTGTGATGAAAGCTGGAATGACCCTATCTACAACGACAGCTGGATGTGGCATAAGGAGGGACACTTGGGACTGAGACGATTGGTGAGATTGGGTGAGCAAATGCAGACGCTTTAAAGCAATAATGCATGGCACCCATTCCATGGGTCCGAACTCTCCAGGTTGAAGGGAATATTACTACAGCTATAACATGTGCGGGAAACCTAGAGAACGGACACACTGTGAATACGAAAGGTTTCTAAAACTCAACGCATAGTCCCTCTCCTGGTGCTCCGGTTTGACTTTCCGTCTGCTTTACTATCAACCTCCCAACTTGGAGAGACAGCCCCTTTAACCTCTTGGTTCGCACAGGTTGCCAATTTGGCAGAGGATGAAAGGGAAGAGGGAGAACCAATGAGAGAGTAGCTGTTAGGCATTTGGATGGGCACATATCACTGTAATTTCCCGGCAGGAAGAAGAATTAACCAAATTCTCAGCCACCCACCGGGAACCAGTATAGGTCCTGAACCAAAATTTTGGACTTGCGGTCAGCTCACCAAAAACGAGTTGAAAAATGGAGCTCAGGGGCACAGCAATTCACAAACTGGCCGAGTAATAAAGGACAACTATCGTCCAAAAATCTGTTGAGGGAAGGCAACGAGGCGGACTTGAAAGCGAGGCAGAATAGCAGGAAACAGATTTCAAGAGGTACGTTGGAATCGCCTTTAAAGCACAGGAAGAGGGGCACAACTTCGACAATGATGCACTTGGCCAAAAAGGGCGTATGCGTTTTATCCTGAATATATTCAGGAGAAAACGCATACGCCCTTTTTGGCCAAGCAAGCAAGCGGGCAATGCAAATCTGCACTACAAAGAAGTATCACTTCCCACCGGTCAAAAGGGACATCCACAAAATGTGTAAGATCAAGAAAGGCAAGACAGGCCCTGGAGAACAGGGAGCCTTGTTATGCTGATGGGCGGGATGTAAATTGCCAACTGCCTCTCTGGAGGAGTGCATTCTGTTCCCTAAAACAAGTAAACAACAGAGCTACAGAGCCAAGGGCACTACCAGCCTAGGGAATATACCTTGGGAAAACTGAAAATCAATAAGACAGAGCCACCCCAAAATTTAGGGCTGCACTGCATACAAGGACCTCAACTTGGATACACCTTAAGTATCCCAGAAAATATAAACATGGTTCAAAAAATTGTGGTACTTACGTACGATGGAATATCCCTCAGCCATGAAATCAATGTCATAAGACCAGTAGCAGCAAAATGGGTGGATTCAGGTACGATGATTCTAAGTGAAATAAGTCACACAGAAAAAGAAACTTATCATAAGATATCACTTATGAAGATCCTGTAAACATGGCTACACTTGAACTGAGTTAGGAAAGAGAACAGTGTCTCACATTTAGAAAACACTCTTATACCTGCTTAAGGGGGAAGGAGAGGTGGGGTGATGCACAAAACCAGACTTTGATATAAGCACAGGTACCGTTCCAAAAACCAACTATGGAATAGACAAGACCTACACCGTCCTCAGCGAAAGGGACTCAAAACCCCATATTTCCCGCAGAGGAAAATATCTGACTAGTAAGAATCTTAAAACCTATGTATTGATATGTCTCCGTAAGGGAATCAAGTGTGTCTAGACTGGCATAAACATGGCAGCGAGAATCAGCTCAAACCCACTATAAAAAGGAATTTCAAAAACAAAACAAAAAAACTGGGAAATTCTTTACAATTCCTTCAGGGTCTCTGATGAAGGCTGGAATGACCCTATCTACAATGACAGCTGGATGTGGCATAAGGAGGGACACTTGGGACTGAGACGATTGGTGAGATTGGGTGAGCAAATGCAGACCCTTTAAAGCAATAATGCATGGCACCCATTCCATGGGTCCGAACTCTCCAGGTTGAAGGGAATATTACTACAGCTATAACAAGTGCGGGAAACCTAGAGAACGGACACACTGTGAATACGAAAGGTTTCTAAAACTCAACGCATAGTCCCTCTCCTGGTGCTCTGGTTTGACTTTCCGTCTGCTTTACTATCAACCTCCCAACTTGGAGAGACAGCCCCTTTAACCTCTTGGTTCGCACAGGTTGCCAGTTTGGCAGAGGATGAAAGGGAAGAGGGAGAACCAATGAGAGAGTAGCTGTTAGGCATTTGGACGGGCACATATCACTGTAATTTCCCGGCAGGAAGAAGAATTAACCAAATTCTCAGCCACCCACCGGGAACCAGTATAGGTCCTGAACCAAAATTTTGGACTTGCGGTCAGCTCACCAAAAACGAGTTGAAAAATGGAGCTCAGGGGCACAGCAATTCACAAACTGGCCGAGTAATAAAGGACAACTATCGTCCAAAAATCTGTTGAGGGAAGGCAACGAGGCGGACTTGAAAGCGAGGCAGAATAGCAGGAAACAGATTTCAAGAGGTACGTTGGAATCGCCTTTAAAGCACAGGAAGAGGGGCACAACTTCGACAATGATGCACTTGGCCAAAAAGGGCGTATGCGTTTTCTCCTGAATATATTCAGGAGAAAACGCATACGCCCTTTTTGGCCAAGCAAGCAAGCGGGCAATGCAAATCTGCACTACAAAGAAGTATCACTTCCCACCGGTCAAAAGGGACATCCACAAAATGTGTAAGAACAAGAAAGGCAAGACAGGCCCTGGAGAACAGGGAGCCTTGTTATGCTGATGGGCGGGATGTAAATTGCCAACTGCCTCTCTGGAGGAGTGCATTCTGTTCCCTAAAACAAGTAAAGAACAGAGCTACAGAGCCAAGGGCACTACCAGTCTAGGGAATATACCTTGGGAAAACTGAAAATCAATAAGACAGAGCCACCCCAAAATTTAGGGCTGCACTGCATACAAGGACCTCAACTTGGATACACCTTAAGTATCCCAGAAAATATAAACATGGTTCAAAAAATTGTGGTACTTACGTACGATGGAATATCCCTCAGCCATGAAATCAATGTCATAAGACCAGTAGCAGCAAAATGGGTGGATTCAGGTACGATGATTCTAAGTGAAATAAGTCACACAGAAAAAGAAACTTATCATAAGATATCACTTATGAAGATCCTGTAAACATGGCTACACTTGAACTGAGTTAGGAAAGAGAACAGTGTCTCACATTTAGAAAACACTCTTATACCTGCTTAAGGGGGAAGGAGAGGTGGGGTGATGCATAAAACCAGAGTTTGATATAAGCACAGGTACCGTTCCAAAAACCAACTATGGAATAGACAAGACCTACACCGTCCTCAGCGAAAGGGACTCAAAACCCCATATTTCCCGCAGAGGAAAATATCTGACTAGTAAGAATCTTAAAACCTATGTATTGATATGTCTCCGTAAGGGAATCAAGTGTGTCTAGACTGGCATAAACATGGCAGCGAGAATCAGCTCAAACCCACTATAAAAAGGAATTTCAAAAACAAAACAAAAAAACTGGGAAATTCTTTACAATTCCTTCAGGGTCTCTGATGAAAGCTGGAATGACCCTATCTACAACGACAGCTGGATGTGGCATAAGGAGGGACACTTGGGACTGAGACGATTGGTGAGATTGGGTGAGCAAATGCAGACCCTTTAAAGCAATAATGCATGGCACCCATTCCATGGGTCCGAACTCTCCAGGTTGAAGGGAATATTACTACAGCTATAACATGTGCGGGAAACCTAGAGAACGGACACACTGTGAATACGAAAGGTTTCTAAAACTCAACGCATAGTCCCTCTCCTGGTGCTCCGGTTTGACTTTCCGTCTGCTTTACTATCAACCTCCCAACTTGGAGAGACAGCCCCTTTAACCTCTTGGTTCGCACAGGTTGCCAATTTGGCAGAGGATGAAAGGGAAGAGGGAGAACCAATGAGAGAGTAGCTGTTAGGCATTTGGACGGGCACATATCACTGTAATTTCCCGGCAGGAAGAAGAATTAACCAAATTCTCAGCCACCCACCGGGAACCAGTATAGGTCCTGAACCAAAATTTTGGACTTGCGGTCAGCTCACCAAAAACGAGTTGAAAAATGGAGCTCAGGGGCACAGCAATTCACAAACTGGCCGAGTAATAAAGGACAACTATCGTCCAAAAATCTGTTGAGGGAAGGCAACGAGGCGGACTTGAAAGCGAGGCAGAATAGCAGGAAACAGATTTCAAGAGGTACGTTGGAATCGCCTTTAAAGCACAGGAAGAGGGGCACAACTTCGACAATGATGCACTTGGCCAAAAAGGGCGTATGCGTTTTCTCCTGAATATATTCAGGAGAAAACGCATACGCCCTTTTTGGCCAAGCAAGCAAGCGGGCAATGCAAATCTGCACTACAAAGAAGTATCACTTCCCACCGGTCAAAAGGGACATCCACAAAATGTGGAAGAACAAGAAAGGCAAGACAGGCCCTGGAGAACAGGGAGCCTTGTTATGCTGATGGGCGGGATGTAAATTGACAACTGCCTCTCTGGAGGAGTGCATTCTGTTCCCTAAAACAAGTAAAGAACAGAGCTACAGAGCCAAGGGCACTACCAGTCTAGGGAATATACCTTGGGAAAACTGAAAATCAATAAGACAGAGCCACCCCAAAATTTAGGGCTGCACTGCATACAAGGACCTGAACTTGGATACACCTTAAGTATCCCAGAAAATATAAACATGGTTCAAAAAATTGTGGTACTTACGTACGATGGAATATCCCTCAGCCATGAAATCAATGTCATAAGACCAGTAGCAGCAAAATGGGTGGATTCAGGTACGATGATTCTAAGTGAAATAAGTCACACAGAAAAAGAAACTTATCATAAGATATCACTTATGAAGATCCTGTAAACATGGCTACACTTGAACTGAGTTAGGAAAGAGAACAGTGTCTCACATTTAGAAAACACTCTTATACCTGCTTAAGGGGGAAGGAGAGGTGGGGTGATGCATAAAACCAGAGTTTGATATAAGCACAGGTACCGTTCCAAAAACCAACTATGGAATAGACAAGACCTACACCGTCCTCAGCGAAAGGGACTCAAAACCCCATATTTCCCGCAGAGGAAAATATCTGACTAGTAAGAATCTTAAAACCTATGTATTGATATGTCTCCATAAGGGAATCAAGTTTGTCTAGACTGGCATAAACATGGCAGCGAGAATCAGCTCAAACCCACTATAAAAAGGAATTTCAAAAACAAAACAAAAAAACTGGGAAATTCTTTACAATTCCTTCAGAGTCTCTGATGAAAGCTGGAATGACCCTATCTACAACGACAGCTGGATGTGGCATAAGGAGGGACACTTGGGACTGAGACGATTGGTGAGATTGGGTGAGCAAATGCAGACCCTTTAAAGCAATAATGCATGGCACCCATTCCATGGGTCCGAACTCTCCAGGTTGAAGGGAATATTACTACAGCTATAACATGTGCGGGAAACCTAGAGAACGGACACACTGTGAATACGAAAGGTTTCTAAAACTCAACGCATAGTCCCTCTCCTGGTGCTCCGGTATGACTTTCCGTCTGCTTTACTATCAACCTCCCAACTTGGAGAGACAGCCCCTTTAACCTCTTGGTTCGCACAGGTTGCCAATTTGGCAGAGGATGAAAGGGAAGAGGGAGAACCAATGAGAGAGTAGCTGTTAGGCATTTGGACGGGCACATATCACTGTAATTTCCCGGCAGGAAGAAGAATTAACCAAATTCTCAGCCACCCACCGGGAACCAGTATAGGTCCTGAACCAAAATTTTGGACTTGCGTTCAGCTCACCAAAAACGAGTTGAAAAATGGAGCTCAGGGGCACAGCAATTCACAAACTGGCCGAGTAATAAAGGACAACTATCGTCCAAAAATCTGTTGAGGGAAGGCAACGAGGCGGACTTGAAAGCGAGGCAGAATAGCAGGAAACAGATTTCAAGAGGTACGTTGGAATCGCCTTTAAAGCACAGGAAGAGGGGCACAACTTCGACAATGATGCACTTGGCCAAAAAGGGCGTATGCGTTTTCTCCTGAATATATTCAGGAGAAAACGCATACGCCCTTTTTGGCCAAGCAAGCAAGCGGGCAATGCAAATCTGCACTACAAAGAAGTATTACTTCCCACCGGTCAAAAGGGACATCCACAAAATGTGTAAGAACAAGAAAGGCAAGACAGGCCCTGGAGAACAGGGAGCCTTGTTATGCTGATGGGCGGGATGTAAATTGCCAACTGCCTCTCTGGAGGAGTGCATTCTGTTCCCTAAAACAAGTAAAGAACAGAGCTACAGAGCCAAGGGCACTACCAGCCTAGGGAATATACCTTGGGAAAACTGAAAATCAATAAGACAGAGCCACCCCAAAATTTAGGGCTGCACTGCATACAAGGACCTCAACTTGGATACACCTTAAGTATCCCAGAAAATATAAACATGGTTCAAAAAATTGTGGTACTTACGTACGATGGAATATCCCTCAGCCATGAAATCAATGTCATAAGACCAGTAGCAGCAAAATGGGTGGATTCAGGTACGATGATTCTAAGTGAAATAAGTCACACAGAAAAAGAAACTTATCATAAGATATCACTTATGAAGATCCTGTAAACATGGCTACACTTGAACTGAGTTAGGAAAGAGAACAGTGTCTCACATTTAGAAAACACTCTTATACCTGCTTAAGGGGGAAGGAGAGGTGGGGTGATGAATAAAACCAGAGTTTGATATAAGCACAGGTACCGTTCCAAAAACCAACTATGGAATAGACAAGACCTACACCGTCCTCAGCGAAAGGGACTCAAAACCCCATATTTCCCGCAGAGGAAAATATCTGACTAGTAAGAATCTTAAAACCTATGTATTGATATGTCTCCATAAGGGAATCAAGTGTGTCTAGACTGGCATAAACATGGCAGCGAGAATCAGCTCAAACCCACTATAAAAAGGAATTTCAAAAACAAAACAAAAAAACTGGGAAATTCTTTACAATTCCTTCAGGGTCTCTGATGAAAGCTGGAATGACCCTATCTACAACGACAGCTGGATGTGGCATAAGGAGGGACACTTGGGACTGAGACGATTGGTGAGATTGGGTGAGCAAATGCAGACCCTTTAAAGCAATAATGCATGGCACCCATTCCATGGGTCCGAACTCTCCAGGTTGAAGGGAATATTACTACAGCTATAACATGTGCGGGAAACCTAGAGAACGGACACACTGTGAATACGAAAGGTTTCTAAAACTCAACGCATAGTCCCTCTCCTGGTGCTCCGGTTTGACTTTCCGTCTGCTTTACTATCAACCTCCCAACTTGGAGAGACAGCCCCTTTAACCTCTTGGTTCGCACAGGTTGCCAATTTGGCAGAGGATGAAAGGGAAGAGGGAGAACCAATGAGAGTAGCTGTTAGGCATTTGGACGGGCACATATCACTGTAATTTCCCGGCAGGAAGAAGAATTAACCAAATTCTCAGCCACCCACCGGGAACCAGTATAGGTCCTGACCCAAAATTTTGGACTTGCGGTCAGCTCACCAAAAACGAGTTGAAAAATGGAGCTCAGGGGCACAGCAATTCACAAACTGGCCGAGTAATAAAGGACAACTATCGTCCAAAAATCTGTTGAGGGAAGGCAACGAGGCGGACTTGAAAGCGAGGCAGAATAGCAGGAAACAGATTTCAAGAGGTACGTTGGAATCGCCTTTAAAGCACAGGAAGAGGGGCACAACTTCGACAATGATGCACTTGGCCAAAAAGGGCGTATGCGTTTTCTCCTGAATATATTCAGGAGAAAACGCATACGCCCTTTTTGGCCAAGCAAGCAAGCGGGCAATGCAAATCTGCACTACAAAGAAGTATCACTTCCCACCGGTCAAAAGGGACATCCACAAAATGTGTAAGATCAAGAAAGGCAAGACAGGCCCTGGAGAACAGGGAGCCTTGTTATGCTGATGGGCGGGATGTAAATTGCCAACTGCCTCTCTGGAGGAGTGCATTCTGTTCCCTAAAACAAGTAAAAAACAGAGCTACAGAGCCAAGGGGACTACCAGCCTAGGGAATATACCTTGGGAAAACTGAAAATCAATAAGACAGAGCCACCCCAAAATTTAGGGCTGCACTGCATACAAGGACCTCAACTTGGATACACCTTAAGTATCCCAGAAAATATAAACATGGTTCAAAAAATTGTGGTACTTACGTACGATGGAATATCCCTCAGCCATGAAATCAATGTCATAAGACCAGTAGCAGCAAAATGGGTGGATTCAGGTACGATGATTCTAAGTGAAATAAGTCACACAGAAAAAGAAACTTATCATAAGATATCACTTATGAAGATCCTGTAAACATGGCTACACTTGAACTGAGTTAGGAAAGAGAACAGTGTCTCACATTTAGAAAACACTCTTATACCTGCTTAAGGGGGAAGGAGAGGTGGGGTGATGAATAAAACCAGAGTTTGATATAAGCACAGGTACCGTTCCAAAAACCAACTATGGAATAGACAAGACCTACACCGTCCTCAGCGAAAGGGACTCAAAACCCCATATTTCCCGCAGAGGAAAATATCTGACTAGTAAGAATCTTAAAACCTATGTATTGATATGTCTCCATAAGGGAATCAAGTGTGTCTAGACTGGCATAAACATGGCAGCGAGAATCAGCTCAAACCCACTATAAAAAGGAATTTCAAAAACAAAACAAAAAAACTGGGAAATTCTTTACAATTCCTTCAGGGTCTCTGATGAAAGCTGGAATGACCCTATCTACAACGACAGCTGGATGTGGCATAAGGAGGGACACTTGGGACTGAGACGATTGGTGAGATTGGGTGAGCAAATGCAGACCCTTTAAAGCAATAATGCATGGCACCCATTCCATGGGTCCGAACTCTCCAGGTTGAAGGGAATATTACTACAGCTATAACATGTGCGGGAAACCTAGAGAACGGACACACTGTGAATACGAAAGGTTTCTAAAACTCAACGCATAGTCCCTCTCCTGGTGCTCCGGTTTGACTTTCCGTCTGCTTTACTATCAACCTCCCAACTTGGAGAGACAGCCCCTTTAACCTCTTGGTTCGCACAGGTTGCCAATTTGGCAGAGGATGAAAGGGAAGAGGGAGAACCAATGAGAGAGTAGCTGTTAGGCATTTGGACGGGCACATATCACTGTAATTTCCCGGCAGGAAGAAGAATTAACCAAATTCTCAGCCACCCACCGGGAACCAGTATAGGTCCTGAACCAAAATTTTGGACTTGCGGTCAGCTCACCAAAAACGAGTTGAAAAATGGAGCTCAGGGGCACAGCAATTCACAAACTGGCCGAGTAATAAAGGACAACTATCGTCCAAAAATCTGTTGAGGGAAGGCAACGAGGCGGACTTGAAAGCGAGGCAGAATAGCAGGAAACAGATTTCAAGAGGTACGTTGGAATCGCCTTTAAAGCACAGGAAGAGGGGCACAACTTCGACAATGATGCACTTGGCCAAAAAGGGCGTATGCGTTTTCACCTGAATATATTCAGGAGAAAACGCATACGCCCTTTTTGGCCAAGCAAGCAAGCGGGCAATGCAAATCTGCACTACAAAGAAGTATCACTTCCCACCGGTCAAAAGGGACATCCACAAAATGTGTAAGAACAAGAAAGGCAAGACAGGCCCTGGAGAACAGGGAGCCTTGTTATGCTGATGGGCGGGATGTAAATTGCCAACTGCCTCTCTGGAGGAGTGCATTCTGTTCCCTAAAACAAGTAAAGAACAGAGCTACAGAGCCAAGGGCACTACCAGCCTAGGGAATATACCTTGGGAAAACTGAAAATCAATAAGACAGAGCCACCCCAAAATTTAGGGCTGCACTGCATACAAGGACCTCAACTTGGATACACCTTAAGTATCCCAGAAAATATAAACATGGTTCAAAAAATTGTGGTACTTACGTACGATGGAATATCCCTCAGCCATGAAATCAATGTCATAAGACCAGTAGCAGCAAAATGGGTGGATTCAGGTACGATGATTCTAAGTGAAATAAGTCACACAGAAATAGAAACTTATCATAAGATATCACTTATGAAGATCCTGTAAACATGGCTACACTTGAACTGAGTTAGGAAAGAGAACAGTGGCTCACATTTAGAAAACACTCTTATACCTGCTTAAGGGGGAAGGAGAGGTGGGGTGATGAATAAAACCAGAGTTTGATATAAGCACAGGTACCGTTCCAAAAACCAACTATGGAATAGACAAGACCTACACCGTCCTCAGCGAAAGGGACTCAAAACCCCATATTTCCCGCAGAGGAAAATATCTGACTAGTAAGAATCTTAAAACCTATGTATGGATATGTCTCCATAAGGGAATCAAGTGTGTCTAGACTGGCATAAACATGGCAGCGAGAATCAGCTCAAACCCACTATAAAAAGGAATTTCAAAAACAAAACAAAAAAACTGGGAAATTCTTTACAATTCCTTCAGGGTCTCTGATGAAAGCTGGAATGACCCTATCTACAACGACAGCTGGATGTGGCATAAGGAGGGACACTTGGGACTGAGACGATTGGTGAGATTGGGTGAGCAAATGCAGACCCTTTAAAGCAATAATGCATGGCACCCATTCCATGGGTCCGAACTCTCCAGGTTGAAGGGAATATTACTACAGCTATAACATGTGCGGGAAACCTAGAGAACGGACACACTGTGAATACGAAAGGTTTCTAAAACTCAACGCATAGTCCCTCTCCTCGTGCTCCGGTTTGACTTTCCGTCTGCTTTACAATCAACCTCCCAACTTGGAGAGACAGCCCCTTTAACCTCTTGGTTCGCACAGGTTGCCAATTTGGCAGAGGATGAAAGGGAAGAGGGAGAACCAATGAGAGAGTAGCTGTTAGGCATTTGGACGGGCACATATCACTGTAATTTCCCGGCAGGAAGAAGAATTAACCAAATTCTCAGCCACCCACCGGGAACCAGTATAGGTCCTGAACCAAAATTTTGGACTTGCGGTCAGCTCACCATAAACGAGTTGAAAAATGGAGCTCAGGGGCACAGCAATTCACAAACTGGCCGAGTAATAAAGGACAACTATCGTCCAAAAATCTGTTGAGGGAAGGCAACGAGGCGGACTTGAAAGCGAGGCAGAATAGCAGGAAACAGATTTCAAGAGGTACGCTGGAATCGCCTTTAAAGCACAGGAAGAGGGGCACAACTTCGACAATGATGCACTTGGCCAAAAAGGGCGTATGCGTTTTCTCCTGAATATATTCAGGAGAAAACGCATACGCCCTTTTTGGCCAAGCAAGCAAGCGGGCAATGCAAATCTGCACTACAAAGAAGTATCACTTCCCACCGGTCAAAAGGGACATCCACAAAATGTGTAAGAACAAGAAAGGCAAGACAGGCCCTGGAGAACAGGGAGCCTTGTTATGCTGATGGGCGGGATGTAAATTGCCAACTCCCTCTCTGGAGGAGTGCATTCTGTTCCCTAAAACAAGTAAACAACAGAGCTACAGAGCCAAGGGCACTACCAGTCTAGGGAATATACCTTGGGAAAACTGAAAATCAATAAGACAGAGCCACCCCAAAATTTAAGGCTGCACTGCATACAAGGACCTCAACTTGGATACACCTTAAGTATCCCAGAAAATATAAACATGGTTCAAAAAATTGTGGTACTTACGTACGATGGAATATCCCTCAGCCATGAAATCAATGTCATAAGACCAGTAGCAGCAAAATGGGTGGATTCAGGTACGATGATTCTAAGTGAAATAAGTCACACAGAAAAAGAAACTTATCATAAGATATCACTTATGAAGATCCTGTAAACATGGCTACACTTGAACTGTGTTAGGAAAGAGGACAGTGTCTCACATTTAGAAAACACTCTTATACCTGCTTAAGGGGGAAGGAGAGGTGGGGTGATGCATAAAACCAGAGTTTGATATAAGCACAGGTACCGTTCCAAAAACCAACTATGGAATAGACAAGACCTACACCGTCCTCAGCGAAAGGGACTCAAAACCCCATATTTCCCGCAGAGGAAAATATCTGACTAGTAAGAATCTTAAAACCTATATATTGATATGTCTCCGTAAGGGAATCAACTGTGTCTAGACTGGCATAAACATGGCAGCGAGAATCAGCTCAAACCCACTATAAAAAGGAATTTCAAAAACAAAACAAAAAAACTGGGAAATTCTTTACAATTCCTTCAGGGTCTCTGATGAAAGCTGGAATGACCCTATCTACAACGACAGCTGGATGTGGCATAAGGAGGGACACTTGGGACTGAGACGGTTGGTGAGATTGGGTGAGCAAATGCAGACCCTTTAAAGCAATAATGCATGGCACCCATTCCTTGGGTCCGAACTCTCCAGGTTGAAGGGAATATTACTACAGCTATAACATGTGCGGGAAACCTAGAGAACGGACACACTGTGAATACGAAAGGTTTCTAAAACTCAACGCATAGTCCCTCTCCTGGTGCTCCGGTTTGACTTTCCGTCTGCTTTACTATCAACCTCCCAACTTGGAGAGACAGCCCCTTTAACCTCTTGGTTCGCACAGGTTGCCAATTTGGCAGAGGATGAAAGGGAAGAGGGAGAACCAATGAGAGAGTAGCTGTTAGGCATTTGGACGGGCACATATCACTGTAATTTCCCGGCAGGAAGAAGAATTAACCAAATTCTCAGCCACCCACCGGGAACCAGTATAGGTCCTGAACCAAAATTTTGGACTTGCGGTCAGCTCACCAAAAACGAGTTGAAAAATGGAGCTCAGGGGCACAGCAATTCACAAACTGGCCGAGTAATAAAGGACAACTATCGTCCAAAAATCTGTTGAGGGAAGGCAACGAGGCGGACCTGAAAGCGAGGCAGAATAGCAGGAAACAGATTTCAAGAGGTACGTTGGAATCGCCTTTAAAGCACAGGAAGAGGGGCACAACTTCGACAATGATGCACTTGGCCAAAAAGGGCGTATGCGTTTTATCCTGAATATATTCAGGAGAAAACGCATACGCCCTTTTTGGCCAAGCAAGCAAGCGGGCAATGCAAATCTGCACTACAAAGAAGTATCACTTCCCACCGGTCAAAAGGGACATCCACAAAATGTGTAAGAACAAGAAAGGCAAGACAGGCCCTGGAGAACAGGGAGCCTTGTTATGCTGATGGGCGGGATGTAAATTGCCAACTGCCTCTCTGGAGGAGTGCATTCTGTTCCCTAAAACAAGTAAAGAACAGAGCTACAGAGCCAAGGGCACTACCAGCCTAGGGAATATACCTTGGGAAAACTGAAAATCAATAAGACAGAGCCACCCCAAAATTTAGGGCTGCACTGCATACAAGGACCTCAACTTGGATACACCTTAAGTATCCCAGAAAATATAAACATGGTTCAAAAAATTGTGGTACTTACGTACGATGGAATATCCCTCAGCCATGAAATCAATGTCATAAGACCAGTAGCAGCAAAATGGGTGGATTCAGGTACGATGATTCTAAGTGAAATAAGTCACACAGAAAAAGAAACTTATCATAAGATATCACTTATGAAGATCCTGTAAACATGGCTACACTTGAACTGAGTTAGGAAAGAGGACAGTGTCTCACATTTAGAAAACACTCTTATACCTGCTTAAGGGGGAAGGAGAGGTGGGGTGATGCATAAAACCAGAGTTTGATATAAGCACAGGTACCGTTCCAAAAACCAACTATGGAATAGACAAGACCTACACCGTCCTCAGCGAAAGGGACTCAAAACCCCATATTTCCCGCAGAGGAAAATATCTGACTAGTAAGAATCTTAAAACCTATGTATTGATATGTCTCCATAAGGGAATCAAGTGTGTCTAGACAGCATAAACATGGCAGCGAGAATCAGCTCAAAGCCACTATAAAAAGGAATTTCAAAAACAAAACAAAAAAACTGGGAAATTCTTTACAATTCCTTCAGGGTCTCTGATGAAAGCTGGAATGACCCTATCTACAACGACAGCTGGATGTGGCATAAGGAGGGACACTTGGGACTGAGACGATTGGTGAGATTGGGTGAGCAAATGCAGACCCTTTAAAGCAATAATGCATGGCACCCATTCCATGGGTCCGAACTCTCCAGGTTGAAGGGAATATTACTACAGCTATAACATGTGCGGGAAACCTAGAGAACGGACACACTGTGAATACGAAAGGTTTCTAAAACTCAACGCATAGTCCCTCTCCTGGTGCTCCGGTTTGACTTTCCGTCTGCTTTACTATCAACCTCCCAACTTGGAGAGACAGCCCCTTTAACCTCTTGGTTCGCACAGGTTGCCAATTTGGCAGAGGATGAAAGGGAAGAGGGAGAACCAATGAGAGAGTAGCTGTTAGGCATTTGGACGGGCACATATCACTGTAATTTCCCGGCAGGAAGAAGAATTAACCAAATTCTCAGCCACCCACCGGGAACCAGTATAGGTCCTGAACCAAAATTTTGGACTTGCGGTCAGCTCACCAAAAACGAGTTGAAAAATGGAGCTCAGGGGCACAGCAATTCACAAACTGGCCGAGTAATAAAGGACAACTATCGTCCAAAAATCTGTTGAGGGAAGGCAACGAGGCGGACTTGAAAGCGAGGCAGAATAGCAGGAAACAGATTTCAAGAGGTACGTTGGAATCGCCTTTAAAGCACAGGAAGAGGGGCACAACTTCGACATGATGCACTTGGCCAAAAAGGGCGTATGCGTTTTCTCCTGAATATATTCAGGAGAAAACGCATACGCCCTTTTTGGCCAAGCAAGCAAGCGGGCAATGCAAATCTGCACTACAAAGAAGTATCACTTCCCACCGGTCAAAAGGGACATCCACAAAATGTGTAAGAACAAGAAAGGCAAGACAGGCCCTGGAGAACAGGAAGCCTTGTTATGCTGATGGGCGGGATGTAAATTGCCAACTCCCTCTCTGGAGGAGTGCATTCTGTTCCCTAAAACAAGTAAACAACAGAGCTACAGAGCCAAGGGCACTACCAGTCTAGGGAATATACCTTGGGAAAACTGAAAATCAATAAGACAGAGCCACCCCAAAATTTAAGGCTGCACTGCATACAAGGACCTCAACTTGGATACACCTTAAGTATCCTAGAAAATATAAACATGGTTCAAAAAATTGTGGTACTTACGTACGATGGAATATCCCTCAGCCATGAAATCAATGTCATAAGACCAGTAGCAGCAAAATGGGTGGATTCAGGTACGATGATTCTAAGTGAAATAAGTCACACAGAAAAAGAAACTTATCATAAGATATCACTTATGAAGATCCTGTAAACATGGCTACACTTGAACTGAGTTAGGAAAGAGAACAGTGTCTCACATTTAGAAAACACTCTTATACCTGCTTAAGGGGGAAGGAGAGGTGGGGTGATGAATAAAACCAGAGTTTGATATAAGCACAGGTACCGTTCCAAAAACCAACTATGGAATAGACAAGACCTACACCGTCCTCAGCGAAAGGGACTCAAAACCCCATATTTCCCGCAGAGGAAAATATCTGACTAGTAAGAATATTAAAACCTATGTATTGATATGTCTCCGTAAGGGAATCAAGTGTGTCTAGACTGGCATAAACATGGCAGCGAGAATCAGCTCAAACCCACTATAAAAAGGAATTTCAAAAACAAAACAAAAAAACTGGGAAATTCTTTACAATTCCTTCAGGGTCTCTGATGAAAGCTGGAATGACCCTATCTACAACGACAGCTGGATGTGGCATAAGGAGGGACACTTGGGACCGAGACGATTGGTGAGATTGGGTGAGCAAATGCAGACCCTTTAAAGCAATAATGCATGGCACCCATTCCATGGGTCCGAACTCTCCAGGTTGAAGGGAATATTACTACAGCTATAACATGTGCGGGAAACCTAGAGAACGGACACACTGTGAATACGAAAGTTTTCTAAAACTCAACGCATAGTCCCTCTCCTGGTGCTCCGGTTTGACTTTCCGTCTGCTTTACTATCAACCTCCCAACTTGGAGAGACAGCGCCTTTAACCTCTTGGTTCGCACAGGTTGCCAATTTGGCAGAGGATGAAAGGGAAGAGGGAGAACCAATGAGAGAGTAGCTGTTAGGCATTTGGACGGGCACATATCACTGTAATTTCCCGGCAGGAAGAAGAATTAACCAAATTCTCAGCCACCCACCGGGAACCAGTATAGGTCCTGAACCAAAATTTTGGACTTGCGGTCAGCTCACCAAAAACGAGTTGAAAAATGGAGCTCAGGGGCACAGCAATTCACAAACTGGCCGAGTAATAAAGGACAACTATCGTCCAAAAATCTGTTGAGGGAAGGCAACGAGACGGACTTGAAAGCGAGGCAGAATAGCAGGAAACAGATTTCAAGAGGTACGTTGGAATCGCCTTTAAAGCACAGGAAGAGGGGCACAACTTCGACAATGATGCACTTGGCCAAAAAGGGCGTATGCGTTTTCTCCTGAATATATTCAGGAGAAAACGCATACGCCCTTTTTGGCCAAGCAAGCAAGCGGGCAATGCAAATCTGCACTACAAAGAAGTATCACTTCCCTCCGGTCAAAAGGGACATCCACAAAATGTGTAAGAACAAGAAAGGCAAGACAGGCCCTGGAGAACAGGGAGCCTTGTTATGCTGATGGGCGGGATGTAAATTGCCAACTGCCTCTCTGGAGGAGTGCATTCTGTTCCCTAAAACAAGTAAAGAACAGAGCTACAGAGCCAAGGGCACTACCAGTCTAGGGAATATACCTTGGGAAAACTGAAAATCAATAAGACAGAGCCACCCCAAAATTTAGGGCTGCACTGCATACAAGGACCTCAACTTGGATACACCTTAAGTATCCCAGAAAATATAAACATGGTTCAAAAAATTGTGGTACTTACGTACGATGGAATATCCCTCAGCCATGAAATCAATGTCATAAGACCAGTAGCAGCAAAATGGGTGGATTCAGGTACGATGATTCTAAGTGAAATAAGTCACACAGAAAAAGAAACTTATCATAAGATATCACTTATGAAGATCCTGTAAACATGGCTACACTTGAACTGAGTTAGGAAAGAGAACAGTGTCTCACATTTAGAAAACACTCTTATACCTGCTTAAGGGGGAAGGAGAGGTGGGGTGATGAATAAAACCAGAGTTTGATAAAAGCACAGGTACCGTTCCAAAAACCAACTATGGAATAGACAAGACCTACACCGTCCTCAGCGAAAGGGACTCAAAACCCCATATTTCCCGCAGAGGAAAATATCTGACTAGTAAGAATCTTAAAACCTATGTATTGATATGTCTCCGTAAGGGAATCAAGTGTGTCTAGACTGGCATAAACATGGCAGCGAGAATCAGCTCAAACCCACTATAAAAAGGAATTTCAAAAACAAAACAAAAAAACTGGGAAATTCTTTACAATTCCTTCAGGGTCTCTGATGAAGGCTGGAATGACCCTATCTACAACGACAGCTGGATGTGGCATAAGGAGGGACACTTGGGACTGAGACGATTGGTGAGATTGGGTGAGCAAATGCAGACCCTTTAAAGCAATAATGCATGGCACCCATTCCATGGGTCCGAACTCTCCAGGTTGAAGGGAATATTACTACAGCTATAACATGTGCGGGAAACCTAGAGAACGGACACACTGTGAATACGAAAGGTTTCTAAAACTCAACGCATAGTCCCTCCCCTGGTGCTCCGGTTTGACTTTCCGTCTGCTTTACTATCAACCTCCCAACTTGGAGAGACAGCCCCTTTAACCTCTTGGTTCGCACAGGTTGCCAATTTGGCAGAGGATGAAAGGGAAGAGGGAGAACCAATGAGAGAGTAGCTGTTAGGCATTTGGACGGGCACATATCACTGTAATTTCCCGGCAGGAAGAAGAATTAACCAAATTCTCAGCCACCCACCGGGAACCAGTATAGGTCCTGAACCAAAATTTTGGACTTGCGGTCAGCTCACCAAAAGCGAGTTGAAAAATGGAGCTCAGGGGCACAGCAATTCACAAACTGGCCGAGTAATAAAGGACAACTATCGTCCAAAAATCTGTTGAGGGAAGGCAACGAGGCGGACTTGAAAGCGAGGCAGAATAGCAGGAAACAGATTTCAAGAGGTACGTTGGAATCGCCTTTAAAGCACAGGAAGAGGGGCACAACTTCGACAATGATGCACTTGGCCAAAAAGGGCGTATGCGTTTTCTCCTGAATATATTCAGGAGAAAACGCATACGCCCTTTTTGGCCAAGCAAGCAAGCGGGCAATGCAAATCTGCACTACAAAGAAGTATCACTTCCCACCGGTCAAAAGGGACATCCACAAAATGTGTAAGAACAAGAAAGGCAAGACAGGCCCTGGAGAACAGGGAGCCTTGTTATGCTGATGGGCGGGATGTAAATTGCCAACTGCCTCTCTGGAGGAGTGCATTCTGTTCCCTAAAACAAGTAAAGAACAGAGCTACAGAGCCAAGGGCACTACCAGCCTAGGGAATATACCTTGGGAAAACTGAAAATCAATAAGACAGAGCCACCCCAAAATTTAGGGCTGCACTGCATACAAGGACCTCAACTTGGATACACCTTAAGTATCCCAGAAAATATAAACATGGTTCAAAAAATTGTGGTACTTACGTACGATGGAATATCCCTCAGCCATGAAATCAATGTCATAATACCAGTAGCAGCAAAATGGGTGGATTCAGGTACGATGATTCTAAGTGAAATAAGTCACACAGAAAAAGAAACTTATCATAAGATATCACTTATGAAGATCCTGTAAACATGGCTACACTTGAACTGAGTTAGGAAAGAGAACAGTGTCTCACATTTAGAAAACACTCTTATACCTGCTTAAGGGGGAAGGAGAGGTGGGGTGATGCATAAAACCAGAGTTTGATATAAGCACAGGTACCGTTCCAAAAACCAACTATGGAATAGACAAGACCTACACCGTCCTCAGCGAAAGGGACTCAAAACCCCATATTTCCCGCAGAGGAAAATATCTGACTAGTAAGAATCTTAAAACCTATGTATTGATATGTCTCCATAAGGGAATCAAGTGTGTCTAGACTGGCATAAACATGGCAGCGAGAATCAGCTCAAACCCACTATAAAAAGGAATTTCAAAAACAAAACAAAAAAACTGGGAAATTCTTTACAATTCCTTCAGGGTCTCTGATGAAAGCTGGAATGACCCTATCTACAACGACAGCTGGATGTGGCATAAGGAGGGACACTTGGGACTGAGACGATTGGTGAGATTGGGTGAGCAAATGCAGACCCTTTAAAGCAATAATGCATGGCACCCATTCCATGGGTCCGAACTCTCCAGGTTGAAGGGAATATTACTACAGCTATAACATGTGCGGGAAACCTAGAGAACGGACACACTGTGAATACGAAAGGTTTCTAAAACTCAACGCATAGTCCCTCCCCTGGTGCTCCAGTTTGACTTTCCGTCTGCTTTACTATCAACCTCCCAACTTGGAGAGACAGCCCCTTTAACCTCTTGGTTCGCACAGGTTGCCAATTTGGCAGACGATGAAAGGGAAGAGGGAGAACCAATGAGAGAGTAGCTGTTAGGCATTTGGACGGGCACATATCACTGTAATTTCCCTGCAGGAAGAAGAATTAACCAAATTCTCAGCCACCCACCGGGAACCAGTATAGGTCCTGAACCAAAATTTTGGACTTGCGGTCAGCTCACCAAAAACGAGTTGAAAAATGGAGCTCAGGGGCACAGCAATTCACAAACTGGCCGAGTAATAAAGGACAACTATCGTCCAAAAATCTGTTGAGGGAAGGCAACGAGGCGGACTTGAAAGCGAGGCAGAATAGCAGGAAACAGATTTCAAGAGGTACGTTGGAATCGCCTTTAAAGCACAGGAAGAGGGGCACAACTTCGACAATGATGCACTTGGCCAAAAAGGGCGTATGCGTTTTCTCCTGAATATATTCAGGAGAAAACGCATACGCCCTTTTTGGCCAAGCAAGCAAGCGGGCAATGCAAATCTCCACAACAAAGAAGTATCACTTCCCACCGGTCAAAAGGGACATCCACAAAATGTGTAAGAACAAGAAAGGCAAGACAGGCCCTGGAGAACAGGGAGCCTTGTTATGCTGATGGGCGGGATGTAAATTGCCAACTGCCTCTCTGGAGGAGTGCATTCTGTTCCCTAAAACAAGTAAAGAACAGAGCTACAGAGCCAAGGGCACTACCAGTCTAGGGAATATACCTTGGGAAAACTGAAAATCAATAAGACAGAGCCACCCCAAAATTTAGGGCTGCACTGCATACAAGGGCCTCAACTTGGATACACCTTAAGTATCCCAGAAAATATAAACATGGTTCAAAAAATTGTGGTACTTACGTACGATGGAATATCCCTCAGCCATGAAATCAATGTCATAAGACCAGTAGCAGCAAAATGGGTGGATTCAGGTACGATGATTCTAAGTGAAATAAGTCACACAGAAAAAGAAACTTATCATAAGATATCACTTATGAAGATCCTGTAAACATGGCTACACTTGAACTGAGTTAGGAAAGAGAACAGTGTCTCACATTTAGAAAACACTCTTATACCTGCTTAAGGGGGAAGGAGAGGTGGGGTGATGCATAAAACCAGAGTTTGATATAAGCACAGGTACCGTTCCAAAAACCAACTATGGAATAGACAAGACCTACAACGTCCTCAGCAAAAGGGACTCAAAACCCCATATTTCCCGCAGAGGAAAATATCTGACTAGTAAGAATCTTAAAACCTATGTATTGATATGTCTCCGTAAGGGAATCAAGTGTGTCTAGACTGGCATAAACATGGCAGCGAGAATCAGCTCAAACCCACTATAAAAAGGAATTTCAAAAACAAAACAAAAAAACTGGGAAATTCTTTGCAATTCCTTCAGGGTCTCTGATGAAAGCTGGAATGACCCTATCTACAACGACAGCTGGATGTGGCATAAGGAGGGACACTTGGGACTGAGACGATTGGTGAGATTGGGTGAGCAAATGCAGACCCTTTAAAGCAATAATGCATGGCACCCATTCCATGGGTCCGAACTCTCCAGGTTGAAGGGAATATTACTACAGCTATAACATGTGCGGGAAACCTAGAGAACGGACACACTGTGAATACGAAAGGTTTCTAAAACTCAACGCATAGTCCCTCCCCTGGTGCTCCGGTTTGACTTTCCGTCTGCTTTACTATCAACCTCCCAACTTGGAGAGACAGCCCCTTTAACCTCTTGGTTCGCACAGGTTGCCAATTTGGCAGAGGATGAAAGGGAAGAGGGAGAACCAATGAGAGAGTAGCTGTTAGGCATTTGGACGGGCACATATCACTGTAATTTCCCGGCAGGAAGAAGAATTAACCAAATTCTCAGCCACCCACCGGGAACCAGTATAGGTCCTGAACCAAAATTTTGGACTTGCGGTCAGCTCACCAAAAGCGAGTTGAAAAATGGAGCTCAGGGGCACAGCAATTCACAAACTGGCCGAGTAATAAAGGACAACTATCGTCCAAAAATCTGTTGAGGGAAGGCAACGAGGCGGACTTGAAAGCGAGGCAGAATAGCAGGAAACAGATTTCAAGAGGTACGTTGGAATCGCCTTTAAAGCACAGGAAGAGGGGCACAACTTCGACAATGATGCACTTGGCCAAAAAGGGCGTATGCGTTTTCTCCTGAATATATTCAGGAGAAAACGCATACGCCCTTTTTGGCCAAGCAAGCAAGCGGGCAATGCAAATCTGCACTACAAAGAAGTATCACTTCCCACCGGTCAAAAGGGACATCCACAAAATGTGTAAGAACAAGAAAGGCAAGACAGGCCCTGGAGAACAGGGAGCCTTGTTATGCTGATGGGCGGGATGTAAATTGCCAACTGCCTCTCTGGAGGAGTGCATTCTGTTCCCTAAAACAAGTAAAGAACAGAGCTACAGAGCCAAGGGCACTACCAGCCTAGGGAATATACCTTGGGAAAACTGAAAATCAATAAGACAGAGCCACCCCAAAATTTAGGGCTGCACTGCATACAAGGACCTCAACTTGGATACACCTTAAGTATCCCAGAAAATATAAACATGGTTCAAAAAATTGTGGTACTTACGTACGATGGAATATCCCTCAGCCATGAAATCAATGTCATAATACCAGTAGCAGCAAAATGGGTGGATTCAGGTACGATGATTCTAAGTGAAATAAGTCACACAGAAAAAGAAACTTATCATAAGATATCACTTATGAAGATCCTGTAAACATGGCTACACTTGAACTGAGTTAGGAAAGAGAACAGTGTCTCACATTTAGAAAACACTCTTATACCTGCTTAAGGGGGAAGGAGAGGTGGGGTGATGCATAAAACCAGAGTTTGATATAAGCACAGGTACCGTTCCAAAAACCAACTATGGAATAGACAAGACCTACACCGTCCTCAGCGAAAGGGACTCAAAACCCCATATTTCCCGCAGAGGAAAATATCTGACTAGTAAGAATCTTAAAACCTATGTATTGATATGTCTCCATAAGGGAATCAAGTGTGTCTAGACTGGCATAAACATGGCAGCGAGAATCAGCTCAAACCCACTATAAAAAGGAATTTCAAAAACAAAACAAAAAAACTGGGAAATTCTTTACAATTCCTTCAGGGTCTCTGATGAAAGCTGGAATGACCCTATCTACAACGACAGCTGGATGTGGCATAAGGAGGGACACTTGGGACTGAGACGATTGGTGAGATTGGGTGAGCAAATGCAGACCCTTTAAAGCAATAATGCATGGCACCCATTCCATGGGTCCGAACTCTCCAGGTTGAAGGGAATATTACTACAGCTATAACATGTGCGGGAAACCTAGAGAACGGACACACTGTGAATACGAAAGGTTTCTAAAACTCAACGCATAGTCCCTCCCCTGGTGCTCCAGTTTGACTTTCCGTCTGCTTTACTATCAACCTCCCAACTTGGAGAGACAGCCCCTTTAACCTCTTGGTTCGCACAGGTTGCCAATTTGGCAGACGATGAAAGGGAAGAGGGAGAACCAATGAGAGAGTAGCTGTTAGGCATTTGGACGGGCACATATCACTGTAATTTCCCTGCAGGAAGAAGAATTAACCAAATTCTCAGCCACCCACCGGGAACCAGTATAGGTCCTGAACCAAAATTTTGGACTTGCGGTCAGCTCACCAAAAACGAGTTGAAAAATGGAGCTCAGGGGCACAGCAATTCACAAACTGGCCGAGTAATAAAGGACAACTATCGTCCAAAAATCTGTTGAGGGAAGGCAACGAGGCGGACTTGAAAGCGAGGCAGAATAGCAGGAAACAGATTTCAAGAGGTACGTTGGAATCGCCTTTAAAGCACAGGAAGAGGGGCACAACTTCGACAATGATGCACTTGGCCAAAAAGGGCGTATGCGTTTTCTCCTGAATATATTCAGGAGAAAACGCATACGCCCTTTTTGGCCAAGCAAGCAAGCGGGCAATGCAAATCTCCACAACAAAGAAGTATCACTTCCCACCGGTCAAAAGGGACATCCACAAAATGTGTAAGAACAAGAAAGGCAAGACAGGCCCTGGAGAACAGGGAGCCTTGTTATGCTGATGGGCGGGATGTAAATTGCCAACTGCCTCTCTGGAGGAGTGCATTCTGTTCCCTAAAACAAGTAAAGAACAGAGCTACAGAGCCAAGGGCACTACCAGTCTAGGGAATATACCTTGGGAAAACTGAAAATCAATAAGACAGAGCCACCCCAAAATTTAGGGCTGCACTGCATACAAGGGCCTCAACTTGGATACACCTTAAGTATCCCAGAAAATATAAACATGGTTCAAAAAATTGTGGTACTTACGTACGATGGAATATCCCTCAGCCATGAAATCAATGTCATAAGACCAGTAGCAGCAAAATGGGTGGATTCAGGTACGATGATTCTAAGTGAAATAAGTCACACAGAAAAAGAAACTTATCATAAGATATCACTTATGAAGATCCTGTAAACATGGCTACACTTGAACTGAGTTAGGAAAGAGAACAGTGTCTCACATTTAGAAAACACTCTTATACCTGCTTAAGGGGGAAGGAGAGGTGGGGTGATGCATAAAACCAGAGTTTGATATAAGCACAGGTACCGTTCCAAAAACCAACTATGGAATAGACAAGACCTACAACGTCCTCAGCAAAAGGGACTCAAAACCCCATATTTCCCGCAGAGGAAAATATCTGACTAGTAAGAATCTTAAAACCTATGTATTGATATGTCTCCGTAAGGGAATCAAGTGTGTCTAGACTGGCATAAACATGGCAGCGAGAATCAGCTCAAACCCACTATAAAAAGGAATTTCAAAAACAAAACAAAAAAACTGGGAAATTCTTTGCAATTCCTTCAGGGTCTCTGATGAAAGCTGGAATGACCCTATCTACAACGACAGCTGGATGTGGCATAAGGAGGGACACTTGGGACTGAGACGATTGGTGAGATTGGGTGAGCAAATGCAGACCCTTTAAAGCAATAATGCATGGCACCCATTCCATGGCTCCGAACTCTCCAGGTTGAAGGGAATATTACTACAGCTATAACATGTGCGGGAAACCTAGAGAACGGACACACTGTGAATACGAAAGGTTTCTAAAACTCAACGAATAGTCCCACCCCTGGTGCTCCGGTTTGACTTTCCGTCTGCTTTACTATCAACCTCCCAACTTGGAGAGACAGCCCCTTTAACCTCTTGGTTCGCACAGGTTGCCAATTTGGCAGAGGATGAAAGGGAAGAGGGAGAACCAATGAGAGAGTAGCTGTTAGGCATTTGGACGGGCACATATCACTGTAATTTCCTGGCAGGAAGAAGAATTAACCAAATTCTCAGCCACCCACCGGGAACCAGTATAGGTCCTGAACCAAAATTTTGGACTTGCGGTCAGCTCACCAAAAGCGAGTTGAAAAATGGAGCTCAGGGGCACAGCAATTCACAAACTGGCCGAGTAATAAAGGACAACTATCGTCCAAAAATCTGTTGAGGGAAGGCAACGAGGCGGACTTGAAAGCGAGGCAGAATAGCAGGAAACAGATTTCAAGAGGTACGTTGGAATCGCCTTTAAAGCACAGGAAGAGGGGCACAACTTCGACAATGATGCACTTGGCCAAAAAGGGCGTATGCGTTTTCTCCTGAATATATTCAGGAGAAAACGCATACGCCCTTTTTGGCCAAGCAAGCAAGCGGGCAATGCAAATCTGCACTACAAAGAAGTATCACTTCCCACCGGTCAAAAGGGACATCCACAAAATGTGTAAGAACAAGAAAGGCAAGACAGGCCCTGGAGAACAGGGAGCCTTGTTATGCTGATGGGCGGGATGTAAATTGCCAACTGCCTCTCTGGAGGAGTGCATTCTGTTCCCTAAAACAAGTAAAGAACAGAGCTACAGAGCCAAGGGCACTACCAGTCTAGGGAATATACCTTGGGAAAACTGAAAATCAATAAGACAGAGCCACCCCAAAATTTAGGGCTGCACTGCATACAAGGACCTCAACTTGGATACACCTTAAGTATCCCAGAAAATATAAACATGGTTCAAAAAATTGTGGTACTTACGTACGATGGAATATCCCTCAGCCATGAAATCAATGTCATAAGACCAGTAGCAGCAAAATGGGTGGATTCAGGTACGATGATTCTAAGTGAAATAAGTCACACAGAAAAAGAAACTTATCATAAGATATCACTTATGAAGATCCTGTAAACATGGCTACACTTGAACTGAGTTAGGAAAGAGAACAGTGTCTCACATTTAGAAAACACTCTTATACCTGCTTAAGGGGGAAGGAGAGGTGGGGTGATGCATAAAACCAGAGTTTGATATAAGCACAGGTACCGTTCCAAAAACCAACTATGGAATAGACAAGACCTACACCGTCCTCAGCGAAAGGGACTCAAAACCCCATATTTCCCGCAGAGGAAAATATCTGACTAGTAAGAATCTTAAAACCTATGTATTGATATGTCTCCGTAAGGGAATCCAGTGTGTCTAGACTGGCATAAACATGGCAGCGAGAATCAGCTCAAACCCACTATAAAAAGGAATTTCAAAAACAAAACAAAAAAACTGGGAAATTCTTTACAATTCCTTCAGGGTCTCTGATGAAAGCTGGAATGACCCTATCTACAACGACAGCTGGATGTGGCATAAGGAGGGACACTTGGGACTGAGACGATTGGTGAGATTGGGTGAGCAAATGCAGACGCTTTAAAGCAATAATGCATGGCACCCATTCCATGGGTCCGAACTCTCCAGGTGGAAGGGAATATTACTACAGCTATAACATGTGCGGGAAACCTAGAGAACTTACACACTGTGAATACTAAAGGTTTCTAAAACTCAACGCATAGTCCCTCTCCTGGTGCTCCGGTTTGACTTTCCGTCTGCTTTACTATCAACCTCCCAACTTGGAGAGACAGCCCCTTTAACCTCTTGGTTCGCACAGGTTGCCAATTTGGCAGAGGATTAAAGGGAAGAGGGAGAACCAATGAGAGAGTAGCTGTTAGGCATTTGGACGGGCACATATCACTGTAATTTCCCAGCAGGAAGAAGAATTAACCAAATTCTCAGCCACCCACCAGGAACCAGTATAGGTCCTGAACCAAAATTTTGGACTTGCGGTCAGCTCACCAAAAACGAGTTGAAAAATGGAGCTCAGGGGCACAGCAATTCACAAACTGGCCGAGTAATAAAGGACAACTATCGTCCAAAAATCTGTTGAGGGAAGGCAACGAGGCGGACTTGAAAGCGAGGCAGAATAGCAGGAAACAGATTTCAAGAGGTACGTTGGAATCGCCTTTAAAGCACAGGAAGAGGGGCACAACTTCGACAATGATGCACTTGGCCAAAAAGGGCGTATGCGTTTTCTCCTGAATATATTCAGGAGAAAACGCATACGCCCTTTTTGGCCAAGCAAGCAAGCGGGCAATGCAAATCTGCACTACAAAGAAGTATCACTTCCCACCGGTCAAAAGGGACATCCACAAAATGTGTAAGAACAAGAAAGGCAAGACAGGCCCTGGAGAACAGGGAGCCTTGTTATGCTGATGGGCGGGATGTAAATTGCCAACTGCCTCTCTGGAGGAGTGCATTCTGTTCCCTAAAACAAGTAAAGAACAGAGCTACAGAGCCAAGGGCACTACCAGTCTAGGGAATATACCTTGGGAAAACTGAAAATCAATAAGACAGAGCCACCCCAAAATTTAGGGCTGCACTGCATACAAGGACCTCAACTTGGATACACCTTAAGTATCCCAGAAAATATAAACATGGTTCAAAAAATTGTGGTACTTACGTACGATGGAATATCCCTCAGCCATGAAATCAATGTCATAAGACCAGTAGCAGCAAAATGGGTGGATTCAGGTACGATGATTCTAAGTGAAATAAGTCACACAGAAAAAGAAACTTATCATAAGATATCACTTATGAAGATCCTGTAAACATGGCTACACTTGAACTGAGTTAGGAAAGAGGACAGTGTCTCACATTTAGAAAACACTCTTATACCTGCTTAAGGGGGAAGGAGAGGTGGGGTGATGCATAAAACCAGAGTTTGATATAAGCACAGGTACCGTTCCAAAAACCAACTATGGAATAGACAAGACCTACACCGTCCTCAGCGAAAGGGACTCAAAACCCCATATTTCCCGCAGAGGAAAATATCTGACTAGTAAGAATCTTAAAACCTATGTATTGATATGTCTCCGTAAGGGAATCAAGTGTGTCTAGACTGGCATAAACATGGCAGCGAGAATCAGCTCAAACCCACTATAAAAAGGAATTTCAAAAACAAAACAAAAAAACTGGGAAATTCTTTACAATTCCTTCAGGGTCTCTGATGAAGGCTGGAATGACCCTATCTACAACGACAGCTGGATGTGGCATAAGGAGGGACACTTGGGACTGAGACGATTGGTGAGATTGGGTGAGCAAATGCAGACCCTTTAAAGCAATAATGCATGGCACCCATTCCATGGCTCCGAACTCTCCAGGTTGAAGGGAATATTACTACAGCTATAAAATGTGCGGGAAACCTAGAGAACGGACACACTGTGAATACGAAAGGTTTCTAAAACTCAACGCATAGTCCCTCCCCTGGTGCTCCGGTTTGACTTTCCGTCTGCTTTACTATCAACCTCCCAACTTGGAGAGACAGCCCCTTTAACCTCTTGGTTCGCACAGGTTGCCAATTTGGCAGAGGATGAAAGGGAAGAGGGAGAACCAATGAGAGAGTAGCTGTTAGGCATTTGGACGGGCACATATCACTGTAATTTCCCGGCAGGAAGAAGTATTAACCAAATTCTCAGCCACCCACCGGGAACCAGTATAGGTCCTGAACCAAAATTTTGGACTTGCGGTCAGCTCACCAAAAACGAGTTGAAAAATGGAGCTCAGGGGCACAGCAATTCACAAACTGGCCGAGTAATAAAGGACAACTATCGTCCAAAAATCTGTTGAGGGAAGGCAACGAGGCGGACTTGAAAGCGAGGCAGAATAGCAGGAAACAGATTTCAAGAGGTACGTTGGAATCGCCTTTAAAGCACAGGAAGAGGGGCACAACTTCGACAATGATGCACTTGGCCAAAAAGGGCGTATGCGTTTTCTCCTGAATATATTCAGGAGAAAACGCATACGCCCTTTTTGGCCAAGCAAGCAAGCGGGCAATGCAAATCTGCACTACAAAGAAGTATCACTTCCCACCGGTCAAAAGGGACATCCACAAAATGTGTAAGAACAAGAAAGGCAAGACAGGCCCTGGAGAACAGGGAGCCTTGTTATGCTGATGGGCGGGATGTAAATTGCCAACTGCCTCTCTGGAGGAGTGCATTCTGTTCCCTAAAACAAGTAAAGAACAGAGCTACAGAGCCAAGGGCACTACCAGCCTAGGGAATATACCTTGGGAAAACTGAAAATCAATAAGACAGAGCCACCCCAAAATTTAGGGCTGCACTGCATACAAGGACCTCAACTTGGATACACCTTAAGTATCCCAGAAAATATAAACATGGTTCAAAAAATTGTGGTACTTACGTACGATGGAATATCCCTCAGCCATGAAATCAATGTCATAAGACCAGTAGCAGCAAAATGGGTGGATTCAGGTACGATGATTCTAAGTGAAATAAGTCACACAGAAAAAGAAACTTATCATAAGATATCACTTATGAAGATCCTGTAAACATGGCTACACTTGAACTGAGTTAGGAAAGAGGACAGTGTCTCACATTTAGAAAACACTCTTATACCTGCTTAAGGGGGAAGGAGAGGTGGGGTGATGCATAAAACCAGAGTTTGATATAAGCACAGGTACCGTTCCAAAAACCAACTATGGAATAGACAAGACCTACACCGTCCTCAGCGAAAGGGACTCAAAACCCCATATTTCCCGCAGAGGAAAATATCTGACTAGTAAGAATCTTAAAACCTATGTATTGATATGTCTCCGTAAGGGAATCAAGTGTGTCTAGACTGGCATAAACATGGCAGCGAGAATCAGCTCAAACCCACTATAAAAAGGAATTTCAAAAACAAAACAAAAAAACTGGGAAATTCTTTACAATTCCTTCAGGGTCTCTGATGAAGGCTGGAATGACCCTATCTACAACGACAGCTGGATGTGGCATAAGGAGGGACACTTGGGACTGAGACGATTGGTGAGATTGGGTGAGCAAATGCAGACCCTTTAAAGCAATAATGCATGGCACCCATTCCATGGCTCCGAACTCTCCAGGTTGAAGGGAATATTACTACAGCTATAAAATGTGCGGGAAACCTAGAGAACGGACACACTGTGAATACGAAAGGTTTCTAAAACTCAACGCATAGTCCCTCCCCTGGTGCTCCGGTTTGACTTTCCGTCTGCTTTACTATCAACCTCCCAACTTGGAGAGACAGCCCCTTTAACCTCTTGGTTCGCACAGGTTGCCAATTTGGCAGAGGATGAAAGGGAAGAGGGAGAACCAATGAGAGAGTAGCTGTTAGGCATTTGGACGGGCACATATCACTGTAATTTCCCGGCAGGAAGAAGAATTAACCAAATTCTCAGCCACCCACCGGGAACCAGTATAGGTCCTGAACCAAAATTTTGGACTTGCGGTCAGCTCACCAAAAGCGAGTTGAAAAATGGAGCTCAGGGGCACAGCAATTCACAAACTGGCCAAGTAATAAAGGACAACTATCGTCCAAAAATCTGTTGAGGGAAGGCAACGAGGCGGACTTGAAAGCGAGGCAGAATAGCAGGAAACAGATTTCAAGAGGTACGTTGGAATCGCCTTTAAAGCACAGGAAGAGGGGCACAACTTCGACAATGATGCACTTGGCCAAAAAGGGCGTATGCGTTTTCTCCTGAATATATTCAGGAGAAAACGCATACGCCCTTTTTGGCCAAGCAAGCAAGCGGGCAATGCAAATCTGCACTACAAAGAAGTATCACTTCCCACCGGTCAAAAGGGACATCCACAAAATGTGTAAGAACAAGAAAGGCAAGACAGGCCCTGGAGAACAGGGAGCCTTGTTATGCTGATGGGCGGGATGTAAATTGCCAACTGCCTCTCCGGAGGAGTGCATTCTGTTCCCTAAAACAAGTAAAGAACAGAGCTACAGAGCCAAGGGCACTACCAGTCTAGGGAATATACCTTGGGAAAACTGAAAATCAATAAGACAGAGCCACCCCAAAATTTAGGGCTGCACTGCATACAAGGACCTCAACTTGGATACACCTTAAGTATCCCAGAAAATATAAACAGGGTTCAAAAAATTGTGGTACTTACGTACGATGGAATATCCCTCAGCCATGAAATCAATGTCATAAGACCAGTAGCAGCAAAATGGGTGGATTCAGGTACGATGATTCTAAGTGAAATAAGTCACACAGAAAAAGAAACTTATCATAAGATATCACTTATGAAGATCCTGTAAACATGGCTACACTTGAACTGAGTTAGGAAAGAGAACAGTGTCTCACATTTAGAAAACACTCTTATACCTGCTTAAGGGGGAAGGAGAGGTGGGGTGATGCATAAAACCAGAGTTTGATATAAGCACAGGTACCGTTCCAAAAACCAACTATGGAATAGACAAGACCTACACCGTCCTCAGCGAAAGGGACTCAAAACCCCATATTTCCCTCAGAGGAAAATATCTGACTAGTAAGAATCTTAAAACCTATGTATTGATATGTCTCCGTAAGGGAATCAAGTGTGTCTAGACTGGCATAAACATGGCAGCGAGAATCAGCTCAAACCCACTATAAAAAGGAATTTCAAAAACAAAACAAAAAAACTGGGAAATTCTTTACAATTCCTTCAGGGTCTCTGATGAAGGCTGGAATGACCCTATCTACAACGACAGCTGGATGTGGCATAAGGAGGGACACTTGGGACTGAGACGATTGGTGAGATTGGGTGAGCAAATGCAGACCCTTTAAAGCAATAATGCATGGCACCCATTCCATGGGTCCGAACTCTCCAGGTTGAAGGGAATGTTACTACAGCTATAACATGTGCGGGAAACCTAGAGAACGGACACACTGTGAATACGAAAGGTTTCTAAAACTCAACGAATAGTCCCTATCCTGGTGCTCCGGTTTGACTTTCCGTCTGCTTTACTATCAACCTCCCAAGTTGGAGAGACAGCCCCTTTAACCTCTTGGTTCGCACAGGTTGCCAATTTGGCAGAGGATGAAAGGGAAGAGGGAGAACCAATGAGAGAGTAGCTGTTAGGCATTTGGAGGTGCACATATCACTGTAATTTCCCGGCAGGAAGAAGAATTAACCAAATTCTCAGCCACCCACCGGGAACCAGTATAGGTCCTGAACCAAAATTTTGGACTTGCGGTCAGCTCACCAAAAACGAGTTGAATAATGGAGCTCAGGGGCACAGCAATTCACAAACTGGCCGAGTAATAAAGGACAACTATCGTCCAAAAATCTGTTGAGGGAAGGCAACGAGGCGGACTTGAAAGCGAGGCAGAATAGCAGGAAACAGATTTCAAGAGGTACGTTGGAATCGCCTTTAAAGCACAGGAAGAGGGGCAAAACTTCGACAATGATGCACTTGGCCAAAAAGGGCGTATGCGTTTTCTCCTGAATATATTCAGGAGAAAACGCATACGCCCTTTTTGGCCAAGCAAGCAAGCGGGCAATGCAAATCTGCACTACAAAGAAGTATCACTTCCCACCGGTCAAAAGGGACATCCACAAAATGTGTAAGAACAAGAAAGGCAAGACAGGCCCTGGAGAACAGGGAGCCTTGTTATGCTGATGGGCGGGATGTAAATTGCCAACTGCCTCTCTGGAGGAGTGCATTCTGTTCCCTAAAACAAGTAAAGAACAGAGCTACTGAGCCAAGGGCACTACCAGCCTAGGGAATATACCTTGGGAAAACTGAAAATCAATAAGACAGAGCCACCCCAAAATTTAGGGCTGCACTGCATACAAGGACCTCAACTTGGATACACCTTAAGTATCCCAGAAAATATAAACATGGTTCAAAAAATTGTGGTACTTACGTACGATGGAATATCCCTCAGCCATGAAATCAATGTCATAAGACCAGTAGCAGCAAAATGGGTGGATTCAGGTACGATGATTCTAAGTGAAATAAGTCACACAGAAAAAGAAACTTATCATAAGATATCACTTATGAAGATCCTGTAAACATGGCTACACTTGAACTGATTTAGGAAAGAGAACAGTGTCTCACATTTAGAAAACACTCTTATACCTGCTTAAGGGGGAAGGAGAGGTGGGGTGATGCATAAAACCAGAGTTTGATATAAGCACAGGTACCGTTCCAAAAACCAACTATGGAATAGACAAGACCTACACCGTCCTCAGCAAAAGGGACTCAAAACCCCATATTTCCCGCAGAGGAAAGTATCTGACTAGTAAGAATCTTAAAACCTATGTATTGATATGTCTCCATAAGGGAATCAAGTGTGTCTAGACTGGCATAAACATGGCAGCGAGAATCAGCTCAAACCCACTATAAAAAGGAATTTCAAAAACAAAACAAAAAAACTGGGAAATTCTTTACAATTCCTTCAGGGTCTCTGATGAAAGCTGGAATGACCCTATCTACAACGACAGCTGGATGTGGCATAAGGAGGGACACTTGGGACTGAGACGATTGGTGAGATTGGGTGAGCAAATGCAGACCCTTTAAAGCAATAATGCATGGCACCCATTCCATGGGTCCGAACTCTCCAGGTTGAAGGGAATATTACTACAGCTATAACATGTGCGGGAAACCTAGGGAACGGACACACTGTGAATACGAAAGGTTTCTAAAACTCAACGCATAGTCCCTCTCCTGGTGCTCCGGTTTGACTTTCCGTCTGCTTTACTATCAACCTCCCAACTTGGAGAGACAGCCCCTTTAACCTCTTGGTTCGCACAGGTTGCCAATTTGGCAGAGGATGAAAGGGAAGAGGGAGAACCAATGAGAGAGTAGCTGTTAGGCATTTGGACGGGCACATATCACTGTAATTTCCCGGCAGGAAGAAGAATTAACCAAATTCTCAGCCACCCACCGGGAACCAGTATAGGTCCTGAACCAAAATTTTGGACTTGCGGTCAGCTCACCAAAAACGAGTTGAAAAATGGAGCTCAGGGGCACAGCAATTCACAAACTGGCCGAGTAATAAAGGACAACTATCGTCCAAAAATCTGTTGAGGGAAGGCAACGAGGCGGACTTGAAAGCGAGGCAGAATAGCAGGAAACAGATTTCAAGAGGTGCGTTGGAATCGCCTTTAAAGCACAGGAAGAGGGGCACAACTTCGACAATGATGCACTTGGCCAAAAAGGGCGTATGCGTTTTCTCCTGAATATATTCAGGAGAAAACGCATACGCCCTTTTTGGCCAAGCAAGCAAGCGGGCAATGCAAATCTGCACTACAAAGAAGTATCACTTCCCACCGGTCAAAAGGGACATCCACAAAATGTGTAAGAACAAGAAAGGCAAGACAGGCCCTGGAGAACAGGGAGCCTTGTTATGCTGATGGGCGGGATGTAAATTGCCAACTGCCTCTCTGGAGGAGTGCATTCTGTTCCCTAAAACAAGTAAAGAACAGAGCTACAGAGCCAAGGGCACTACCAGTCTAGGGAATATACCTTGGGAAAACTGAAAATCAATAAGACAGAGCCACCCCAAAATTTAGGGCTGCACTGCATACAAGGGCCTCAACTTGGATACACCTTAAATATCCCAGAAAATATAAACATGGTTCAAAAAATTGTGGTACTTACGTACGATGGAATATCCCTCAGCCATGAAATCAATGTCATAAGACCAGTAGCAGCAAAATGGGTGGATTCAGGTACGATGATTCTAAGTGAAATAAGTGACACAGAAAAAGAAACTTATCATAAGATATCACTTATGAAGATCCTGTAAACATGGCTACACTTGAACTGAGTTAGGAAAGAGAACAGTGTCTCACATTTAGAAAACACTCTTATACCTGCTTAAGGGGGAATGAGAGGTGGGGTGATGCATAAAACCAGAGTTTGATATAAGCACAGGTACCGTTCCAAAAACCAACTATGGAATAGACAAGACCTACACCATCCTCAGCGAAATGGACTCAAAACCCCATATTTCCCGCAGAGGAAAATATCTGACTAGTAAGAATCTTAAAACCTATGTATTGATATGTCTCCGTAAGGGAATCAAGTGTGTCTAGACTGGCATACAAATGGCAGCGAGAATCAGCTCAAACCCACTATAAAAAGGAATTTCAAAAACAAAACAAAAAAACTGGGAAATTGTTTACAATTCCTTCAGGGTCTCTGATGAAGGCTGGAATGACCCTATCTACAACGACAGCTGGATGTGGCATAAGGAGGGACACTTGGGACTGAGACGATTGGTGAGATTGGGTGAGCAAATGCAGACGCTTTAAAGCAATAATGCATGGCACCCATTCCATGGCTCCGAACTCTCCAGGTTGAAGGGAATATTACTACAGCTATAACATGTGCGGGAAACCTAGAGAACGGACACACTGTGAATACGAAAGGTTTCTAAACTCAACGCATAGTCCCTCTCCTGGTGCTCCGGTTTGACTTTCCGTCTGCTTTACTATCAACCTCCCAACTTGGAGAGACAGCCCCTTTAACCTCTTGGTTCGCACAGGTTGCCAATTTGGCAGAGGATGAAAGGGAAGAGGGAGAACCAATGAGAGAGTAGCTGTTAGGCATTTGGACGGGCACATATCACTGTAATTTCCCGGCAGGAAGAAGAATTAACCAAATTCTCAGCCACCCACCGGGAACCAGTATAGGTCCTGAACCAAAATTTTGGACTTGCGGTCAGCTCACCAAAAACGAGTTGAAAAATGGAGCTCAGGGGCACAGCAATTCACAAACTGGCCGAGTAATAAAGGACAACTATCGTCCAAAAATCTGTTGAGGGAAGGCAACGAGGCGGACTTGAAAGCGAGGCAGAATAGCAGGAAACAGATTTCAAGAGGTACGTTGGAATCGCCTTTAAAGCACAGGAAGAGGGGCACAACTTCGACAATGATGCACTTGGCCAAAAAGGGCGTATGCGTTTTCTCCTGAATATATTCAGGAGAAAACGCATACGCCCTTTTTGGCCAAGCAAGCAAGCGGGCAATGCAAATCTGCACTACAAAGAAGTATCACTTCCCACCGGTCAAAAGGGACATCCACAAAATGTGTAAGAACAAGAAAGGCAAGACAGGCCCTGGAGAACAGGGAGCCTTGTTATGCTGATGGGCGGGATGTAAATTGCCAACTGCCTCTCTGGAGGAGTGCATTCTGTTCCCTAAAACAAGTAAAGAACAGAGCTACAGAGCCAAGGGCACTACCAGCCTAGGGAATATACCTTGGGAAAACTGAAAATCAATAAGACAGAGCCACCCCAAAATTTAGGGCTGCACTGCATACAAGGACCTCAACTTGGATACACCTTAAGTATCCCAGAAAATATAAACATGGTTCAAAAAATTGTGGTACTTACGTACGATGGAATATCCCTCAGCCATGAAATCAATGTCATAAGACCAGTAGCAGCAAAATGGGTGGATTCAGGTACGATGATTCTAAGTGAAATAAGTCACACAGAAAAAGAAACTTATCATAAGATATCACTTATGAAGATCCTGTAAACATGGCTACACTTGAACTGAGTTAGGAAAGAGGACAGTGTCTCACATTTAGAAAACACTCTTATACCTGCTTAAGGGGGAAGGAGAGGTGGGGTGATGCATAAAACCAGAGTTTGATATAAGCACAGGTACCGTTCCAAAAACCAACTATGGAATAGAAAAGACCTACACCGTCCTCAGCGAAAGGGACTCAAAACCCCATATTTCCCGCAGAGGAAAATATCTGACTAGTAAGAATCTTAAAACCTATGTATTGATATGTCTCCGTAAGGGAATCAAGTGTGTCTAGACTGGCATAAACATGGCAGCGAGAATCAGCTCAAACCCACTATAAAAAGGAATTTCAAAAACAAAACAAAAAAACTGGGAAATTGTTTACAATTCCTTCAGGGTCTCTGATGAAGGCTGGAATGACCCTATCTACAACGACAGCTGGATGTGGCATAAGGAGGGACACTTGGGACTGAGACGATTGGTGAGATTGGGTGAGCAAATGCAGACCCTTTAAAGCAATAATGCATGGCACCCATTCCATGGGTCCGAACTCTCCAGGTTGAAGGGAATATTACTACAGCTATAACATGTGCGGGAAACCTAGAGAACGGACACACTGTGAATACGAAAGGTTTCTGAAACTCAACGCATAGTCCCTCTCCTGGTGCTCCGGTTTGACTTTCCGTCTGCTTTACTATCAACCTCCCAACTTGGAGAGACAGCCCCTTTAACCTCTTGGTTCGCACAGGTTGCCAATTTGGCAGAGGATGAAAGGGAAGAGGGAGAACCAATGAGAGAGTAGCTGTTAGGCATTTGGACGGGCACATATCACTGTAATTTCCCGGCAGGAAGAAGAATTAACCAAATTCTCAGCCACCCACCGGGAACCAGTATAGGTCCTGAACCAAAATTTTGAACTTGCGGTCAGCTCACCAAAAACGAGTTGAAAAATGGAGCTCAGGGGCACAGCAATTCACAAACTGGCCGAGTAATAAAGGACAACTATCGTCCAAAAATCTGTTGAGGGAAGGCAACGAGGCGGACTTGAAAGCGAGGCAGAATAGCAGGAAACAGATTTCAAGAGGTACGTTGGAATCGCCTTTAAAGCACAGGAAGAGGGGCACAACTTCGACAATGATGCACTTGGCCAAAAAGGGCGTATGCGTTTTCTCCTGAATATATTCAGGAGAAAACGCATACGCCCTTTTTGGCCAAGCAAGCAAGCGGGCAATGCAAATCTGCACTACAAAGAAGTATCACTTCCCACCGGTCAAAAGGGACATCCACAAAATGTGTAAGAACAAGAAAGGCAAGACAGGCCCTGGAGAACAGGGAGCCTTGTTATGCTGATGGGCGGGATGTAAATTGCCAACTGCCTCTCTGGAGGAGTGCATTCTGTTCCCTAAAACAAGTAAAGAACAGAGCTACAGAGACAAGGGCACTACCAGTCTAGGGAATATACCTTGGGAAAACTGAAAATCAATAAGACAGAGCCACCCCAAAATTTAGGGCTGCACTGCATACAAGGACCTCAACTTGGATACACCTTATGTATCCCAGAAAATATAAACATGGTTCAAAAAATTGTGGTACTTACGTACGATGGAATATCCCTCAGCCATGAAATCAATGTCATAAGACCAGTAGCAGCAAAATGGGTGGATTCAGGTACGATGATTCTAAGTGAAATAAGTCACACAGAAAAAGAAACTTATCATAAGATATCACTTATGAAGATCCTGTAAACATGGCTACACTTGAACTGAGTTAGGAAAGAGAACAGTGTCTCACATTTAGAAAACACTCTTATACCTGCTTAAGGGGGAAGGAGAGGTGGGGTGATGCATAAAACCAGAGTTTGATATAAGCACAGGTACCGTTCCAAAAACCAACTATGGAATAGACAAGACCTACACCGTCCTCAGCGAAAGGGACTCAAAACCCCATATTTCCCGCAGAGGAAAATATCTGACTAGTAAGAATCTTAAAACCTATGTATTGATATGTCTCCGTAAGGGAATCAAGTGTGTCTAGACTGGCATAAACATGGCAGCGAGAATCAGCTCAAACCCACTATAAAAAGGAATTTCAAAAACAAAACAAAAAAACTGGGAAATTCTTTGCAATTCCTTCAGGGTCTCTGATGAAAGCTGGAATGACCCTATCTACAACGACAGCTGGATGTGGCATAAGGAGGGACACTTGGGACTGAGACGATTGGTGAGATTGGGTGAGCAAATGCAGACCCTTTAAAGCAATAATGCATGGCACCCATTCCATGGGTCCGAACTCTCCAGGTTGAAGGGAATATTACTACAGCTATAACATGTGCGGGAAACCTAGAGAACGGACACACTGTGAATACGAAAGGTTTCTAAAACTCAACGCATAGTCCCTCTCCTGGTGCTCCGGTTTGACTTTCCGTCTGCTTTACTATCAACCTCCCAACTTGGAGAGACAGCCCCTTTAACCTCTTGGTTCGCACAGGTTGCCAATTTGGCAGAGGATGAAAGGGAAGAGGGAGAACCAATGAGAGAGTAGCTGTTAGGCATTTGGACGGGCACATATCACTGTAATTTCCCGGCAGGAAGAAGAATTAACCAAATTCTCAGCCACCCACCGGGAACCAGTATAGGTCCTGAACCAAAATTTTGGACTTGCGGTCAGCTCACCAAAAACGAGTTGAAAAATGGAGCTCAGGGGCACAGCAATTCACAAACTGGCCGAGTAATAAAGGACAACTATCGTCCAAAAATCTGTTGAGGGAAGGCAACGAGGCGGACTTGAAAGCGAGGCAGAATAGCAGGAAACAGATTTCAAGAGGTGCGTTGGAATCGCCTTTAAAGCACAGGAAGAGGGGCACAACTTCGACAATGATGCACTTGGCCAAAAAGGGCGTATGCGTTTTCTCCTGAATATATTCAGGAGAAAACGCATACGCCCTTTTTGGCCAAGCAAGCAAGCGGGCAATGCAAATCTGCACTACAAAGAAGTATCACTTCCCACCGGTCAAAAGGGACATCCACAAAATGTGTAAGAACAAGAAAGGCAAGACAGGCCCTGGAGAACAGGGAGCCTTGTTATGCTGATGGGCGGGATGTAAATTGCCAACTGCCTCTCTGGAGGAGTGCATTCTGTTCCCTAAAACAAGTAAAGAACAGAGCTACAGAGCCAAGGGCACTACCAGTCTAGGGAATATACCTTGGGAAAACTGAAAATCAATAAGACAGAGCCACCCCAAAATTTAGGGCTGCACTGCATACAAGGGCCTCAACTTGGATACACCTTAAATATCCCAGAAAATATAAACATGGTTCAAAAAATTGTGGTACTTACGTACGATGGAATATCCCTCAGCCATGAAATCAATGTCATAAGACCAGTAGCAGCAAAATGGGTGGATTCAGGTACGATGATTCTAAGTGAAATAAGTGACACAGAAAAAGAAACTTATCATAAGATATCACTTATGAAGATCCTGTAAACATGGCTACACTTGAACTGAGTTAGGAAAGAGAACAGTGTCTCACATTTAGAAAACACTCTTATACCTGCTTAAGGGGGAATGAGAGGTGGGGTGATGCATAAAACCAGAGTTTGATATAAGCACAGGTACCGTTCCAAAAACCAACTATGGAATAGACAAGACCTACACCATCCTCAGCGAAATGGACTCAAAACCCCATATTTCCCGCAGAGGAAAATATCTGACTAGTAAGAATCTTAAAACCTATGTATTGATATGTCTCCGTAAGGGAATCAAGTGTGTCTAGACTGGCATACAAATGGCAGCGAGAATCAGCTCAAACCCACTATAAAAAGGAATTTCAAAAACAAAACAAAAAAACTGGGAAATTGTTTACAATTCCTTCAGGGTCTCTGATGAAGGCTGGAATGACCCTATCTACAACGACAGCTGGATGTGGCATAAGGAGGGACACTTGGGACTGAGACGATTGGTGAGATTGGGTGAGCAAATGCAGACGCTTTAAAGCAATAATGCATGGCACCCATTCCATGGCTCCGAACTCTCCAGGTTGAAGGGAATATTACTACAGCTATAACATGTGCGGGAAACCTAGAGAACGGACACACTGTGAATACGAAAGGTTTCTAAACTCAACGCATAGTCCCTCTCCTGGTGCTCCGGTTTGACTTTCCGTCTGCTTTACTATCAACCTCCCAACTTGGAGAGACAGCCCCTTTAACCTCTTGGTTCGCACAGGTTGCCAATTTGGCAGAGGATGAAAGGGAAGAGGGAGAACCAATGAGAGAGTAGCTGTTAGGCATTTGGACGGGCACATATCACTGTAATTTCCCGGCAGGAAGAAGAATTAACCAAATTCTCAGCCACCCACCGGGAACCAGTATAGGTCCTGAACCAAAATTTTGGACTTGCGGTCAGCTCACCAAAAACGAGTTGAAAAATGGAGCTCAGGGGCACAGCAATTCACAAACTGGCCGAGTAATAAAGGACAACTATCGTCCAAAAATCTGTTGAGGGAAGGCAACGAGGCGGACTTGAAAGCGAGGCAGAATAGCAGGAAACAGATTTCAAGAGGTACGTTGGAATCGCCTTTAAAGCACAGGAAGAGGGGCACAACTTCGACAATGATGCACTTGGCCAAAAAGGGCGTATGCGTTTTCTCCTGAATATATTCAGGAGAAAACGCATACGCCCTTTTTGGCCAAGCAAGCAAGCGGGCAATGCAAATCTGCACTACAAAGAAGTATCACTTCCCACCGGTCAAAAGGGACATCCACAAAATGTGTAAGAACAAGAAAGGCAAGACAGGCCCTGGAGAACAGGGAGCCTTGTTATGCTGATGGGCGGGATGTAAATTGCCAACTGCCTCTCTGGAGGAGTGCATTCTGTTCCCTAAAACAAGTAAAGAACAGAGCTACAGAGCCAAGGGCACTACCAGTCTAGGGAATATACCTTGGGAAAACTGAAAATCAATAAGACAGAGCCACCCCAAAATTTAGGGCTGCACTGCATACAAGGACCTCAACTTGGATACACCTTAAGTATCCCAGAAAATATAAACATGGTTCAAAAAATTGTGGTACTTACGTACGATGGAATATCCCTCAGCCATGAAATCAATGTCATAAGACCAGTAGCAGCAAAATGGGTGGATTCAGGTACGATGATTCTAAGTGAAATAAGTCACACAGAAAAAGAAACTTATCATAAGATATCACTTATGAAGATCCTGTAAACATGGCTACACTTGAACTGAGTTAGGAAAGAGGACAGTGTCTCACATTTAGAAAACACTCTTATACCTGCTTAAGGGGGAAGGAGAGGTGGGGTGATGCATAAAACCAGAGTTTGATATAAGCACAGGTACCGTTCCAAAAACCAACTATGGAATAGAAAAGACCTACACCGTCCTCAGCGAAAGGGACTCAAAACCCCATATTTCCCGCAGAGGAAAATATCTGACTAGTAAGAATCTTAAAACCTATGTATTGATATGTCTCCGTAAGGGAATCAAGTGTGTCTAGACTGGCATAAACATGGCAGCGAGAATCAGCTCAAACCCACTATAAAAAGGAATTTCAAAAACAAAACAAAAAAACTGGGAAATTGTTTACAATTCCTTCAGGGTCTCTGATGAAGGCTGGAATGACCCTATCTACAACGACAGCTGGATGTGGCATAAGGAGGGACACTTGGGACTGAGACGATTGGTGAGATTGGGTGAGCAAATGCAGACCCTTTAAAGCAATAATGCATGGCACCCATTCCATGGGTCCGAACTCTCCAGGTTGAAGGGAATATTACTACAGCTATAACATGTGCGGGAAACCTAGAGAACGGACACACTGTGAATACGAAAGGTTTCTGAAACTCAACGCATAGTCCCTCTCCTGGTGCTCCGGTTTGACTTTCCGTCTGCTTTACTATCAACCTCCCAACTTGGAGAGACAGCCCCTTTAACCTCTTGGTTCGCACAGGTTGCCAATTTGGCAGAGGATGAAAGGGAAGAGGGAGAACCAATGAGAGAGTAGCTGTTAGGCATTTGGACGGGCACATATCACTGTAATTTCCCGGCAGGAAGAAGAATTAACCAAATTCTCAGCCACCCACCGGGAACCAGTATAGGTCCTGAACCAAAATTTTGGACTTGCGGTCAGCTCACCAAAAACGAGTTGAAAAATGGAGCTCAGGGGCACAGCAATTCACAAACTGGCCGAGTAATAAAGGACAACTATCGTCCAAAAATCTGTTGAGGGAAGGCAACGAGGCGGACTTGAAAGCGAGGCAGAATAGCAGGAAACAGATTTCAAGAGGTACGTTGGAATCGCCTTTAAAGCACAGGAAGAGGGGCACAACTTCGACAATGATGCACTTGGCCAAAAAGGGCGTATGCGTTTTCTCCTGAATATATTCAGGAGAAAACGCATACGCCCTTTTTGGCCAAGCAAGCAAGCGGGCAATGCAAATCTGCACTACAAAGAAGTATCACTTCCCACCGGTCAAAAGGGACATCCACAAAATGTGTAAGAACAAGAAAGGCAAGACAGGCCCTGGAGAACAGGGAGCCTTGTTATGCTGATGGGCGGGATGTAAATTGCCAACTGCCTCTCTGGAGGAGTGCATTCTGTTCCCTAAAACAAGTAAAGAACAGAGCTACAGAGACAAGGGCACTACCAGTCTAGGGAATATACCTTGGGAAAACTGAAAATCAATAAGACAGAGCCACCCCAAAATTTAGGGCTGCACTGCATACAAGGACCTCAACTTGGATACACCTTATGTATCCCAGAAAATATAAACATGGTTCAAAAAATTGTGGTACTTACGTACGATGGAATATCCCTCAGCCATGAAATCAATGTCATAAGACCAGTAGCAGCAAAATGGGTGGATTCAGGTACGATGATTCTAAGTGAAATAAGTCACACAGAAAAAGAAACTTATCATAAGATATCACTTATGAAGATCCTGTAAACATGGCTACACTTGAACTGAGTTAGGAAAGAGAACAGTGTCTCACATTTAGAAAACACTCTTATACCTGCTTAAGGGGGAAGGAGAGGTGGGGTGATGCATAAAACCAGAGTTTGATATAAGCACAGGTACCGTTCCAAAAACCAACTATGGAATAGACAAGACCTACACCGTCCTCAGCGAAAGGGACTCAAAACCCCATATTTCCCGCAGAGGAAAATATCTGACTAGTAAGAATCTTAAAACCTATGTATTGATATGTCTCCGTAAGGGAATCAAGTGTGTCTAGACTGGCATAAACATGGCAGCGAGAATCAGCTCAAACCCACTATAAAAAGGAATTTCAAAAACAAAACAAAAAAACTGGGAAATTCTTTGCAATTCCTTCAGGGTCTCTGATGAAAGCTGGAATGACCCTATCTACAACGACAGCTGGATGTGGCATAAGGAGGGACACTTGGGACTGAGACGATTGGTGAGATTGGGTGAGCAAATGCAGACCCTTTAAAGCAATAATGCATGGCACCCATTCCATGGGTCCGAACTCTCCAGGTTGAAGGGAATATTACTACAGCTATAACATGTGCGGGAAACCTAGAGAACGGACACACTGTGAATACGAAAGGTTTCTAAAACTCAACGCATAGTCCCTCTCCTGGTGCTCCGGTTTGACTTTCCGTCTGCTTTACTATCAACCTCCCAACTTGGAGAGACAGCCCCTTTAACCTCTTGGTTCGCACAGGTTGCCAATTTGGCAGAGGATGAAAGGGAAGAGGGAGAACCAATGAGAGAGTAGCTGTTAGGCATTTGGACGGGCACATATCACTGTAATTTCCCGGCAGGAAGAAGAATTAACCAAATTCTCAGCCACCCACCGGGAACCAGTATAGGTCCTGAACCAAAATTTTGGACTTGCGGTCAGCTCACCAAAAACGAGTTGAAAAATGGAGCTCAGGGGCACAGCAATTCACAAACTGGCCGAGTAATAAAGGACAACTATCGTCCAAAAATCTGTTGAGGGAAGGCAACGAGGCGGACTTGAAAGCGAGGCAGAATAGCAGGAAACAGATTTCAAGAGGTGCGTTGGAATCGCCTTTAAAGCACAGGAAGAGGGGCACAACTTCGACAATGATGCACTTGGCCAAAAAGGGCGTATGCGTTTTCTCCTGAATATATTCAGGAGAAAACGCATACGCCCTTTTTGGCCAAGCAAGCAAGCGGGCAATGCAAATCTGCACTACAAAGAAGTATCACTTCCCACCGGTCAAAAGGGACATCCACAAAATGTGTAAGAACAAGAAAGGCAAGACAGGCCCTGGAGAACAGGGAGCCTTGTTATGCTGATGGGCGGGATGTAAATTGCCAACTGCCTCTCTGGAGGAGTGCATTCTGTTCCCTAAAACAAGTAAAGAACAGAGCTACAGAGCCAAGGGCACTACCAGTCTAGGGAATATACCTTGGGAAAACTGAAAATCAATAAGACAGAGCCACCCCAAAATTTAGGGCTGCACTGCATACAAGGGCCTCAACTTGGATACACCTTAAATATCCCAGAAAATATAAACATGGTTCAAAAAATTGTGGTACTTACGTACGATGGAATATCCCTCAGCCATGAAATCAATGTCATAAGACCAGTAGCAGCAAAATGGGTGGATTCAGGTACGATGATTCTAAGTGAAATAAGTGACACAGAAAAAGAAACTTATCATAAGATATCACTTATGAAGATCCTGTAAACATGGCTACACTTGAACTGAGTTAGGAAAGAGAACAGTGTCTCACATTTAGAAAACACTCTTATACCTGCTTAAGGGGGAATGAGAGGTGGGGTGATGCATAAAACCAGAGTTTGATATAAGCACAGGTACCGTTCCAAAAACCAACTATGGAATAGACAAGACCTACACCATCCTCAGCGAAATGGACTCAAAACCCCATATTTCCCGCAGAGGAAAATATCTGACTAGTAAGAATCTTAAAACCTATGTATTGATATGTCTCCGTAAGGGAATCAAGTGTGTCTAGACTGGCATACAAATGGCAGCGAGAATCAGCTCAAACCCACTATAAAAAGGAATTTCAAAAACAAAACAAAAAAACTGGGAAATTGTTTACAATTCCTTCAGGGTCTCTGATGAAGGCTGGAATGACCCTATCTACAACGACAGCTGGATGTGGCATAAGGAGGGACACTTGGGACTGAGACGATTGGTGAGATTGGGTGAGCAAATGCAGACGCTTTAAAGCAATAATGCATGGCACCCATTCCATGGCTCCGAACTCTCCAGGTTGAAGGGAATATTACTACAGCTATAACATGTGCGGGAAACCTAGAGAACGGACACACTGTGAATACGAAAGGTTTCTAAACTCAACGCATAGTCCCTCTCCTGGTGCTCCGGTTTGACTTTCCGTCTGCTTTACTATCAACCTCCCAACTTGGAGAGACAGCCCCTTTAACCTCTTGGTTCGCACAGGTTGCCAATTTGGCAGAGGATGAAAGGGAAGAGGGAGAACCAATGAGAGAGTAGCTGTTAGGCATTTGGACGGGCACATATCACTGTAATTTCCCGGCAGGAAGAAGAATTAACCAAATTCTCAGCCACCCACCGGGAACCAGTATAGGTCCTGAACCAAAATTTTGGACTTGCGGTCAGCTCACCAAAAACGAGTTGAAAAATGGAGCTCAGGGGCACAGCAATTCACAAACTGGCCGAGTAATAAAGGACAACTATCGTCCAAAAATCTGTTGAGGGAAGGCAACGAGGCGGACTTGAAAGCGAGGCAGAATAGCAGGAAACAGATTTCAAGAGGTACGTTGGAATCGCCTTTAAAGCACAGGAAGAGGGGCACAACTTCGACAATGATGCACTTGGCCAAAAAGGGCGTATGCGTTTTCTCCTGAATATATTCAGGAGAAAACGCATACGCCCTTTTTGGCCAAGCAAGCAAGCGGGCAATGCAAATCTGCACTACAAAGAAGTATCACTTCCCACCGGTCAAAAGGGACATCCACAAAATGTGTAAGAACAAGAAAGGCAAGACAGGCCCTGGAGAACAGGGAGCCTTGTTATGCTGATGGGCGGGATGTAAATTGCCAACTGCCTCTCTGGAGGAGTGCATTCTGTTCCCTAAAACAAGTAAAGAACAGAGCTACAGAGCCAAGGGCACTACCAGTCTAGGGAATATACCTTGGGAAAACTGAAAATCAATAAGACAGAGCCACCCCAAAATTTAGGGCTGCACTGCATACAAGGACCTCAACTTGGATACACCTTAAGTATCCCAGAAAATATAAACATGGTTCAAAAAATTGTGGTACTTACGTACGATGGAATATCCCTCAGCCATGAAATCAATGTCATAAGACCAGTAGCAGCAAAATGGGTGGATTCAGGTACGATGATTCTAAGTGAAATAAGTCACACAGAAAAAGAAACTTATCATAAGATATCACTTATGAAGATCCTGTAAACATGGCTACACTTGAACTGAGTTAGGAAAGAGGACAGTGTCTCACATTTAGAAAACACTCTTATACCTGCTTAAGGGGGAAGGAGAGGTGGGGTGATGCATAAAACCAGAGTTTGATATAAGCACAGGTACCGTTCCAAAAACCAACTATGGAATAGAAAAGACCTACACCGTCCTCAGCGAAAGGGACTCAAAACCCCATATTTCCCGCAGAGGAAAATATCTGACTAGTAAGAATCTTAAAACCTATGTATTGATATGTCTCCGTAAGGGAATCAAGTGTGTCTAGACTGGCATAAACATGGCAGCGAGAATCAGCTCAAACCCACTATAAAAAGGAATTTCAAAAACAAAACAAAAAAACTGGGAAATTGTTTACAATTCCTTCAGGGTCTCTGATGAAGGCTGGAATGACCCTATCTACAACGACAGCTGGATGTGGCATAAGGAGGGACACTTGGGACTGAGACGATTGGTGAGATTGGGTGAGCAAATGCAGACCCTTTAAAGCAATAATGCATGGCACCCATTCCATGGGTCCGAACTCTCCAGGTTGAAGGGAATATTACTACAGCTATAACATGTGCGGGAAACCTAGAGAACGGACACACTGTGAATACGAAAGGTTTCTGAAACTCAACGCATAGTCCCTCTCCTGGTGCTCCGGTTTGACTTTCCGTCTGCTTTACTATCAACCTCCCAACTTGGAGAGACAGCCCCTTTAACCTCTTGGTTCGCACAGGTTGCCAATTTGGCAGAGGATGAAAGGGAAGAGGGAGAACCAATGAGAGAGTAGCTGTTAGGCATTTGGACGGGCACATATCACTGTAATTTCCCGGCAGGAAGAAGAATTAACCAAATTCTCAGCCACCCACCGGGAACCAGTATAGGTCCTGAACCAAAATTTTGGACTTGCGGTCAGCTCACCAAAAACGAGTTGAAAAATGGAGCTCAGGGGCACAGCAATTCACAAACTGGCCGAGTAATAAAGGACAACTATCGTCCAAAAATCTGTTGAGGGAAGGCAACGAGGCGGACTTGAAAGCGAGGCAGAATAGCAGGAAACAGATTTCAAGAGGTACGTTGGAATCGCCTTTAAAGCACAGGAAGAGGGGCACAACTTCGACAATGATGCACTTGGCCAAAAAGGGCGTATGCGTTTTCTCCTGAATATATTCAGGAGAAAACGCATACGCCCTTTTTGGCCAAGCAAGCAAGCGGGCAATGCAAATCTGCACTACAAAGAAGTATCACTTCCCACCGGTCAAAAGGGACATCCACAAAATGTGTAAGAACAAGAAAGGCAAGACAGGCCCTGGAGAACAGGGAGCCTTGTTATGCTGATGGGCGGGATGTAAATTGCCAACTGCCTCTCTGGAGGAGTGCATTCTGTTCCCTAAAACAAGTAAAGAACAGAGCTACAGAGACAAGGGCACTACCAGTCTAGGGAATATACCTTGGGAAAACTGAAAATCAATAAGACAGAGCCACCCCAAAATTTAGGGCTGCACTGCATACAAGGACCTCAACTTGGATACACCTTATGTATCCCAGAAAATATAAACATGGTTCAAAAAATTGTGGTACTTACGTACGATGGAATATCCCTCAGCCATGAAATCAATGTCATAAGACCAGTAGCAGCAAAATGGGTGGATTCAGGTACGATGATTCTAAGTGAAATAAGTCACACAGAAAAAGAAACTTATCATAAGATATCACTTATGAAGATCCTGTAAACATGGCTACACTTGAACTGAGTTAGGAAAGAGAACAGTGTCTCACATTTAGAAAACACTCTTATACCTGCTTAAGGGGGAAGGAGAGGTGGGGTGATGCATAAAACCAGAGTTTGATATAAGCACAGGTACCGTTCCAAAAACCAACTATGGAATAGACAAGACCTACACCGTCCTCAGCGAAAGGGACTCAAAACCCCATATTTCCCGCAGAGGAAAATATCTGACTAGTAAGAATCTTAAAACCTATGTATTGATATGTCTCCGTAAGGGAATCAAGTGTGTCTAGACTGGCATAAACATGGCAGCGAGAATCAGCTCAAACCCACTATAAAAAGGAATTTCAAAAACAAAACAAAAAAACTGGGAAATTCTTTGCAATTCCTTCAGGGTCTCTGATGAAAGCTGGAATGACCCTATCTACAACGACAGCTGGATGTGGCATAAGGAGGGACACTTGGGACTGAGACGATTGGTGAGATTGGGTGAGCAAATGCAGACCCTTTAAAGCAATAATGCATGGCACCCATTCCATGGGTCCGAACTCTCCAGGTTGAAGGGAATATTACTACAGCTATAACATGTGCGGGAAACCTAGAGAACGGACACACTGTGAATACGAAAGGTTTCTAAAACTCAACGCATAGTCCCTCTCCTGGTGCTCCGGTTTGACTTTCCGTCTGCTTTACTATCAACCTCCCAACTTGGAGAGACAGCCCCTTTAACCTCTTGGTTCGCACAGGTTGCCAATTTGGCAGAGGATGAAAGGGAAGAGGGAGAACCAATGAGAGAGTAGCTGTTAGGCATTTGGACGGGCACATATCACTGTAATTTCCCGGCAGGAAGAAGAATTAACCAAATTCTCAGCCACCCACCGGGAACCAGTATAGGTCCTGAACCAAAATTTTGGACTTGCGGTCAGCTCACCAAAAACGAGTTGAAAAATGGAGCTCAGGGGCACAGCAATTCACAAACTGGCCGAGTAATAAAGGACAACTATCGTCCAAAAATCTGTTGAGGGAAGGCAACGAGGCGGACTTGAAAGCGAGGCAGAATAGCAGGAAACAGATTTCAAGAGGTGCGTTGGAATCGCCTTTAAAGCACAGGAAGAGGGGCACAACTTCGACAATGATGCACTTGGCCAAAAAGGGCGTATGCGTTTTCTCCTGAATATATTCAGGAGAAAACGCATACGCCCTTTTTGGCCAAGCAAGCAAGCGGGCAATGCAAATCTGCACTACAAAGAAGTATCACTTCCCACCGGTCAAAAGGGACATCCACAAAATGTGTAAGAACAAGAAAGGCAAGACAGGCCCTGGAGAACAGGGAGCCTTGTTATGCTGATGGGCGGGATGTAAATTGCCAACTGCCTCTCTGGAGGAGTGCATTCTGTTCCCTAAAACAAGTAAAGAACAGAGCTACAGAGCCAAGGGCACTACCAGTCTAGGGAATATACCTTGGGAAAACTGAAAATCAATAAGACAGAGCCACCCCAAAATTTAGGGCTGCACTGCATACAAGGGCCTCAACTTGGATACACCTTAAATATCCCAGAAAATATAAACATGGTTCAAAAAATTGTGGTACTTACGTACGATGGAATATCCCTCAGCCATGAAATCAATGTCATAAGACCAGTAGCAGCAAAATGGGTGGATTCAGGTACGATGATTCTAAGTGAAATAAGTGACACAGAAAAAGAAACTTATCATAAGATATCACTTATGAAGATCCTGTAAACATGGCTACACTTGAACTGAGTTAGGAAAGAGAACAGTGTCTCACATTTAGAAAACACTCTTATACCTGCTTAAGGGGGAATGAGAGGTGGGGTGATGCATAAAACCAGAGTTTGATATAAGCACAGGTACCGTTCCAAAAACCAACTATGGAATAGACAAGACCTACACCATCCTCAGCGAAATGGACTCAAAACCCCATATTTCCCGCAGAGGAAAATATCTGACTAGTAAGAATCTTAAAACCTATGTATTGATATGTCTCCGTAAGGGAATCAAGTGTGTCTAGACTGGCATACAAATGGCAGCGAGAATCAGCTCAAACCCACTATAAAAAGGAATTTCAAAAACAAAACAAAAAAACTGGGAAATTGTTTACAATTCCTTCAGGGTCTCTGATGAAGGCTGGAATGACCCTATCTACAACGACAGCTGGATGTGGCATAAGGAGGGACACTTGGGACTGAGACGATTGGTGAGATTGGGTGAGCAAATGCAGACGCTTTAAAGCAATAATGCATGGCACCCATTCCATGGCTCCGAACTCTCCAGGTTGAAGGGAATATTACTACAGCTATAACATGTGCGGGAAACCTAGAGAACGGACACACTGTGAATACGAAAGGTTTCTAAACTCAACGCATAGTCCCTCTCCTGGTGCTCCGGTTTGACTTTCCGTCTGCTTTACTATCAACCTCCCAACTTGGAGAGACAGCCCCTTTAACCTCTTGGTTCGCACAGGTTGCCAATTTGGCAGAGGATGAAAGGGAAGAGGGAGAACCAATGAGAGAGTAGCTGTTAGGCATTTGGACGGGCACATATCACTGTAATTTCCCGGCAGGAAGAAGAATTAACCAAATTCTCAGCCACCCACCGGGAACCAGTATAGGTCCTGAACCAAAATTTTGGACTTGCGGTCAGCTCACCAAAAACGAGTTGAAAAATGGAGCTCAGGGGCACAGCAATTCACAAACTGGCCGAGTAATAAAGGACAACTATCGTCCAAAAATCTGTTGAGGGAAGGCAACGAGGCGGACTTGAAAGCGAGGCAGAATAGCAGGAAACAGATTTCAAGAGGTACGTTGGAATCGCCTTTAAAGCACAGGAAGAGGGGCACAACTTCGACAATGATGCACTTGGCCAAAAAGGGCGTATGCGTTTTCTCCTGAATATATTCAGGAGAAAACGCATACGCCCTTTTTGGCCAAGCAAGCAAGCGGGCAATGCAAATCTGCACTACAAAGAAGTATCACTTCCCACCGGTCAAAAGGGACATCCACAAAATGTGTAAGAACAAGAAAGGCAAGACAGGCCCTGGAGAACAGGGAGCCTTGTTATGCTGATGGGCGGGATGTAAATTGCCAACTGCCTCTCTGGAGGAGTGCATTCTGTTCCCTAAAACAAGTAAAGAACAGAGCTACAGAGCCAAGGGCACTACCAGTCTAGGGAATATACCTTGGGAAAACTGAAAATCAATAAGACAGAGCCACCCCAAAATTTAGGGCTGCACTGCATACAAGGACCTCAACTTGGATACACCTTAAGTATCCCAGAAAATATAAACATGGTTCAAAAAATTGTGGTACTTACGTACGATGGAATATCCCTCAGCCATGAAATCAATGTCATAAGACCAGTAGCAGCAAAATGGGTGGATTCAGGTACGATGATTCTAAGTGAAATAAGTCACACAGAAAAAGAAACTTATCATAAGATATCACTTATGAAGATCCTGTAAACATGGCTACACTTGAACTGAGTTAGGAAAGAGGACAGTGTCTCACATTTAGAAAACACTCTTATACCTGCTTAAGGGGGAAGGAGAGGTGGGGTGATGCATAAAACCAGAGTTTGATATAAGCACAGGTACCGTTCCAAAAACCAACTATGGAATAGAAAAGACCTACACCGTCCTCAGCGAAAGGGACTCAAAACCCCATATTTCCCGCAGAGGAAAATATCTGACTAGTAAGAATCTTAAAACCTATGTATTGATATGTCTCCGTAAGGGAATCAAGTGTGTCTAGACTGGCATAAACATGGCAGCGAGAATCAGCTCAAACCCACTATAAAAAGGAATTTCAAAAACAAAACAAAAAAACTGGGAAATTGTTTACAATTCCTTCAGGGTCTCTGATGAAGGCTGGAATGACCCTATCTACAACGACAGCTGGATGTGGCATAAGGAGGGACACTTGGGACTGAGACGATTGGTGAGATTGGGTGAGCAAATGCAGACCCTTTAAAGCAATAATGCATGGCACCCATTCCATGGGTCCGAACTCTCCAGGTTGAAGGGAATATTACTACAGCTATAACATGTGCGGGAAACCTAGAGAACGGACACACTGTGAATACGAAAGGTTTCTGAAACTCAACGCATAGTCCCTCTCCTGGTGCTCCGGTTTGACTTTCCGTCTGCTTTACTATCAACCTCCCAACTTGGAGAGACAGCCCCTTTAACCTCTTGGTTCGCACAGGTTGCCAATTTGGCAGAGGATGAAAGGGAAGAGGGAGAACCAATGAGAGAGTAGCTGTTAGGCATTTGGACGGGCACATATCACTGTAATTTCCCGGCAGGAAGAAGAATTAACCAAATTCTCAGCCACCCACCGGGAACCAGTATAGGTCCTGAACCAAAATTTTGGACTTGCGGTCAGCTCACCAAAAACGAGTTGAAAAATGGAGCTCAGGGGCACAGCAATTCACAAACTGGCCGAGTAATAAAGGACAACTATCGTCCAAAAATCTGTTGAGGGAAGGCAACGAGGCGGACTTGAAAGCGAGGCAGAATAGCAGGAAACAGATTTCAAGAGGTACGTTGGAATCGCCTTTAAAGCACAGGAAGAGGGGCACAACTTCGACAATGATGCACTTGGCCAAAAAGGGCGTATGCGTTTTCTCCTGAATATATTCAGGAGAAAACGCATACGCCCTTTTTGGCCAAGCAAGCAAGCGGGCAATGCAAATCTGCACTACAAAGAAGTATCACTTCCCACCGGTCAAAAGGGACATCCACAAAATGTGTAAGAACAAGAAAGGCAAGACAGGCCCTGGAGAACAGGGAGCCTTGTTATGCTGATGGGCGGGATGTAAATTGCCAACTGCCTCTCTGGAGGAGTGCATTCTGTTCCCTAAAACAAGTAAAGAACAGAGCTACAGAGACAAGGGCACTACCAGTCTAGGGAATATACCTTGGGAAAACTGAAAATCAATAAGACAGAGCCACCCCAAAATTTAGGGCTGCACTGCATACAAGGACCTCAACTTGGATACACCTTATGTATCCCAGAAAATATAAACATGGTTCAAAAAATTGTGGTACTTACGTACGATGGAATATCCCTCAGCCATGAAATCAATGTCATAAGACCAGTAGCAGCAAAATGGGTGGATTCAGGTACGATGATTCTAAGTGAAATAAGTCACACAGAAAAAGAAACTTATCATAAGATATCACTTATGAAGATCCTGTAAACATGGCTACACTTGAACTGAGTTAGGAAAGAGAACAGTGTCTCACATTTAGAAAACACTCTTATACCTGCTTAAGGGGGAAGGAGAGGTGGGGTGATGCATAAAACCAGAGTTTGATATAAGCACAGGTACCGTTCCAAAAACCAACTATGGAATAGACAAGACCTACACCGTCCTCAGCGAAAGGGACTCAAAACCCCATATTTCCCGCAGAGGAAAATATCTGACTAGTAAGAATCTTAAAACCTATGTATTGATATGTCTCCGTAAGGGAATCAAGTGTGTCTAGACTGGCATAAACATGGCAGCGAGAATCAGCTCAAACCCACTATAAAAAGGAATTTCAAAAACAAAACAAAAAAACTGGGAAATTCTTTGCAATTCCTTCAGGGTCTCTGATGAAAGCTGGAATGACCCTATCTACAACGACAGCTGGATGTGGCATAAGGAGGGACACTTGGGACTGAGACGATTGGTGAGATTGGGTGAGCAAATGCAGACCCTTTAAAGCAATAATGCATGGCACCCATTCCATGGGTCCGAACTCTCCAGGTTGAAGGGAATATTACTACAGCTATAACATGTGCGGGAAACCTAGAGAACGGACACACTGTGAATACGAAAGGTTTCTAAAACTCAACGCATAGTCCCTCTCCTGGTGCTCCGGTTTGACTTTCCGTCTGCTTTACTATCAACCTCCCAACTTGGAGAGACAGCCCCTTTAACCTCTTGGTTCGCACAGGTTGCCAATTTGGCAGAGGATGAAAGGGAAGAGGGAGAACCAATGAGAGAGTAGCTGTTAGGCATTTGGACGGGCACATATCACTGTAATTTCCCGGCAGGAAGAAGAATTAACCAAATTCTCAGCCACCCACCGGGAACCAGTATAGGTCTTGAACCAAAATTTTGGACTTGCGGTCAGCTCACCAAAAACGAGTTGAAAAATGGAGCTCAGGGGCACAGCAATTCACAAACTGGCCGAGTAATAAAAGACAACTATCGTCCAAAAATCTGTTGAGGGAAGGCAACGAGGCGGACTTGAAAGCGAGGCAGAATAGCAGGAAACAGATTTCAAGAGGTACGTTGTAATCGCCTTTAAAGCACAAGAAGAGGGGCACAACTTCGACAATGATGCACTTGGCCAAAAAGGGCATATGCGTTTTCTCCTGAATATATTCAGGAGAAAACGCATACGCCCTTTTTGGCCAAGCAAGCAAGCGGGCAATGCAAATCTGCACTACAAAGAAGTATCACTTCCCACCGGTCAAAAGGGACATCCACAAAATGTGTAAGAACAAGAAAGGCAAGACAGGCCCTGGAGAACAGGGAGCCTTGTTATGCTGATGGGCGGGATGTAAATTGCCAACTGCCTCTCTGGAGGAGTGCATTCTGTTCCCTAAAACAAGTAAAGAACAGAGCTAAAGAGCCAAGGGCACTACCAGTCTAGGGAATATACCTTGGGAAAACTGAAAATCAATAAGACAGAGCCACCCCAAAATTTAGGGCTGCACTGCATACAAGGACCTCAACTTGGATACACCTTAAGTATCCCAGAAAATATAAACATGGTTCAAAAAATTGTGGTACTTACGTACGATGGAATATCCCTCAGCCATGAAATCAATGTCATAAGACCAGTAGCAGCAAAATGGGTGGATTCAGGTACGATGATTCTAAGTGAAATAAGTCACACAGAAAAAGAAACTTATCATAAGATATCACTTATGAAGATCCTGTAAACATGGCTACACTTGAACTGAGTTAGGAAAGAGAACAGTGTCTCACATTTAGAAAACACTCTTATACCTGCTTAAGGGGGAATGAGAGGTGGGGTGATGCATAAAACCAGAGTTTGATATAAGCACAGGTACCGTTCCAAAAACCAACTATGGAATAAACAAGACCTACACCATCCTCAGCGAAAGGGACTCAAAACCCCATATTTCCCGCAGAGGAAAATATCTGACTAGTAAGAATCTTAAAACCTATGTATTGATATGTCTCCGTAAGGGAATCAAGTGTGTCTAGACTGGCATAAACATGGCAGCGAGAATCAGCTAAAACCCACTATAAAAAGGAATTTCAAAAACAAAACAAAAAAACTGGGAAATTCTTTGCAATTCCTTCAGGGTCTCTGATGAAAGCTGGAATGACCCTATCTACAACGACAGCTGGATGTGGCATAAGGAGGGACACTTGGGACTGAGACGATTGGTGAGATTGGGTGAGCAAATGCAGACCCTTTAAAGCAATAATGCATGGCACCCATTCCATGGGTCCGAACTCTCCAGGTTGAAGGGAATATTACTACAGCTATAACATGTGCGGGAAACCTAGAGAACGGACACACTGTGAATACGAAAGGTTTCTAAAACTCAACGCATAGTCCCTCTCCTGGTGCTCCGGTTTGACTTTCCGTCTGCTTTACTATCAACCTCCCAACTTGGAGAGACAGCCCCTTTAACCTCTTGGTTCGCACAGGTTGCCAATTTGGCAGAGGATGAAAGGGAAGAGGGAGAACCAATGAGAGAGTAGCTGTTAGGCATTTGGACGGGCACATATCACTGTAATTTCCCGGCAGGAAGAAGAATTAACCAAATTCTCAGCCACCCACCGGGAACCAGTATAGGTCCTGAACCAAAATTTTGGACTTGCGGTCAGCTCACCAAAAACAAGTTGAAAAATGGAGCTCAGGGGCACAGCAATTCACAAACTGGCCGAGTAATAAAAGACAACTATCGTCCAAAAATCTGTTGAGGGAAGGCAACGAGGCGGACTTGAAAGCGAGGCAGAATAGCAGGAAACAGATTTCAAGAGGTACGTTGTAATCGCCTTTAAAGCACAAGAAGAGGGGCACAACTTCGACAATGATGCACTTGGCCAAAAAGGGCATATGCGTTTTCTCCTGAATATATTCAGGAGAAAACGCATACGCCCTTTTTGGCCAAGCAAGCAAGCGGGCAATGCAAATCTGCACTACAAAGAAGTATCACTTCCCACCGGTCAAAAGGGACATCCACAAAATGTGTAAGAACAAGAAAGGCAAGACAGGCCCTGGAGAACAGGGAGCCTTGTTATGCTGATGGGCGGGATGTAAATTGCCAACTGCCTCTCTGGAGGAGTGCATTCTGTTCCCTAAAACAAGTAAAGAACAGAGCTACAGAGCCAAGGGCACTACCAGTCTAGGGAATATACCTTGGGAAAACTGAAAATCAATAAGACAGAGCCACCCCAAAATTTAGGGCTGCACTGCATACAAGGACCTCAACTTGGATACACCTTAAGTATCCCAGAAAATATAAACATGGTTCAAAAAATTGTGGTACTTACGTACGATGGAATATCCCTCAGCCATGAAATCAATGTCATAAGACCAGTAGCAGCAAAATGGGTGGATTCAGGTACGATGATTCTAAGTGAAATAAGTCACACAGAAAAAGAAACTTATCATAAGATATCACTTATGAAGATCCTGTAAACATGGCTACACTTGAACTGAGTTAGGAAAGAGAACAGTGTCTCACATTTAGAAAACACTCTTATACCTGCTTAAGGGGGAATGAGAGGTGGGGTGATGCATAAAACCAGAGTTTGATATAAGCACAGGTACCGTTCCAAAAACCAACTATGGAATAAACAAGACCTACACCATCCTCAGCGAAAGGGACTCAAAACCCCATATTTCCCGCAGAGGAAAATATCTGACTAGTAAGAATCTTAAAACCTATGTATTGATATGTCTCCGTAAGGGAATCAAGTGTGTCTAGACTGGCATAAACATGGCAGCGAGAATCAGCTCAAACCCACTATAAAAAGGAATTTCAAAAACAAAACAAAAAAACTGGGAAATTCTTTACAATTCCTTCAGGGTCTCTGATGAAGGCTGGAATGACCCTATCTACAACGACAGCTGGATGTGGCATAAGGAGGGACACTTGGGACTGAGACGATTGGTGAGATTGGGTGAGCAAATGCAGACCCTTTAAAGCAATAATGCATGGCACCCATTCCATGGGTCCGAACTCTCCAGGTTGAAGGGAATATTACTACAGCTATAACATGTGCGGGAAACCTAGAGAACGGACACACTGTGAATACGAAAGGTTTCTAAAACTCAACGCATAGTCCCTCTCCTGGTGCTCCGGTTTGACTTTCCGTCTGCTTTACTATCAACCTCCCAACTTGGAGAGACAGCCCCTTTAACCTCTTGGTTCGCACAGGTTGCCAATTTGGCAGAGGATGTAAGGGAAGAGGGAGAACCAATGAGAGAGTAGCTGTTAGGCATTTGGAAGGGCACATATCACTGTAATTTCCCGGCAGGAAGAAGAATTAACCAAATTCTCAGCCACCCACCGGGAACCAGTATAGGTCCTGAACCAAAATTTTGGACTTGCGGTCAGCTCACCAAAAACGAGTTGAAAAATGGAGCTCAGGGGCACAGCAATTCACAAACTGGCCGAGTAATAAAGGACAACTATCGTCCAAAAATCTGTTGAGGGAAGGCAACGAGGCGGACTTGAAAGCGAGGCAGAATAGCAGGAAACAGATTTCAAGAGGTACGTTGGAATCGCCTTTAAAGCACAGGAAGAGGGGCACAACTTCGACAATGATGCACTTGGCCAAAAAGGGCGTATGCGTTTTCTCCTGAATATATTCAGGAGAAAACGCATACGCCCTTTTTGGCCAAGCAAGCAAGCGGGCAATGCAAATCTGCACTACAAAGAAGTATCACTTCCCACCGGTCAAAAGGGACATCCACAAAATGTGTAAGAACAAGAAAGGCAAGACAGGCCCTGGAGAACAGGGAGCCTTGTTATGCTGATGGGCGGGATGTAAATTGCCAACTGCCTCTCTGGAGGAGTGCATTCTGTTCCCTAAAACAAGTAAAGAACAGAGCTACAGAGACAAGGGCACTACCAGTCTAGGGAATATACCTTGGGAAAACTGAAAATCAATAAGACAGAGCCACCCCAAAATTTAGGGCTGCACTGCATACAAGGACCTCAACTTGGATACACCTTAAGTATCCCAGAAAATATAAACATGGTTCAAAAAATTGTGGTACTTACGTACGATGGAATATCCCTCAGCCATGAAATCAATGTCATAAGACCAGTAGCAGCAAAATGGGTGGATTCAGGTACGATGATTCTAAGTGAAATAAGTCACACAGAAAAAGAAACTTATCATAAGATATCACTTATGAAGATCCTGTAAACATGGCTACACTTGAACTGAGTTAGGAAAGAGAACAGTGTCTCACATTTAGAAAACACTCTTATACCTGCTTAAGGGGGAAGGAGAGGTGGGGTGATGCATAAAACCAGAGTTTGATATAAGCACAGGTACCGTTCCAAAAACCAACTATGGAATAGAAAAGACCTACACCGTCCTCAGCGAAAGGGACTCAAAACCCCATATTTCCCGCAGAGGAAAATATCTGACTAGTAAGAATCTTAAAACCTATGTATTGATATGTCTCCGTAAGGGAATCAAGTGTGTCTAGACTGGCATAAACATGGCAGCGAGAATCAGCTCAAACCCACTATAAAAAGGAATTTCAAAAACAAAACAAAAAAACTGGGAAATTCTTTACAATTCCTTCAGGGTCTCTGATGAAGGCTGGAATGGCCCTATCTACAACGACAGCTGGATGTGGCATAAGGAGGGACACTTGGGACTGAGACGATTGGTGAGATTGGGTGAGCAAATGCAGACCCTTTAAAGCAATAATGCATGGCACCCATTCCATGGGTCCAAACTCTCCAGGTTGAAGGGAATATTACTACAGCTATAACATGTGCGGGAAACCTAGAGAACGGACACACTGTGAATACGAAAGGTTTCTAAAACTCAACGCATAGTCCCTCCCCTGGTGCTCCGGTTTGACTTTCCATCTGCTTTACTATCAACCTCCCAACTTGGAGAGACAGCCCCTTTAACCTCTTGGTTCGCACAGGTTGCCAATTTGGCAGAGGATGAAAGGGAAGAGGGAGAACCAATGAGAGAGTAGCTGTTAGGCATTTGGAAGGGCACATATCACTGTAATTTCCCGGCAGGAAGAAGAATTAACCAAATTCTCAGCCACCCACCGGGAACCAGTATAGGTCCTGAACCAAAATTTTGGACTTGCGGTCAGCTCACCAAAAACGAGTTGAAAAATGGAGCTCAGGGGCACAGCAATTCACAAACTGGCCGAGTAATAAAGGACAACTATCGTCCAAAAATCTGTTGAGGGAAGGCAACGAGGCGGACTTGAAAGCGAGGCAGAATAGCAGGAAACAGATTTCAAGAGGTACGTTGGAATCGCCTTTAAAGCACAGGAAGAGGGGCACAACTTCGACAATGATGCACTTGGCCAAAAAGGGCGTATGCGTTTTCCCCTGAATATATTCAGGAGAAAACGCATACGCCCTTTTTGGCCAAGCAAGCAAGCGGGCAATGCAAATCTGCACTACAAAGAAGTATCACTTCCCACCGGTCAAAAGGGACATCCACAAAATGTGTAAGAACAAGAAAGGCAAGACAGGCCCTGGAGAACAGGGAGCCTTGTTATGCTGATGGGCGGGATGTAAATTGCCAACTGCCTCTCTGGAGGAGTGCATTCTGTTCCCTAAAACAAGTAAAGAACAGAGCTGCAGAGCCAAGGGCACTACCAGTCTAGGGAATATACCTTGGGAAAACTGAAAATCAATAAGACAGAGCCACCCCAAAATTTAGGGCTGCACTGCATACAAGGACCTCAACTTGGATACACCTTAAGTATCCCAGAAAATATAAACATGGTTCAAAAAATTGTGGTACTTACGTACGATGGAATATCCCTCAGCCATGAAATCAATGTCATAAGACCAGTAGCAGCAAAATGGGTGGATTCAGGTACGATGATTCTAAGTGAAATAAGTCACACAGAAAAAGAAACTTATCATAAGATATCACTTATGAAGATCCTGTAAACATGGTTACACTTGAACTGAGTTAGGAAAGAGAACAGTGTCTCACATTTAGAAAACACTCTTATACCTGCTTAAGGGGGAAGGAGAGGTGGGGTGATGCATAAAACCAGAGTTTGATATAAGCACAGGTACCGTTCCAAAAACCAACTATGGAATAGACAAGACCTACACCGTCCTCAGCGAAAGGGACTCAAAACCCCATATTTCCCGCAGAGGAAAATATCTGACTAGTAAGAATCTTAAAACCTATGTATTGATATGTCTCCGTAAGGGAATCAAGTGTGTCTAGACTGGCATAAACATGGCAGCGAGAATCAGCTCAAACCCACTATAAAAAGGAATTTCAAAAACAAAACAAAAAAACTGGGAAATTCTTTGCAATTCCTTCAGGGTCTCTGATGAAAGCTGGAATGACCCTATCTACAACGACAGCTGGATGTGGCATAAGGAGGGACACTTGGGACTGAGACGATTGGTGAGATTGGGTGAGCAAATGCAGACCCTTTAAAGCAATAATGCATGGCACCCATTCCATGGGTCCGAACTCTCCAGGTTGAAGGGAATATTACTACAGCTATAACATGTGCGGGAAACCTAGAGAACGGACACACTGTGAATACGAAAGGTTTCTAAAACTCAACGCATAGTCCCTCTCCTGGTGCTCCGGTTTGACTTTCCGTCTGCTTTACTATCAACCTCCCAACTTGGAGAGACAGCCCCTTTAACCTCTTGGTTCGCACAGGTTGCCAATTTGGCAGAGGATGAAAGGGAAGAGGGAGAACCAATGAGAGAGTAGCTGTTAGGCATTTGGACGGGCACATATCACTGTAATTTCCCGGCAGGAAGAAGAATTAACCAAATTCTCAGCCACCCACCGGGAACCAGTATAGGTCTTGAACCAAAATTTTGGACTTGCGGTCAGCTCACCAAAAACGAGTTGAAAAATGGAGCTCAGGGGCACAGCAATTCACAAACTGGCCGAGTAATAAAAGACAACTATCGTCCAAAAATCTGTTGAGGGAAGGCAACGAGGCGGACTTGAAAGCGAGGCAGAATAGCAGGAAACAGATTTCAAGAGGTACGTTGTAATCGCCTTTAAAGCACAAGAAGAGGGGCACAACTTCGACAATGATGCACTTGGCCAAAAAGGGCATATGCGTTTTCTCCTGAATATATTCAGGAGAAAACGCATACGCCCTTTTTGGCCAAGCAAGCAAGCGGGCAATGCAAATCTGCACTACAAAGAAGTATCACTTCCCACCGGTCAAAAGGGACATCCACAAAATGTGTAAGAACAAGAAAGGCAAGACAGGCCCTGGAGAACAGGGAGCCTTGTTATGCTGATGGGCGGGATGTAAATTGCCAACTGCCTCTCTGGAGGAGTGCATTCTGTTCCCTAAAACAAGTAAAGAACAGAGCTAAAGAGCCAAGGGCACTACCAGTCTAGGGAATATACCTTGGGAAAACTGAAAATCAATAAGACAGAGCCACCCCAAAATTTAGGGCTGCACTGCATACAAGGACCTCAACTTGGATACACCTTAAGTATCCCAGAAAATATAAACATGGTTCAAAAAATTGTGGTACTTACGTACGATGGAATATCCCTCAGCCATGAAATCAATGTCATAAGACCAGTAGCAGCAAAATGGGTGGATTCAGGTACGATGATTCTAAGTGAAATAAGTCACACAGAAAAAGAAACTTATCATAAGATATCACTTATGAAGATCCTGTAAACATGGCTACACTTGAACTGAGTTAGGAAAGAGAACAGTGTCTCACATTTAGAAAACACTCTTATACCTGCTTAAGGGGGAATGAGAGGTGGGGTGATGCATAAAACCAGAGTTTGATATAAGCACAGGTACCGTTCCAAAAACCAACTATGGAATAAACAAGACCTACACCATCCTCAGCGAAAGGGACTCAAAACCCCATATTTCCCGCAGAGGAAAATATCTGACTAGTAAGAATCTTAAAACCTATGTATTGATATGTCTCCGTAAGGGAATCAAGTGTGTCTAGACTGGCATAAACATGGCAGCGAGAATCAGCTAAAACCCACTATAAAAAGGAATTTCAAAAACAAAACAAAAAAACTGGGAAATTCTTTGCAATTCCTTCAGGGTCTCTGATGAAAGCTGGAATGACCCTATCTACAACGACAGCTGGATGTGGCATAAGGAGGGACACTTGGGACTGAGACGATTGGTGAGATTGGGTGAGCAAATGCAGACCCTTTAAAGCAATAATGCATGGCACCCATTCCATGGGTCCGAACTCTCCAGGTTGAAGGGAATATTACTACAGCTATAACATGTGCGGGAAACCTAGAGAACGGACACACTGTGAATACGAAAGGTTTCTAAAACTCAACGCATAGTCCCTCTCCTGGTGCTCCGGTTTGACTTTCCGTCTGCTTTACTATCAACCTCCCAACTTGGAGAGACAGCCCCTTTAACCTCTTGGTTCGCACAGGTTGCCAATTTGGCAGAGGATGAAAGGGAAGAGGGAGAACCAATGAGAGAGTAGCTGTTAGGCATTTGGACGGGCACATATCACTGTAATTTCCCGGCAGGAAGAAGAATTAACCAAATTCTCAGCCACCCACCGGGAACCAGTATAGGTCCTGAACCAAAATTTTGGACTTGCGGTCAGCTCACCAAAAACAAGTTGAAAAATGGAGCTCAGGGGCACAGCAATTCACAAACTGGCCGAGTAATAAAAGACAACTATCGTCCAAAAATCTGTTGAGGGAAGGCAACGAGGCGGACTTGAAAGCGAGGCAGAATAGCAGGAAACAGATTTCAAGAGGTACGTTGTAATCGCCTTTAAAGCACAAGAAGAGGGGCACAACTTCGACAATGATGCACTTGGCCAAAAAGGGCATATGCGTTTTCTCCTGAATATATTCAGGAGAAAACGCATACGCCCTTTTTGGCCAAGCAAGCAAGCGGGCAATGCAAATCTGCACTACAAAGAAGTATCACTTCCCACCGGTCAAAAGGGACATCCACAAAATGTGTAAGAACAAGAAAGGCAAGACAGGCCCTGGAGAACAGGGAGCCTTGTTATGCTGATGGGCGGGATGTAAATTGCCAACTGCCTCTCTGGAGGAGTGCATTCTGTTCCCTAAAACAAGTAAAGAACAGAGCTACAGAGCCAAGGGCACTACCAGTCTAGGGAATATACCTTGGGAAAACTGAAAATCAATAAGACAGAGCCACCCCAAAATTTAGGGCTGCACTGCATACAAGGACCTCAACTTGGATACACCTTAAGTATCCCAGAAAATATAAACATGGTTCAAAAAATTGTGGTACTTACGTACGATGGAATATCCCTCAGCCATGAAATCAATGTCATAAGACCAGTAGCAGCAAAATGGGTGGATTCAGGTACGATGATTCTAAGTGAAATAAGTCACACAGAAAAAGAAACTTATCATAAGATATCACTTATGAAGATCCTGTAAACATGGCTACACTTGAACTGAGTTAGGAAAGAGAACAGTGTCTCACATTTAGAAAACACTCTTATACCTGCTTAAGGGGGAATGAGAGGTGGGGTGATGCATAAAACCAGAGTTTGATATAAGCACAGGTACCGTTCCAAAAACCAACTATGGAATAAACAAGACCTACACCATCCTCAGCGAAAGGGACTCAAAACCCCATATTTCCCGCAGAGGAAAATATCTGACTAGTAAGAATCTTAAAACCTATGTATTGATATGTCTCCGTAAGGGAATCAAGTGTGTCTAGACTGGCATAAACATGGCAGCGAGAATCAGCTCAAACCCACTATAAAAAGGAATTTCAAAAACAAAACAAAAAAACTGGGAAATTCTTTACAATTCCTTCAGGGTCTCTGATGAAGGCTGGAATGACCCTATCTACAACGACAGCTGGATGTGGCATAAGGAGGGACACTTGGGACTGAGACGATTGGTGAGATTGGGTGAGCAAATGCAGACCCTTTAAAGCAATAATGCATGGCACCCATTCCATGGGTCCGAACTCTCCAGGTTGAAGGGAATATTACTACAGCTATAACATGTGCGGGAAACCTAGAGAACGGACACACTGTGAATACGAAAGGTTTCTAAAACTCAACGCATAGTCCCTCTCCTGGTGCTCCGGTTTGACTTTCCGTCTGCTTTACTATCAACCTCCCAACTTGGAGAGACAGCCCCTTTAACCTCTTGGTTCGCACAGGTTGCCAATTTGGCAGAGGATGTAAGGGAAGAGGGAGAACCAATGAGAGAGTAGCTGTTAGGCATTTGGAAGGGCACATATCACTGTAATTTCCCGGCAGGAAGAAGAATTAACCAAATTCTCAGCCACCCACCGGGAACCAGTATAGGTCCTGAACCAAAATTTTGGACTTGCGGTCAGCTCACCAAAAACGAGTTGAAAAATGGAGCTCAGGGGCACAGCAATTCACAAACTGGCCGAGTAATAAAGGACAACTATCGTCCAAAAATCTGTTGAGGGAAGGCAACGAGGCGGACTTGAAAGCGAGGCAGAATAGCAGGAAACAGATTTCAAGAGGTACGTTGGAATCGCCTTTAAAGCACAGGAAGAGGGGCACAACTTCGACAATGATGCACTTGGCCAAAAAGGGCGTATGCGTTTTCCCCTGAATATATTCAGGAGAAAACGCATACGCCCTTTTTGGCCAAGCAAGCAAGCGGGCAATGCAAATCTGCACTACAAAGAAGTATCACTTCCCACCGGTCAAAAGGGACATCCACAAAATGTGTAAGAACAAGAAAGGCAAGACAGGCCCTGGAGAACAGGGAGCCTTGTTATGCTGATGGGCGGGATGTAAATTGCCAACTGCCTCTCTGGAGGAGTGCATTCTGTTCCCTAAAACAAGTAAAGAACAGAGCTGCAGAGCCAAGGGCACTACCAGTCTAGGGAATATACCTTGGGAAAACTGAAAATCAATAAGACAGAGCCACCCCAAAATTTAGGGCTGCACTGCATACAAGGACCTCAACTTGGATACACCTTAAGTATCCCAGAAAATATAAACATGGTTCAAAAAATTGTGGTACTTACGTACGATGGAATATCCCTCAGCCATGAAATCAATGTCATAAGACCAGTAGCAGCAAAATGGGTGGATTCAGGTACGATGATTCTAAGTGAAATAAGTCACACAGAAAAAGAAACTTATCATAAGATATCACTTATGAAGATCCTGTAAACATGGTTACACTTGAACTGAGTTAGGAAAGAGAACAGTGTCTCACATTTAGAAAACACTCTTATACCTGCTTAAGGGGGAAGGAGAGGTGGGGTGATGCATAAAACCAGAGTTTGATATAAGCACAGGTACCGTTCCAAAAACCAACTATGGAATAGACAAGACCTACACCGTCCTCAGCGAAAGGGACTCAAAACCCCATATTTCCCGCAGAGGAAAATATCTGACTAGTAAGAATCTTAAAACCTATGTATTGATATGTCTCCGTAAGGGAATCAAGTGTGTCTAGACTGGCATAAACATGGCAGCGAGAATCAGCTCAAACCCACTATAAAAAGGAATTTCAAAAACAAAACAAAAAAACTGGGAAATTCTTTGCAATTCCTTCAGGGTCTCTGATGAAAGCTGGAATGACCCTATCTACAACGACAGCTGGATGTGGCATAAGGAGGGACACTTGGGACTGAGACGATTGGTGAGATTGGGTGAGCAAATGCAGACCCTTTAAAGCAATAATGCATGGCACCCATTCCATGGGTCCGAACTCTCCAGGTTGAAGGGAATATTACTACAGCTATAACATGTGCGGGAAACCTAGAGAACGGACACACTGTGAATACGAAAGGTTTCTAAAACTCAACGCATAGTCCCTCTCCTGGTGCTCCGGTTTGACTTTCCGTCTGCTTTACTATCAACCTCCCAACTTGGAGAGACAGCCCCTTTAACCTCTTGGTTCGCACAGGTTGCCAATTTGGCAGAGGATGAAAGGGAAGAGGGAGAACCAATGAGAGAGTAGCTGTTAGGCATTTGGACGGGCACATATCACTGTAATTTCCCGGCAGGAAGAAGAATTAACCAAATTCTCAGCCACCCACCGGGAACCAGTATAGGTCTTGAACCAAAATTTTGGACTTGCGGTCAGCTCACCAAAAACGAGTTGAAAAATGGAGCTCAGGGGCACAGCAATTCACAAACTGGCCGAGTAATAAAAGACAACTATCGTCCAAAAATCTGTTGAGGGAAGGCAACGAGGCGGACTTGAAAGCGAGGCAGAATAGCAGGAAACAGATTTCAAGAGGTACGTTGTAATCGCCTTTAAAGCACAAGAAGAGGGGCACAACTTCGACAATGATGCACTTGGCCAAAAAGGGCATATGCGTTTTCTCCTGAATATATTCAGGAGAAAACGCATACGCCCTTTTTGGCCAAGCAAGCAAGCGGGCAATGCAAATCTGCACTACAAAGAAGTATCACTTCCCACCGGTCAAAAGGGACATCCACAAAATGTGTAAGAACAAGAAAGGCAAGACAGGCCCTGGAGAACAGGGAGCCTTGTTATGCTGATGGGCGGGATGTAAATTGCCAACTGCCTCTCTGGAGGAGTGCATTCTGTTCCCTAAAACAAGTAAAGAACAGAGCTAAAGAGCCAAGGGCACTACCAGTCTAGGGAATATACCTTGGGAAAACTGAAAATCAATAAGACAGAGCCACCCCAAAATTTAGGGCTGCACTGCATACAAGGACCTCAACTTGGATACACCTTAAGTATCCCAGAAAATATAAACATGGTTCAAAAAATTGTGGTACTTACGTACGATGGAATATCCCTCAGCCATGAAATCAATGTCATAAGACCAGTAGCAGCAAAATGGGTGGATTCAGGTACGATGATTCTAAGTGAAATAAGTCACACAGAAAAAGAAACTTATCATAAGATATCACTTATGAAGATCCTGTAAACATGGCTACACTTGAACTGAGTTAGGAAAGAGAACAGTGTCTCACATTTAGAAAACACTCTTATACCTGCTTAAGGGGGAATGAGAGGTGGGGTGATGCATAAAACCAGAGTTTGATATAAGCACAGGTACCGTTCCAAAAACCAACTATGGAATAAACAAGACCTACACCATCCTCAGCGAAAGGGACTCAAAACCCCATATTTCCCGCAGAGGAAAATATCTGACTAGTAAGAATCTTAAAACCTATGTATTGATATGTCTCCGTAAGGGAATCAAGTGTGTCTAGACTGGCATAAACATGGCAGCGAGAATCAGCTAAAACCCACTATAAAAAGGAATTTCAAAAACAAAACAAAAAAACTGGGAAATTCTTTGCAATTCCTTCAGGGTCTCTGATGAAAGCTGGAATGACCCTATCTACAACGACAGCTGGATGTGGCATAAGGAGGGACACTTGGGACTGAGACGATTGGTGAGATTGGGTGAGCAAATGCAGACCCTTTAAAGCAATAATGCATGGCACCCATTCCATGGGTCCGAACTCTCCAGGTTGAAGGGAATATTACTACAGCTATAACATGTGCGGGAAACCTAGAGAACGGACACACTGTGAATACGAAAGGTTTCTAAAACTCAACGCATAGTCCCTCTCCTGGTGCTCCGGTTTGACTTTCCGTCTGCTTTACTATCAACCTCCCAACTTGGAGAGACAGCCCCTTTAACCTCTTGGTTCGCACAGGTTGCCAATTTGGCAGAGGATGAAAGGGAAGAGGGAGAACCAATGAGAGAGTAGCTGTTAGGCATTTGGACGGGCACATATCACTGTAATTTCCCGGCAGGAAGAAGAATTAACCAAATTCTCAGCCACCCACCGGGAACCAGTATAGGTCCTGAACCAAAATTTTGGACTTGCGGTCAGCTCACCAAAAACAAGTTGAAAAATGGAGCTCAGGGGCACAGCAATTCACAAACTGGCCGAGTAATAAAAGACAACTATCGTCCAAAAATCTGTTGAGGGAAGGCAACGAGGCGGACTTGAAAGCGAGGCAGAATAGCAGGAAACAGATTTCAAGAGGTACGTTGTAATCGCCTTTAAAGCACAAGAAGAGGGGCACAACTTCGACAATGATGCACTTGGCCAAAAAGGGCATATGCGTTTTCTCCTGAATATATTCAGGAGAAAACGCATACGCCCTTTTTGGCCAAGCAAGCAAGCGGGCAATGCAAATCTGCACTACAAAGAAGTATCACTTCCCACCGGTCAAAAGGGACATCCACAAAATGTGTAAGAACAAGAAAGGCAAGACAGGCCCTGGAGAACAGGGAGCCTTGTTATGCTGATGGGCGGGATGTAAATTGCCAACTGCCTCTCTGGAGGAGTGCATTCTGTTCCCTAAAACAAGTAAAGAACAGAGCTACAGAGCCAAGGGCACTACCAGTCTAGGGAATATACCTTGGGAAAACTGAAAATCAATAAGACAGAGCCACCCCAAAATTTAGGGCTGCACTGCATACAAGGACCTCAACTTGGATACACCTTAAGTATCCCAGAAAATATAAACATGGTTCAAAAAATTGTGGTACTTACGTACGATGGAATATCCCTCAGCCATGAAATCAATGTCATAAGACCAGTAGCAGCAAAATGGGTGGATTCAGGTACGATGATTCTAAGTGAAATAAGTCACACAGAAAAAGAAACTTATCATAAGATATCACTTATGAAGATCCTGTAAACATGGCTACACTTGAACTGAGTTAGGAAAGAGAACAGTGTCTCACATTTAGAAAACACTCTTATACCTGCTTAAGGGGGAATGAGAGGTGGGGTGATGCATAAAACCAGAGTTTGATATAAGCACAGGTACCGTTCCAAAAACCAACTATGGAATAAACAAGACCTACACCATCCTCAGCGAAAGGGACTCAAAACCCCATATTTCCCGCAGAGGAAAATATCTGACTAGTAAGAATCTTAAAACCTATGTATTGATATGTCTCCGTAAGGGAATCAAGTGTGTCTAGACTGGCATAAACATGGCAGCGAGAATCAGCTCAAACCCACTATAAAAAGGAATTTCAAAAACAAAACAAAAAAACTGGGAAATTCTTTACAATTCCTTCAGGGTCTCTGATGAAGGCTGGAATGACCCTATCTACAACGACAGCTGGATGTGGCATAAGGAGGGACACTTGGGACTGAGACGATTGGTGAGATTGGGTGAGCAAATGCAGACCCTTTAAAGCAATAATGCATGGCACCCATTCCATGGGTCCGAACTCTCCAGGTTGAAGGGAATATTACTACAGCTATAACATGTGCGGGAAACCTAGAGAACGGACACACTGTGAATACGAAAGGTTTCTAAAACTCAACGCATAGTCCCTCTCCTGGTGCTCCGGTTTGACTTTCCGTCTGCTTTACTATCAACCTCCCAACTTGGAGAGACAGCCCCTTTAACCTCTTGGTTCGCACAGGTTGCCAATTTGGCAGAGGATGTAAGGGAAGAGGGAGAACCAATGAGAGAGTAGCTGTTAGGCATTTGGAAGGGCACATATCACTGTAATTTCCCGGCAGGAAGAAGAATTAACCAAATTCTCAGCCACCCACCGGGAACCAGTATAGGTCCTGAACCAAAATTTTGGACTTGCGGTCAGCTCACCAAAAACGAGTTGAAAAATGGAGCTCAGGGGCACAGCAATTCACAAACTGGCCGAGTAATAAAGGACAACTATCGTCCAAAAATCTGTTGAGGGAAGGCAACGAGGCGGACTTGAAAGCGAGGCAGAATAGCAGGAAACAGATTTCAAGAGGTACGTTGGAATCGCCTTTAAAGCACAGGAAGAGGGGCACAACTTCGACAATGATGCACTTGGCCAAAAAGGGCGTATGCGTTTTCTCCTGAATATATTCAGGAGAAAACGCATACGCCCTTTTTGGCCAAGCAAGCAAGCGGGCAATGCAAATCTGCACTACAAAGAAGTATCACTTCCCACCGGTCAAAAGGGACATCCACAAAATGTGTAAGAACAAGAAAGGCAAGACAGGCCCTGGAGAACAGGGAGCCTTGTTATGCTGATGGGCGGGATGTAAATTGCCAACTGCCTCTCTGGAGGAGTGCATTCTGTTCCCTAAAACAAGTAAAGAACAGAGCTACAGAGACAAGGGCACTACCAGTCTAGGGAATATACCTTGGGAAAACTGAAAATCAATAAGACAGAGCCACCCCAAAATTTAGGGCTGCACTGCATACAAGGACCTCAACTTGGATACACCTTAAGTATCCCAGAAAATATAAACATGGTTCAAAAAATTGTGGTACTTACGTACGATGGAATATCCCTCAGCCATGAAATCAATGTCATAAGACCAGTAGCAGCAAAATGGGTGGATTCAGGTACGATGATTCTAAGTGAAATAAGTCACACAGAAAAAGAAACTTATCATAAGATATCACTTATGAAGATCCTGTAAACATGGCTACACTTGAACTGAGTTAGGAAAGAGAACAGTGTCTCACATTTAGAAAACACTCTTATACCTGCTTAAGGGGGAAGGAGAGGTGGGGTGATGCATAAAACCAGAGTTTGATATAAGCACAGGTACCGTTCCAAAAACCAACTATGGAATAGAAAAGACCTACACCGTCCTCAGCGAAAGGGACTCAAAACCCCATATTTCCCGCAGAGGAAAATATCTGACTAGTAAGAATCTTAAAACCTATGTATTGATATGTCTCCGTAAGGGAATCAAGTGTGTCTAGACTGGCATAAACATGGCAGCGAGAATCAGCTCAAACCCACTATAAAAAGGAATTTCAAAAACAAAACAAAAAAACTGGGAAATTCTTTACAATTCCTTCAGGGTCTCTGATGAAGGCTGGAATGGCCCTATCTACAACGACAGCTGGATGTGGCATAAGGAGGGACACTTGGGACTGAGACGATTGGTGAGATTGGGTGAGCAAATGCAGACCCTTTAAAGCAATAATGCATGGCACCCATTCCATGGGTCCAAACTCTCCAGGTTGAAGGGAATATTACTACAGCTATAACATGTGCGGGAAACCTAGAGAACGGACACACTGTGAATACGAAAGGTTTCTAAAACTCAACGCATAGTCCCTCCCCTGGTGCTCCGGTTTGACTTTCCATCTGCTTTACTATCAACCTCCCAACTTGGAGAGACAGCCCCTTTAACCTCTTGGTTCGCACAGGTTGCCAATTTGGCAGAGGATGAAAGGGAAGAGGGAGAACCAATGAGAGAGTAGCTGTTAGGCATTTGGAAGGGCACATATCACTGTAATTTCCCGGCAGGAAGAAGAATTAACCAAATTCTCAGCCACCCACCGGGAACCAGTATAGGTCCTGAACCAAAATTTTGGACTTGCGGTCAGCTCACCAAAAACGAGTTGAAAAATGGAGCTCAGGGGCACAGCAATTCACAAACTGGCCGAGTAATAAAGGACAACTATCGTCCAAAAATCTGTTGAGGGAAGGCAACGAGGCGGACTTGAAAGCGAGGCAGAATAGCAGGAAACAGATTTCAAGAGGTACGTTGGAATCGCCTTTAAAGCACAGGAAGAGGGGCACAACTTCGACAATGATGCACTTGGCCAAAAAGGGCGTATGCGTTTTCCCCTGAATATATTCAGGAGAAAACGCATACGCCCTTTTTGGCCAAGCAAGCAAGCGGGCAATGCAAATCTGCACTACAAAGAAGTATCACTTCCCACCGGTCAAAAGGGACATCCACAAAATGTGTAAGAACAAGAAAGGCAAGACAGGCCCTGGAGAACAGGGAGCCTTGTTATGCTGATGGGCGGGATGTAAATTGCCAACTGCCTCTCTGGAGGAGTGCATTCTGTTCCCTAAAACAAGTAAAGAACAGAGCTGCAGAGCCAAGGGCACTACCAGTCTAGGGAATATACCTTGGGAAAACTGAAAATCAATAAGACAGAGCCACCCCAAAATTTAGGGCTGCACTGCATACAAGGACCTCAACTTGGATACACCTTAAGTATCCCAGAAAATATAAACATGGTTCAAAAAATTGTGGTACTTACGTACGATGGAATATCCCTCAGCCATGAAATCAATGTCATAAGACCAGTAGCAGCAAAATGGGTGGATTCAGGTACGATGATTCTAAGTGAAATAAGTCACACAGAAAAAGAAACTTATCATAAGATATCACTTATGAAGATCCTGTAAACATGGTTACACTTGAACTGAGTTAGGAAAGAGAACAGTGTCTCACATTTAGAAAACACTCTTATACCTGCTTAAGGGGGAAGGAGAGGTGGGGTGATGCATAAAACCAGAGTTTGATATAAGCACAGGTACCGTTCCAAAAACCAACTATGGAATAGACAAGACCTACACCGTCCTCAGCGAAAGGGACTCAAAACCCCATATTTCCCGCAGAGGAAAATATCTGACTAGTAAGAATCTTAAAACCTATGTATTGATATGTCTCCGTAAGGGAATCAAGAGTGTCTAGACTGGCATAAACATGGCAGCGAGAATCAGCTCAAACCCACTATAATAAGGAATTTCAAAAACAAAACAAAAAAACTGGGAAATTCTTTACAATTCCTTCAGGGTCTCTGATGAAAGCTGGAATGACCCTATCTACAACGACAGCTGGATGTGGCATAAGGAGGGACACTTGGGACTGAGACGATTGGTGAGATTGGGTGAGCAAATGCAGACCCTTTAAAGCAATAATGCATGGCACCCATTCCATGGGTCCGAACTCTCCAGGTTGAAGGGAATATTACTACAGCTATAACATGTGCGGGAAACCTAGAGAACGGACACACTGTGAATACGAAAGGTTTCTAAAACTCAACGCATAGTCCCTCCCCTGGTGCTCTGGTTTGACTTTCCATCTGCTTTACTATCAACCTCCCAACTTGGAGAGACAGCCCCTTTAACCTCTTGGTTCGCACAGGTTGCCACTTTGGCAGAGGATGAAAGGGAAGAGGGAGAACCAATGAGAGAGTAGCTGTTAGGCATTTGGACGGGCACATATCACTGTAATTTCCCGGCAGGAAGAAGAATTAAACAAATTCTCAGCCACCCACCGGGCACCAGTATAGGTCCTGAACCAAAATTTTGGACTTGCATTCAGCTCACCAAAAACGAGTTGAAAAATGGAGCTCAGGGGCACAGCAATTCACAAACTGGCCGAGTAATAAAGGACAACTATCGTCCAAAAATCTGTTGAGGGAAGGCAACGAGGCGGACTTGAAAGCGAGGCAGAATAGCAGGAAACAGATTTCAAGAGGTACGTTGGAATCGCCTTTAAAGCACAGGAAGAGGGGCACAACTTCGACAATGATGCACTTGGCCAAAAAGGGCGTATGCGTTTTCTCCTGAATATATTCAGGAGAAAACGCATACGCCCTTTTTGGCCAAGCAAGCAAGCGGGCAATGCAAATCTGCACTACAAAGAAGTATCACTTCCCACCGGTCAAAAGGGACATCCACAAAATGTGTAAGAACAAGAAAGGCAAGACAGGCCCTGGAGAACAGGGAGCCTTGTTATGCTGATGGGCGGGATGTAAATTGCCAACTGCCTCTCTGGAGGAGTGCATTCTGTTCCCTAAAACAAGTAAAGAACAGAGCTACAGAGACAAGGGCACTACCAGTCTAGGGAATATACCTTGGGAAAACTGAAAATCAATAAGACAGAGCCACCCCAAAATTTAGGGCTGCACTGCATACAAGGACCTCAACTTGGATACACCTTAAGTATCCCATAAAATATAAACATGGTTCAAAAAATTGTGGTACTTACGTACGATGGAATATCCCTCAGCCATGAAATCAATGTCATAAGACCAGTAGCAGCAAAATGGGTGGATTCAGGTACGATGATTCTAAGTGAAATAAGTCACACAGAAAAAGAAACTTATCATAAGATATCACTTATGAAGATCCTGTAAACATGGCTACACTTGAACTGAGTTAGGAAAGAGAACAGTGTCTCACATTTAGGAAACACTCTTATACCTGCTTAAGGGGGAAGGAGAGGTGGGGTGATGCATAAAACCAGAGTTTGATATAAGCACAGGTACCGTTCCAAAAACCAACTATGGAATAGACAAGACCTACACCGTCCTCAGCGAAAGGGACTCAAAACCCCATATTTCCCGCAGAGGAAAATATCTGACTAGTAAGAATCTTAAAACCTATGTATTGATATGTCTCCGTAAGGGAATCAAGTGTGTCTAGACTGGCATAAACATGGCAGCGAGAATCAGCTCAAACCCACTATAAAAAGGAATTTCAAAAACAAAACAAAAAAACTGGGAAATTCTTTACAATTCCTTCAGGGTCTCTGATGAAGGCTGGAATGGCCCTATCTACAACGACAGCTGGATGTGGCATAAGGAGGGACACTTGGGACTGAGACGATTGGTGAGATTGGGTGAGCAAATGCAGACCCTTTAAAGCAATAATGCATGGCACCCATTCCATGGGTCCGAACTCTCCAGGTTGAAGGGAATATTACTACAGCTATAACATGTGCGGGAAACCTAGAGAACGGACACACTGTGAATACGAAAGGTTTCTGAAACTCAACGAACAGACCCTCTCCTGGTGCTCCGGTTTGACTTTCCGTCTGCTTTACTATCAACCTCCCAACTTGGAGAGACAGCCCCTTTAACCTCTTGGTTCGCACAGGTTGCCAATTTGGCAGAGGATGAAAGGGAAGAGGGAGAACCAATGAGAGAGTAGATGTTAGGCATTTGGACGGGCACATATCACTGTAATTTCCCGGCAGGAAGAAGAATTAACCAAATTCTCAGCCACCCACCGGGAACCAGTATAGGTCCTGAACCAAAATTTTGGACTTGCGGTCAGCTCACCAAAAACGAGTTGAAAAATGGAGCTCAGGGGCACAGCAATTCACAAACTGGCCGAGTAATAAAGGACAACTATCGTCCAAAAATCTGTTGAGGGAAGGCAACGAGGCGGACTTGAAAGCGAGGCAGAATAGCAGGAAACAGATTTCAAGAGGTACGTTGGAATCGCCTTTAAAGCACAGGAAGAGGGGCACAACTTCGACAATGATGCACTTGGCCAAAAAGGGCGTATGCGTTTTCTCCTGAATATATTCAGGAGAAAACGCATACGCCCTTTTTGGCCAAGCAAGCAAGCGGGCAATGCAAATCTGCACTACAAAGAAGTATCACTTCCCACCGGTCAAAAGGGACATCCACAAAATGTGTAAGAACAAGAAAGGCAAGACAGGCCCTGGAGAACAGGGAGCCTTGTTATGCTGATGGGCGGGATGTAAATTGCCAACTGCCTCTCTGGAGGAGTGCATTCTGTTCCCTAAAACAAGTAAAGAACAGAGCTGCAGAGCCAAGGGCACTACCAGTCTAGGGAATATACCTTGGGAAAACTGAAAATCAATAAGACAGAGCCACCCCAAAATTTAGGGCTGCACTGCATACAAGGACCTCAACTTGGATACACCATAAGTATCCCAGAAAATATAAACATGGTTCAAAAAATTGTGGTACTTACGTACGATGGAATATCCCTCAGCCATGAAATCAATGTCATAAGACCAGTAGCAGCAAAATGGGTGGATTCAGGTACGATGATTCTAAGTGAAATAAGTCACACAGAAAAAGAAACTTATCATAAGATATCACTTATGAAGATCCTGTAAACATGGCTACACTTGAACTGAGTTAGGAAAGAGAACAGTGTCTCACATTTAGAAAACACTCTTATACCTGCTTAAGGGGGAAGGAGAGGTGGGGTGATGCATAAAACAAGAGTTTGATATAAGCACAGGTACCGTTCCAAAAACCAACTATGGAATAGACAAGACCTACACCGTCCTCAGCGAAAGGGACTCAAAACCCCATATTTCCCACAGAGGAAAATATCTGACTAGTAAGAATCTTAAAACCTATGTATTGATATGTCTCCGTAAGGGAATCAAGTGTGTCTAGACTGGCATAAACATGGCAGCGAGAATCAGCTCAAACCCACTATAAAAAGGAATTTCAAAAACAAAACAAAAAAACTGGGAAATTCTTTACAATTCCTTCAGGGTCTCTGATGAAGGCTTTAATGACCCTATGTACAACGACAGCTGGATGTGGCATAAGGAGGGACACTTGGGACTGAGACGATTGGTGAGATTGGGTGAGCAAATGCAGACCCTTTAAAGCAATAATGCATGGCACCCATTCCATGGGTCCGAACTCTCCAGGTTGAAGGGAATATTACTACAGCTATAACATGTGCGGGAAACCTAGAGAACGGACACACTGTGAATACGAAAGGTTTCTAAAACTCAACGCATAGTCCCTCCAATGGTGCTCCGGTTTGACTTTCCATCTGCTTTACTATCAACCTCCCAACTTGGAGAGACAGCCCCTTTAACCTCTTGGTTCGCACAGGTTGCCAATTTGGCAGAGGATGAAAGGGAAGAGGGAGAACCAATGAGAGAGTAGCTGTTAGGCATTTGGACGGGCACATATCACTGTAATTTCCCGGCAGGAAGAAGAATTAACCAAATTCTCAGCCACCCACCGGGAACCAGTATAGGTCCTGAACCAAAATTTTGGACTTGCGGTCAGCTCACCAAAAACGAGTTGAAAAATGGAGCTCAGGGGCACAGCAATTCACAAACTGGCCGAGTAATAAAGGACAACTATCGTCCAAAAATCTGTTGAGGGAAGGCAACGAGGCGGACTTGAAAGCGAGGCAGAATAGCAGGAAACAGATTTCAAGAGGTACGTTGGAATCGCCTTTAAAGCACAGGAAGAGGGGCACAACTTCGACAATGATGCACTTGGCCAAAAAGGGCGTATGCGTTTTCTCCTGAATATATTCAGGAGAAAACGCATACGCCCTTTTTGGCCAAGCAAGCAAGCGGGCAATGCAAATCTGCACTACAAAGAAGTATCACTTCCCACCGGTCAAAAGGGACATCCACAAAATGTGTAAGAACAAGAAAGGCAAGACAGGCCCTGGAGAACAGGGAGCCTTGTTATGCTGATGGGCGGGATGTAAATTGCCAACTGCCTCTCTGGAGGAGTGCATTCTGTTCCCTAAAACAAGTAAAGAACAGAGCTGCAGAGCCAAGGGCACTACCAGTCTAGGGAATATACCTTGGGAAAACTGAAAATCAATAAGACAGAGCCACCCCAAAATTTAGGGCTGCACTGCATACAAGGACCTCAACTTGGATACACCTTAAGTATCCCAGAAAATATAAACATGGTTCAAAAAATTGTGGTACTTACGTACGATGGAATATCCCTCAGCCATGAAATCAATGTCATAAGACCAGTAGCAGCAAAATGGGTGGATTCAGGTACGATGATTCTAAGTGAAATAAGTCACACAGAAAAAGAAACTTATCATAAGATATCACTTATGAAGATCCTGTAAACATGGTTACACTTGAACTGAGTTAGGAAAGAGAACAGTGTCTCACATTTAGAAAACACTCTTATACCTGCTTAAGGGGGAAGGAGAGGTGGGGTGATGCATAAAACCAGAGTTTGATATAAGCACAGGTACCGTTCCAAAAACCAACTATGGAATAGACAAGACCTACACCGTCCTCAGCGAAAGGGACTCAAAACCCCATATTTCCCGCAGAGGAAAATATCTGACTAGTAAGAATCTTAAAACCTATGTATTGATATGTCTCCGTAAGGGAATCAAGTGTGTCTAGACTGGCATAAACATGGCAGCGAGAATCAGCTCAAACCCACTATAAAAAGGAATTTCAAAAACAAAACAAAAAAACTGGGAAATTCTTTACAATTCCTTCAGGGTCTCTGATGAAAGCTGGAATGACCCTATCTACAACGACAGCTGGATGTGGCATAAGGAGGGACACTTGGGACTGAGACGATTGGTGAGATTGGGTGAGCAAATGCAGACCCTTTAAAGCAATAATGCATGGCACCCATTCCATGGGTCCGAACTCTCCAGGTTGAAGGGAATATTACTACAGCTATAACATGTGCGGGAAACCTAGAGAACGGACACACTGTGAATACGAAAGGTTTCTAAAACTCAACGCATAGTCCCTCCCCTGGTGCTCTGGTTTGACTTTCCATCTGCTTTACTATCAACCTCCCAACTTGGAGAGACAGCCCCTTTAACCTCTTGGTTCGCACAGGTTGCCACTTTGGCAGAGGATGAAAGGGAAGAGGGAGAACCAATGAGAGAGTAGCTGTTAGGCATTTGGACGGGCACATATCACTGTAATTTCCAGGCAGGAAGAAGAATTAAACAAATTCTCAGCCACCCACCGGGCACCAGTATAGGTCCTGAACCAAAATTTTGGACTTGCATTCAGCTCACCAAAAACGAGTTGAAAAATGGAGCTCAGGGGCACAGCAATTCACAAACTGGCCGAGTAATAAAGGACAACTATCGTCCAAAAATCTGTTGAGGGAAGGCAACGAGGCGGACTTGAAAGCGAGGCAGAATAGCAGGAAACAGATTTCAAGAGGTACGTTGGAATCGCCTTTAAAGCACAGGAAGAGGGGCACAACTTCGACAATGATGCACTTGGCCAAAAAGGGCGTATGCGTTTTCTCCTGAATATATTCAGGAGAAAACGCATACGCCCTTTTTGGCCAAGCAAGCAAGCGGGCAATGCAAATCTGCACTACAAAGAAGTATCACTTCCCACCGGTCAAAAGGGACATCCACAAAATGTGTAAGAACAAGAAAGGCAAGACAGGCCCTGGAGAACAGGGAGCCTTGTTATGCTGATGGGCGGGATGTAAATTGCCAACTGCCTCTCTGGAGGAGTGCATTCTGTTCCCTAAAACAAGTAAAGAACAGAGCTACAGAGACAAGGGCACTACCAGTCTAGGGAATATACCTTGGGAAAACTGAAAATCAATAAGACAGAGCCACCCCAAAATTTAGGGCTGCACTGCATACAAGGACCTCAACTTGGATACACCTTAAGTATCCCAGAAAATATAAACATGGTTCAAAAAATTGTGGTACTTACGTACGATGGAATATCCCTCAGCCATGAAATCAATGACATAAGACCAGTAGCAGCAAAATGGGTGGATTCAGGTACGATGATTCTAAGTGAAATAAGTCACACAGAAAAAGAAACTTATCATAAGATATCACTTATGAAGATCCTGTAAACATGGCTACACTTGAACTGAGTTAGGAAAGAGAACAGTGTCTCACATTTAGAAAACACTCTTATACCTGCTTAAGGGGGAAGGAGAGGTGGGGTGATGCATAAAACCAGAGTTTGATATAAGCACAGGTACCGTTCCAAAAACCAACTATGGAATAGACAAGACCTACACCGTCCTCAGCGAAAGGGACTCAAAACCCCATATTTCCCGCAGAGGAAAATATCTGACTAGTAAGAATCTTAAAACCTATGTATTGATATGTCTCCGTAAGGGAATCAAGTGTGTCTAGACTGGCATAAACATGGCAGTGAGAATCAGCTCAAACCCACTATAAAAAGGAATTTCAAAAACAAAACAAAAAAACTGGGAAATTCTTTGCAATTCCTTCAGGGTCTCTGATGAAAGCTGGAATGACCCTATCTACAACGACAGCTGGATGTGGCATAAGGAGGGACACTTGGGACTGAGACGACTGGTGAGATTGGGTGAGCAAATGCAGACCCTTTAAAGCAATAATGCATGGCACCCATTCCATGGGTCCGAACTCTCCAGGTTGAAGGGAATATTACTACAGCTATAACATGTGCGGGAAACCTAGAGAACGGACACACTGTGAATACGAAAGGTTTCTAAAACTCAACGCATAGTCCCTCTCCTGGTGCTCCGGTTTGACTTTCCGTCTGCTTTACTATCAACCTCCCAACTTGGAGAGACAGCCCCTTTAACCTCTTGGTTCGCACAGGTTGCCAATTTGGCAGAGGATGAAAGGGAAGAGGGAGAACCAATGAGAGAGTAGCTGTTAGGCATTTGGAGGGGCACATATCACTGTAATTTCCCGGCAGGAAGAAGAATTAACCAAATTCTCAGCCACCCACCGGGAACCAGTATAGGTCCTGAACCAAAATTTTGGACTTGCGGTCAGCTCACCAAAAACGAGTTGAAAAATGGAGCTCAGGGGCACAGCAATTCACAAACTGGCCGAGTAATAAAAGACAACTATCGTCCAAAAATCTGTTGAGGGAAGGCAACGAGGCGGACTTGAAAGCGAGGCAGAATAGCAGGAAACAGATTTCAAGAGGTACGTTGGAATCGCCTTTAAAGCACAAGAAGAGGGGCACAACTTCGACAATGATGCACTTGGCCAAAAAGGGCGTATGCGTTTTCTCCTGAATATATTCAGGAGAAAACGCATACGCCCTTTTTGGCCAAGCAAGCAAGCGGGCAATGCAAATCTGCACTACAAAGAAGTATCACTTCCCACCGGTCAAAAGGGACATCCACAAAATGTGTAAGAACAAGAAAGGCAAGACAGGCCCTGGAGAACAGGGAGCCTTGTTATGCTGATGGGCGGGATGTAAATTGCCAACTGCCTCTCTGGAGGAGTGCATTCTGTTCCCTAAAAGAAGAAAAGAACAGAGCTACAGAGCCAAGGGCACTACCAGTCTAGGGAATATACCTTGGGAAAACTGAAAATCAATAAGACAGAGCCACCCCAAAATTTAGGGCTGCACTGCATACAAGGACCTCAACTTGGATACACCTTAAGTATCCCAGAAAATATAAACATGGTTCAAAAAATTGTGGTACTTACGTACGATGGAATATCCCTCAGCCATGAAATCAATGTCATAAGACCAGTAGCAGCAAAATGGGTGGATTCAGGTACGATGATTCTAAGTGAAATAAGTCACACAGAAAAAGAAACTTATCATAAGATATCACTTATGAAGATCCTGTAAACATGGCTACACTTGAACTGAGTTAGGAAAGAGAACAGTGTCTCACATTTAGAAAACACTCTTATACCTGCTTAAGGGGGAATGAGAGGTGGGGTGATGCATAAAACCAGAGTTTGATATAAGCACAGGTACCGTTCCAAAAACCAACTATGGAATAGACAAGACCTACACCATCCTCAGCGAAAGGGACTCAAAACCCCATATTTCCCGCAGAGGAAAATATCTGACTAGTAAAAATCTTAAAACCTATGTATTGATATGTCTCCGTAAGGGAATCAAGTGTGTCTAGACTGGCATAAACATGGCAGCGAGAATCAGCTCAAACCCACTATAAAAAGGAATTTCAAAAACAAAACAAAAAAACTGGGAAATTGTTTACAATTCCTTCAGGGTCTCTGATGAAGGCTGGAATGACCCTATCTACAACGACAGCTGGATGTGGCATAAGGAGGGACACTTGGGACTGAGACGATTGGTGAGATTGGTTGAGCAAATGCAGACCCTTTAAAGCAATAATGCATGGCACCCATTCCATGGGTCCGAACTCTCCAGGTTGAAGGGAATATTACTACAGATATAACATGTACGGGAATCCTAGAGAACGGACACACTGTGAATACGAAAGGTTTCTAAAACTCAACGAATAGTCCCTCTCCTGGTGCTCCGGTTTGACTTTCCATCTGCTTTATTATCAACCTCCCAACTTGGAGAGACAGCCCCTTTAACCTCTTGGTTCGCACAGGTTGCCACTTTGGCAGAGGATGAAAGGGAAGAGGGAGAACCAATGAGAGAGTAGCTGTTAGGCATTTGGACGGGCACATATCACTGTAATTTCCCGGCAGGAAGAAGAATTAAACAAATTCTCAGCCACCCACCGGGAACCAGTATAGGTCCTGAACCAAAATTTTGGACTTGCGGTCAGCTCTCCAAAAACGAGTTGAAAAATGGAGCTCAGGGACACAGCAATTCACAAACTGGCCGAGTAATAAAGGACAACTATCGTCCAAAAATCTGTTGAGGGAAGGCAACGAGGTGGACTTGAAAGCGAGGCAGAATAGCAGGAAACAGATTTCAAGAGGTACGTTGGAATCGCCTTTAAAGCACAGGAAGAGGGGCACAACTTCGACAATGATGCACTTGGCCAAAAAGGGCGTATGCGTTTTCTCCTGAATATATTCAGGAGAAAACGCATACGCCCTTTTTGGCCAAGCAAGCAAGCGGGCAATGCAAATCTGCACTACAAAGAAGTATCACTTCCCACCGGTCAAAAGGGACATCCACAAAATGTGTAAGAACAAGAAAGGCAAGACAGGCCCTGGAGAACAGGGAGCCTTGTTATGCTGATGGGCGGGATGTAAATTGCCAACTGCCTCTCTGGAGGAGTGCATTCTGTTCCCTAAAACAAGTAAAGAACAGAGCTACAGAGACAAGGGCACTACCAGTCTAGGGAATATACCTTGGGAAAACTGAAAATCAATAAGACAGAGCCACCCCAAAATTTAGGGCTGCACTGCATACAAGGACCTCAACTTGGATACACCTTAAGTATCCCAGAAAATATAAACATGGTTCAAAAAATTGTGGTACTTACGTACGATGGAATATCCCTCAGCCATGAAATCAATGTCATAAGACCAGTAGCAGCAAAATGGGTGGATTCAGGTACGATGATTCTAAGTGAAATAAGTCACACAGAAAAAGAAACTTATCATAAGATATCACTTATGAAGATCCTGTAAACATGGCTACACTTGAACTGAGTTAGGAAAGAGAACAGTGTCTCACATTTAGAAAACACTCTTATACCTGCTTAAGGGGGAAGGAGAGGTGGGGTGATGCATAAAACCAGAGTTTGATATAAGCACAGGTACCGTTCCAAAAACCAACTATGGAATAGACAAGACCTACACCGTCCTCAGTGAAAGGGACTCAAAACCCCATATTTCCCGCAGAGGAAAATATCTGACTAGTAAGAATCTTAAAACCTATGTATTGATATGTCTCCGTAAGGGAATCAAGTGTGTCTAGACTGGCATAAACATGGCAGCGAGAATCAGCTCAAACCCACTATAAAAAGGAATTTCAAAAACAAAACAAAAAAACTGGGAAATTCTTTACAATTCCTTCAGGGTCTCTGATGAAAGCTGGAATGACCCTATCTACAACGACAGCTGGATGTGGCATAAGGAGGGACACTTGGGACTGAGACGATTGGTGAGATTGGGTGAGCAAATGCAGACCCTTTAAAGCAATAATGCATGGCACCCATTCCATGGGTCCGAACTCTCCAGGTTGAAGGGAATATTACTACAGCTATAACATGTGCGGGAAACCTAGAGAACGGACACACTGTGAATACGAAAGGTTTCTAAAACTCAACGCATAGTCCCTCTCCTGGTGCTCCGGTTTGACTTTCCGTCTGCTTTACTATCAACCTCCCAACTTGGAGAGACAGCCCCTTTAACCTCTTGGTTCGCACAGGTTGCCAATTTGGCAGAGGATGAAAGGGAAGAGGGAGAACCAATGAGAGAGTAGCTGTTAGGCATTTGGACGGGCACATATCACTGTAATTTCCCGGCAGGAAGAAGAATTAACCAAATTCTCAGCCACCCACCGGGAACCAGTATAGGTCCTGAACCAAAATTTTGGACTTGCGGTCAGCTCACCAAAAACGAGTTGAAAAATGGAGCTCAGGGGCACAGCAATTCACAAACTGGCTGAGTAATAAAGGACAACTATCGTCCAAAAATCTGTTGAGGGAAGGCAACGAGGCGGACTTGAAAGTGAGGCAGAATAGCAGGAAACAGATTTCAAGAGGTACGCTGGAATCGCCTTTAAAGCACAGGAAGAGGGGCACAACTTCGACAATGACGCACTTGGCCAAAAAGGGCGTATGCGTTTTCTCCTGAATATAATCAGGAGAAAACGCATACGCCCTTTTTGGCCAAGCAAGCAAGCGGGCAATGCAAATCTGCACTACAAAGAAGTATCACTTCCCACCGGTCAAAAGGGACATCCACAAAATGTGTAAGAACAAGAAAGGCAAGACAGGCCCTGGAGAACAGGGAGCCTTGTTATGCTGATGGGCGGGATGTAAATTGCCAACTGCCTCTCTGGAGGAGTGCATTCTGTTCCCTAAAACAAGTAAAGAACAGAGCTACAGAGCCAAGGGCACTACCAGTCTAGGGAATATACCTTGGGAAAACTGAAAATCAATAAGACAGAGCCACCCCAAAATTTAGGGCTGCACTGCATACAAGGACCTCAACTTGGATACACCTTAAGTATCCCAGAAAATATAAACATAGTTCAAAAAATTGTGGTACTTACATACGATGGAATATCCCTCAGCCATGAAATCAATGTCATAAGACCAGTAGCAGCAAAATGGGTGGATTCAGGTACGATGATTCTAAGTGAAATAAGTCACACAGAAAAAGAAACTTATCATAAGATATCACTTATGAAGATCCTGTAAACATGGCTACACTTGAACTGAGTTAGGAAAGAGAACAGTGTCTCACATTTAGAAAACACTCTTATACCTGCTTAAGGGGGAAGGAGAGGTGGGGTGATGCATAAAACCAGAGTTTGATATAAGCACAGGTACCGTTCCAAAAACCAACTATGGAATAGACAAGACCTACACCGTCCTCAGTGAAAGGGACTCAAAACCCCATATTTCCCGCAGAGGAAAATATCTGACTAGTAAGAATCTTAAAACCTATGTATTGATATGTCTCCGTAAGGGAATCAAGTGTGTCTAGACTGGCATAAACATGGCAGCGAGAATCAGCTCAAACCCACTATAAAAAGGAATTTCAAAAACAAAACAAGAAAACTGGGAAATTCTTTACAATTCCTTCAGTGTCTCTGATGAAAGCTGGAATGACCCTATCTACAACGACAGCTGGATGTGGCATAAGGAGGGACACTTGGGACTGAGACGATTGGTGAGATTGGGTGAGCAAATGCAGACCCTTTAAAGCAATAATGCATGGCACCCATTCCATGGGTCCGAACTCTCCAGGTTGAAGGGAATATTACTACAGCTATAACATGTGCGGGAAACCTAGAGAACGGACACACTGTGAATACGAAAGGTTTCTAAAACTCAACGAATAAACCCTCTCCTGGTGCTCCGGATTGACTTTCCGGCTGCTTTACTATCAACCTCCCAACTTGGAGAGACAGCCCCTTTAACCTCTTGGTTCGCACAGGTTGCCAATTTGGCAGAGGATGAAAGGGAAGAGGGAGAACCAATGAGAGAGTAGCTGTTAGGCATTTGGACGGCACATATCACTGTAATTTCCCGGCAGGAAGAAGAATTAACCAAATTCTCAGACACCCACCGGGAACCAGTATAGGTCCTGAACCAAAATTTTGGACTTGCGGTCAGCTCACCAAAAACGAGTTGAAAAATGGAGCTCAGGGGCACAGCAATTCACAAACTGGCCGAGTAATAAAGGACAACTATCGTCCAAAAATCTGTTGAGGGAAGGCAACGAGGCGGACTTGAAAGCGAGGCAGAATAGCAGGAAACAGATTTCAAGAGGTACGTTGGAATCGCCTTTAAAGCACAGGAAGAGGGGCACAACTTCGACAATGATGCACTTGGCCAAAAAGGGCGTATGCGTTTTCTCCTGAATATATTCAGGAGAAAACGCATACGCCCTTTTTGGCCAAGCAAGCAAGCGGGCAATGCAAATCTGCACTACAAAGAAGTATCACTTCCCAACAGTCAAAGGGGACATCCACAAAATGTGTAAGAACAAGAAAGGCAAGACAGGCCCTGGAGAACAGGGAGCCTTGTTATGCTGATGGGCGGGATGTAAATTGCCAACTGCCTCTCTGGAGGAGTGCATTCTGTTCCCTAAAAGAAGTAAAGAACAGAGCTACAGAGCCAAGGGCACTACCAGTCTAGGGAATATACCTTGGGAAAACTGAAAATCAATAAGACAGAGCCACCCCAAAATTTAGGGCTGCACTGCATACAAGGACCTCAACTTGGATACACCTTAAGTATCCCAGAAAATATAAACATGGTTCAAAAAACTGTGGTACTTACGTACGATGGAATATCCCTCAGCCATGAAATCAATGTCATAAGACCAGTAGCAGCAAAATGGGTGGATTCAGGTACGATGATTCTAAGTGAAATAAGTCACACAGAAAAAGAAACTTATCATAAGATATCACTTATGAAGATCCTGTAAACATGGCTACACTTGAACTGAGTTAGGAAAGAGAACAGTGTCTCACATTTAGAAAACACTCTTATACCTGCTTAAGGGGGAAGGAGAGGTGGGGTGATGCATAAAACCAGAGTTTGATATAAGCACAGGTACCGTTCCAAAAACCAACTATGGAATAGACAAGACCTACACCATCCTCAGTGAAAGGGACTCAAAACCCCATATTTCCCGCAGAGGAAAATATCTGACTAGTAAGAATCTTAAAACCTATGTATTGATATGTCTCCGTAAGGGAATCAAGTGTGTCTAGACTGGCATAAACATGGCAGCGAGAATCAGCTCAAACCCACTATAAAAAGGAATTTCAAAAACAAAACAAAAAAACTGGGAAATTCTTTACAATTCCTTCAGGGTCTCTGATGAAAGGTGGAATGACCCTATCTACAACGACAGCTGGATGTGGCATAAGGAGGGACACTTGGGACTGAGACGATTGGTGAGATTGGGTGAGCAAATGCAGACCCTTTAAAGCAATAATGCATGGCACCCATTCCATGGGTCCGAACTCTCCAGGTTGAAGGGAATATTACTACAGCTATAACATGTGCGGGAAACCTAGAGAACGGACACACTGTGAATACGAAAGGTTTCTAAAACTCAACGAATAAACCCTCTCCTGGTGCTCCGGATTGACTTTCCAGCTGCTTTACTATCAACCTCCCAACTTGGAGAGACAGCCCCTTTAACCTCTTGGTTCGCACAGGTTGCCAATTTGGCAGAGGATGAAAGGGAAGAGGGAGAACCAAAGAGAGAGTAGCTGTTAGGCATTTGGACGGGCACATATCACTGTAATTTCCCGGCAGGAAGAAGAATTAACCAAATTCTCAGACACCCACCGGGAACCAGTATAGGTCCTGAACCAAAATTTTGGACTTGCGGTCAGCTCTCCAAAAACGAGTTGAAAAATGGAGCTCAGGGACACAGCAATTCACAAACTGGCCGAGTAATAAAGGACAACTATCGTCCAAAAATCTGTTGAGGGAAGGCAACGAGGCGGACTTGAAAGCGAGGCAGAATAGCAGGAAACAGATTTCAAGAGGTACGTTGGAATCGCCTTTAAAGCACAGGAAGAGGGGCACAACTTCGATAATGATGCACTTGGCCAAAAAGGGCGTATGCGTTTTCTCCTGAATATATTCAGGAGAAAACGCATACGCCCTTTTTGGCCAAGCAAGCAAGCGGGCAATGCAAATCTGCACTACAAAGAAGTATCACTTCCCACCGGTCAAAAGGGACATCCACAAAATGTGTAAGAACAAGAAAGGCAAGACAGGCCCTGGAGAACAGGGAGCCTTGTTATGCTGATGGGCGGGATGTAAATTGCCAACTGCCTCTCTGGAGGAGTGCATTCTGTTCCCTAAAACAAGTAAAGAACAGAGCTACTGAGCCAGGGGCACTACCAGTCTAGGGAATATACCTTGGGAAAACTGAAAATCAATAAGACAGAGCCACCCCAAAATTTAGGGCTGCACTGCATACAAGGACCTCAACTTGGATACACCTTAAGTATCCCAGAAAATATAAACATGGTTCAAAAAATTGTGGTACTTACGTACGATGGAATATCCCTCAGCCATGAAATCAATGTCATAAGACCAGTAGCAGCAAAATGGGTGGATTCAGGTACGATGATTCTAAGTGAAATAAGTCACACAGAAAAAGAAACTTATCATAAGATATCACTTATGAAGATCCTGTAAACATGGCTACACTTGAACTGAGTTAGGAAAGAGAACAGTGTCTCACATTTAGAAAACACTCTTATACCTGCTTAAGGGGGAAGGAGAGGTGGGGTGATGCATAAAACCAGAGTTTGATATAAGCACAGGTACCGTTCCAAAAACCAACTATGGAATAGACAAGACCTACACCGTCCTCAGTGAAAGGGACTCAAAACCCCATATTTCCCGCAGAGGAAAATATCTGACTAGTAAGAATCTTAAAACCTATGTATTGATATGTCTCCGTAAGGGAATCAAGTGTGTCTAGACTGGCATAAACATGGCAGCGAGAATCAGCTCAAACCCACTATAAAAAGGAATTTCAAAAACAAAACAAAAAAACTGGGAAATTCTTTACAATTCCTTCAGGGTCTCTGATGAAGGCTGGAATGACCCTATCTACAACGACAGCTGGATGTGGCATAAGGAGGGACACTTGGGACTGAGACGATTGGTGAGATTGGGTGAGCAAATGCAGACCCTTTAAAGCAATAATGCATGGCACCCATTCCATGGGTCCGAACTCTCCAGGTTGAAGGGAATATTACTACAGCTATAACATGTGCGGGAAACCTAGAGAACGGACACACTGTGAATACGAAAGGTTTCTGAAACTCAACGCATAGTCCCTCTCCTGGTGCTCCGGTTTGACTTTCCGTCTGCTTTACTATCAACCTCCCAACTTGGAGAGACAGCCCCTTTAACCTCTTGGTTCGCACAGGTTGCCAATTTGGCAGAGGATGAAAGGGAAGAGGGAGAACCAATGAGAGAGTAGCTGTTAGGCATTTGGACGGGCACATATCACTGTAATTTCCCGGCAGGAAGAAGAATTAACCAAATTCTCAGCCACCCACCGGGAACCAGTATAGGTCCTGAACCAAAATTTTGGACTTGCGGTCAGCTCACCAAAAACGAGTTGAAAAATGGAGCTCAGGGGCACAGCAATTCACAAACTGGCCGAGTAATAAAGGACAACTATCGTCCAAAAATCTGTTGAGGGAAGGCAACGAGGCGGACTTGAAAGCGAGGCAGAATAGCAGGAAACAGATTTCAAGAGGTACGTTGGAATCGCCTTTAAAGCACAGGAAGAGGGGCACAACTTCGACAATGATGCACTTGGCCAAAAAGGGCGTATGCGTTTTCTCCTGAATATATTCAGGAGAAAACGCATACGCCCTTTTTGGCCAAGCAAGCAAGTGGGCAATGCAAATCTGCACTACAAAGAAGTATCACTTCCCACCGGTCAAAAGGGACATCCACAAAATGTGTAAGAACAAGAAAGGCAAGACAGGCCCTGGAGAACAGGGAGCCTTGTTATGCTGATGGGCGGGATGTAAATTGCCAACTGCCTCTCTGGAGGAGTGCATTCTGTTCCCTAAAACAAGTAAAGAACAGAGCTACAGAGACAAGGGCACTACCAGTCTAGGGAATATACCTTGGGAAAACTGAAAATCAATAAGACAGAGCCACCCCAAAATTTAGGGCTGCACTGCATACAAGGACCTCAACTTGGATACACCTTAAGTATCCCAGAAAATATAAACATGGTTCAAAAAATTGTGGTACTTACGTACGATGGAATATCCCTCAGCCATGAAATCAATGTCATAAGACCAGTAGCAGCAAAATGGGTGGATTCAGGTACGATGATTCTAAGTGAAATAAGTCACACAGAAAAAGAAACTTATCATAAGATATCACTTATGAAGATCCTGTAAACATGGCTACACTTGAACTGAGTTAGGAAAGAGAACAGTGTCTCACATTTAGAAAACACTCTTATACCTGCTTAAGGGGGAAGGAGAGGTGGGGTGATGCATAAAACCAGAGTTTGATATAAGCACAGGTACCGTTCCAAAAACCAACTATGTAATAGACAAGACCTACACCGTCTTCAGTGAAAGGGACTCAAAACCCCATATTTCCCGCAGAGGAAAATATCTGACTAGTAAGAATCTTAAAACCTATGTATTGATATGTCTCCGTAAGGGAATCAAGTGTGTCTAGACTGGCATAAACATGGCAGCGAGAATCAGCTCAAACCCACTATAAAAAGGAATTTCAAAAACAAAACAAAAAAACTGGGAAATTCTTTACAATTCCTTCAGGGTTTCTGATGAAAGCTGGAATGACCCTATCTACAACGACAGCTGGATGTGGCATAAGGAGGGACACTTGGGACTGAGACGATTGGTGAGATTGGTTGAGCAAATGCAGACCCTTTAAAGCAATAATGCATGGCACCCATTCCATGGGTCCGAACTCTCCAGGTTGAAGGGAATGTTACTACAGCTATAACATGTGCAGGAAACCTAGAGAACGGACACACTGTGAATACGAAAGGTTTCTAAAACTCAACGAATAGTCCCTCTCCTGGTGCTCCGGTTTGACTTTCCGTCTGCTTTACTATCAACCTCCCAACTTGGAGAGACAGCCCCTTTAACCTCTTGGTTCGCACAGGTTGCCAATTTGGCAGAGGATGAAAGGGAAGAGGGAGAACCAATGAGAGAGTAGCTGTTAGGCATTTGGACGGGCACATATCACTGTAATTTCCCGGCAGGAAGAAGAATTAACCAAATTCTCAGCCACCCACCGGGCACCAGTATAGGTCCTGAACCAAAATTTTGGACTTGCGTTCAGCTCACCAAAAACGAGTTGAAAAATGGAGCTCAGGGGCACAGCAATTCACAAACTGGCCGAGTAATAAAGGACAACTATCGTCCAAAAATCTGTTGAGGGAAGGCAACGAGGCGGACTTGAAAGCGAGGCAGAATAGCAGGAAACAGATTTCAAGTGGTACGTTGGAATCGCCTTTAAAGCACAAGAAGAGGGGCACAACTTCGACAATGATGCACTTGGCCAAAAAGGGCGTATGCGTTTTCTCCTGAATATATTCAGGAGAAAACGCATACGCCCTTTTTGGCCAAGCAAGCAAGCGGGCAATGCAAATCTGCACTACAAAGAAGTATCACTTCCCACCGGTCAAAAGGGACATCCACAAAATGTGTAAGAACAAGAAAGGCAAGACAGGCCCTGGAGAACAGGGAGCCTTGTTATGCTGATGGGCGGGATGTAAATTGCCAACTGCCTCTCTGGAGGAGTGCATTCTGCTCCCTAAAACAAGTAAAGAACAGAGCTACAGAGCCAAGGGCACTACCAGTCTAGGGAATATACCTTGGGAAAACTGAAAATCAATAAGACAGAGCCACCCCAAAATTTAGGGCTGCACTGCATACAAGGACCTCAACTTGGATACACCTTAAGTATCCCAGAAAATATAAACATGGTTCAAAAAATTGTGGTACTTACATACGATGGAATATCCCTCAGCCATGAAATCAATGTCATAAGACCAGTATCAGCAAAATGGGTGGATTCAGGTACGATGATTCTAAGTGAAATAAGTCACACAGAAAAAGAAACTTATCATAAGATATCACTTATGAAGATCCTGTAAACATGGCTACACTTGAACTGAGTTAGGAAAGAGAACAGTGTCTCACATTTAGAAAACACTCTTATACCTGCTTAAGGGGGAAGGAGAGGTGGGGTGATGCATAAAACCAGAGTTTGATATAAGCACAGGTACCGTTCCAAAAACCAACTATGGAATAGACAAGACCTACACCGTCCTCAGTGAAAGGGACTCAAAACCCCGTATTTCCCGCAGAGGAAAATATCTGACTAGTAAGAATCTTAAAACCTATGTATTGATATGTCTCCGTAAGGGAATCAAGTGTGTCTAGACTGGCATAAACATGGCAGCGAGAATCAGCTCAAACCCACTATAAAAAGGAATTTCAAAAACAAAACAAAAAAACTGGGAAATTCTTTACAATTCCTTCAGGGTCTCTGATGAAGGCTGGAATGACCCTATCTACAACGACAACTGGATGTGGCATAAGGAGGGACACTTGGGACTGAGACGATTGGTGAGATTGGGTGAGCAAATGCAGACCCTTTAAAGCAATAATGCATGGCACCCATTCCATGGGTCCGAACTCTCCAGGTTGAAGGGAATATTACTACAGCTATAACATGTGCGGGAAACCTAGAGAACGGACACACTGTGAATACGAAAGGTTTCTGAAACTCAACGCATAGTCCCTCTCCTGGTGCTCCGGTTTGACTTTCCGTCTGCTTTACTATCAACCTCCCAACTTGGAGAGACAGCCCCTTTAACCTCTTGGTTCGCACAGGTTGCCAATTTGGCAGAGGATGAAAGGGAAGAGGGAGAACCAATGAGAGAGTAGCTGTTAGGCATTTGGACGGGCACATATCACTGTAATTTCCCGGCAGGAAGAAGAATTAACCAAATTCTCAGCCACCCACCGGGAACCAGTATAGGTCCTGAACCAAAATTTTGGACTTGCGGTCAGCTCACCAAAAACGAGTTGAAAAATGGAGCTCAGGGGCACAGCAATTCACAAACTGGCCGAGTAATAAAGGACAACTATCGTCCAAAAATCTGTTGAGGTAAGGCAACGAGGCGGACTTGAAAGCGAGGCAGAATAGCAGGAAACAGATTTCAAGAGGTACGTTGGAATCGCCTTTAAAGCACAGGAAGAGGGGCACAACTTCGACAATGATGCACTTGGCCAAAAAGGGCGTATGCGTTTTCTCCTGAATATATTCAGGAGAAAATGCATACACCCTTTTTGGCCAAGCAAGCAAGCGGGCAATGCAAATCTGCACTACAAAGAAGAATCACTTCCCAACAGTCAAAGGGGACATCCACAAAATGTGTAAGAACAAGAAAGGCAAGAAAGGCCCTGGAGAACAGGGAGCCTTGTTATGCTGATGGGCGGGATGTAAATTGCCAACTGCCTCTCTCGAGGAGTGCATTCTGTTCCCTAAAACAAGTAAAGAACAGAGCTACAGAGCCAAGGGCACTACCAGTCTAGGGAATATACCTTTGGAAAACTGAAAATCAATAAGACAGAGCCACCCCAAAATTTAGGGCTGCACTGAATACAAGGACCTCAACTTGGATACACCTTAAGTATCCCAGAAAATATAAACATGGTTCAAAAAATTGTGGTACTTACGTACGATGGAATATCCCTCAGCCATGAAATCAATGTCATAAGACCAGTAGCAGCAAAATGGGTGGATTCAGGTACGATGATTCTAAGTGAAATAAGTCACACAGAAAAAGAAACTTATCATAAGATATCACTTATGAAGATCCTGTAAACATGGCTACACTTGAACTGAGTTAGGAAAGAGAACAGTGTCTCACATTTAGAAAACACTCTTATACCTGCTTAAGGGGGAAGGAGAGGTGGGGTGATGAATAAAACCAGAGTTTGATAAAAGCACAGGTACCGTTCCAAAAACCAACTATGCAATAGACAAGACCTACACCGTCCTCAGCGAAAGGGACTCAAAACCCCATATTTCCCGCAGAGGAAAATATCTGACTAGTAAGAATCTTAAAACTTATGTATTGATATGTCTCCGTAAGGGAATCAACTGTGTCTAGACTGGCATAAACATGGCAGCGAGAATCAGCTCAAACCCACTATAAAAAGGAATTTCAAAAACAAAACAAAAAAACTGGGAAATTCTTTACAATTCCTTCAGGGTCTCTGATGAAAGCTGGAATGACCCTATCTACAACGACAGCTGGATGTGGCATAAGGAGGGACACTTGGGACTGAGACGATTGGTGAGATTGGGTGAGCAAATGCAGATCCTTTAAAGCAATAATGCATGGCACCCATTCCATGGGTCCGAACTCTCCAGGTTGAAGGGAATATTACTACAGCTATAACATGTGCGGGAAACCTAGAGAACGGACACACTGTGAATACGAAAGGTTTCTAAAACTCAAAGAATAAACCCTCTCCTGGTGCTCCGGTTTGACTTTCCGTCTGCTTTACTATCAAGCTCCCAACTTGGAGAGACAGCCCCTTTAACCTCTTGGTTCGCACAGGTTGCCAATTTGGCAGAGGATGAAAGGGAAGAGGGAGAACCAATGAGAGAGTAGCTGTTAGGCATTTGGACGGGCACATATCACTGTAATTTCCCGGCAGGAAGAAGAATTAACCAAATTCTCAGCCACCCACCGGGAACCAGTATAGGTCCTGAACCAAAATTTTGGACTTGCGGTCAGCTCTCCAAAAACGAGTTGAAAAATGGAGCTCAGGGACACAGCAATTCACAAACTGGCCGAGTAATAAAGGACAACTATCGTCCAAAAATCTGTTGAGGGAAGGCAACGAGGCAGACTTGAAAGCGAGGCAGAATAGCAGGAAACAGATTTCAAGAGGTACGTTGGAATCGCCTTTAAAGCACAGGAAGAGGGGCACAACTTCGACAATGACGCACTTGGCCAAAAAGGGCGTATGCGTTTTCTCCTGAATATATTCAGGAGAAAACGCATACGCCCTTTTTGGCCAAGCAAGCAAGCGGGCAATGCAAATCTGCACTACAAAGAAGCATCATTTCCCACCGGTCAAAAGGGACATCCACAAAATGTGTAAGAACAAGAAAGGCAAGACAGGCCCTGGAGAACAGGGAGCCTTGTTATGCTGATGGGCGGGATGTAAATTGCCAACTGCCTCTCTGGAGGAGTGCATTCTGTTCCCTAAAACAAGTAAAGAACAGAGCTACAGAGCCAAGGGCACTACCAGTCTAGGGAATATACCTTGGGAAAACTGAAAATCAATAAGACAGAGCCACCCCAAAACTTAGGGCTGCACTGCATACAAGGACCTCAACTTGGATACACCTTAAGTATCCCAGAAAATATAAACATGGTTCAAAAAATTGTGGTACTTACGTACGATGGAATATCCCTCAGCCAGGAAATCAATGTCATAAGACCAGTAGCAGCAAAATGGGTGGATTCAGGTACGATGATTCTAAGTGAAATAAGTCACACAGAAAAAGAAACTTATCATAAGATATCACTTATGAAGATCCTGTAAACATGGCTACACTTGAACTGAGTTAGGAAAGAGAACAGTGTCTCACATTTAGAAAACACTCTTATACCTGCTTAAGGGGGAAGGAGAGGTGGGGTGATGCATAAAACCAGAGTTTGATATAAGCAGAGGTACCGTTCCAAAAACCAACTATGGAATAGACAAGACCTACACCTTCCTCAGTGAAAGGGACTCAAAACCCCATATTTCCCGCAGAGGAAAATATCTGACTAGTAAGAATCTTAAAACCTATGTATTGATATGTCTCCGTAAGGGAATCAAGTGGGTCTAGACTGGCATAAACATGGCAGCGAGAATCAGCTCAAACCCACTATAAAAAGGAATTTCAAAAACAAAACAAAAAAACTGGGAAATTCTTTACAATTCCTTCAGGGTCTCTGATGAAAGCTGGAATGACCCTATCTACAACGACAGCTGGATGTGGCATAAGGAGGGACACTTGGGACTGAGACGATTGGTGAGATTGGGTGAGCAAATGCAGACCCTTTAAAGCAATAATGCATGGCACCCATTCCATGGGTCCGAACTCTCCAGGTTGAAGGGAATATTACTACAGCTATAACATGTGCGGGAAACCTAGAGAACGGACACACTGTGAATACGAAAGGTTTCTAAAACTCAAAGAATAAACCCTCTCCTGGTGCTCCGGTTTGACTTTCCGTCTGCTTTACTATCAACCTCCCAACTTGGAGAGACAGCCCCTTTAACCTCTTGGTTCGCACAGGTTGCCAATTTGGCAGAGGATGAAAGGGAAGAGGGAGAACCAATGAGAGAGTAGCTGTTAGGCATTTGGACGGGCACATATCACTGTAATTTCCCGGCAGGAAGAAGAATTAACCAAATTCTCAGCCACCCACCGGGAACCAGTATAGGTCCTGAACCAAAATTTTGGACTTGCGGTCAGCTCTCCAAAAACGAGTTGAAAAATGGAGCTCAGGGACACAGCAATTCACAAACTGGCCGAGTAATAAAGGACAACTATCATCCAAAAATCTGTTGAGGGAAGGCAACGAGGCAGACTTGAAAGCGAGGCAGAATAGCAGGAAACAGATTTCAAGAGGTACGTTGGAATCGCCTTTAAAGCACAGGAAGAGGGGCACAACTTCGACAATGACGCACTTGGCCAAAAAGGGCGTATGCGTTTTCTCCTGAATATATTCAGGAGAAAACGCATACGCCCTTTTTGGCCAAGCAAGCAAGCGGGCAATGCAAATCTGCACTACAAAGAAGTATCACTTCCCACCGGTCAAAAGGGACATCCACAAAATGTGTAAGAACAAGAAAGGCAAGACAGGCCCTGGAGAACAGGGAGCCTTGTTATGCTGATGGGCGGGATGTAAATTGCCAACTGCCTCTCTGGAGGAGTGCATTCTGTTCCCTAAAACAAGTAAAGAACAGAGCTACAGAGCCAAGGGCACTACCAGTCTAGGGAATATACCTTGGGAAAACTGAAAATCAATAAGACAGAGCCACCCCAAAACTTAGGGCTGCACTGCATACAAGGACCTCAACTTGGATACACCTTAAGTATCCCAGAAAATATAAACATGGTTCAAAAAATTGTGGTACTTACGTACGATGGAATATCCCTCAGCCAGGAAATCAATGTCATAAGACCAGTAGCAGCAAAATGGGTGGATTCAGGTACGATGATTCTAAGTGAAATAAGTCACACAGAAAAAGAAACTTATCATAAGATATCACTTATGAAGATCCTGTAAACATGGCTACACTTGAACTGAGTTAGGAAAGAGAACAGTGTCTCACATTTAGAAAACACTCTTATACCTGCTTAAGGGGGAAGGAGAGGTGGGGTGATGCATAAAACCAGAGTTTGATATAAGCACAGGTACCGTTCCAAAAACCAACTATGGAATAGACAAGACCTACACCTTCCTCAGTGAAAGGGACTCAAAACCCCATATTTCCCGCAGAGGAAAATATCTGACTAGTAAGAATCTTAAAACCTATGTATTGATATGTCTCCGTAAGGGAATCAAGTGGGTCTAGACTGGCATAAACATGGCAGCGAGAATCAGCTCAAACCCACTATAAAAAGGAATTTCAAAAACAAAACAAAAAAACTGGGAAATTCTTTACAATTCCTTCAGGGTCTCTGATGAAAGCTGGAATGACCCTATCTACAACGACAGCTGGATGTGGCATAAGGAGGGACACTTGGGACTGAGACGATTGGTGAGATTGGGTGAGCAAATGCAGACGCTTTAAAGCAATAATGCATGGCACCCATTCCATGGGTCCGAACTCTCCAGGTTGAAGGGAATATTACTACAGCTATAACATGTGCGGGAAACCTAGAGAACGGACACACTGTGAATACGAAAGGTTTCTAAAACTCAAAGAATAAACCCTCTCCTGGTGCTCCGGTTTGACTTTCCGTCTGCTTTACTATCATCCTCCCAACTTGGAGAGACAGCCCCTTTAACCTCTTGGTTCGCACAGGTTGCCAATTTGGCAGAGGATGAAAGGGAAGAGGGAGAACCAATGAGAGAGTAGCTGTTAGGCATTTGGACGGGCACATATCACTGTAATTTCCCGGCAGGAAGAAGAATTAACCAAATTCTCAGCCACCCACCGGGAACCAGTATAGGTCCTGAACCAAAATTTTGGACTTGCGGTCAGCTCTCCAAAAACGAGTTGAAAAATGGAGCTCAGGGACACAGCAATTCACAAACTGGCCGAGTAATAAAGGACAACTATCGTCCAAAAATCTGTTGAGGGAAGGCAACGAGGCGGACTTGAAAGCGAGGCAGAATAGCAGGAAACAGATTTCAAGAGGTACGTTGGAATCGCCTTTAAAGCACAGGAAGAGGGGCACAACTTCGACAATGATGCACTTGGCCAAAAAGGGCGTATGCGTTTTCTCCTGAATATATTCAGGAGAAAACGCATACGCCCTTTTTGGCCAAGCAAGCAAGCGGGCAATGCAAATCTGCACTACAAAGAAGTATCACTTCCCACCGGTCAAAAGGGACATCCACAAAATGTGTAAGAACAAGAAAGGCAAGACAGGCCCTGGAGAACAGGGAGCCTTGTTATGCTGATGGGCGGGATGTAAATTGCCAACTGCCTCTCTGGAGGAGTGCATTCTGTTCCCTAAAACAAGTAAAGAACAGAGCTACAGAGCCAAGGGCACTACCAGTCTAGGGAATATACCTTGGGAAAACTGAAAATCAATAAGACAGAGCCACCCCAAAATTTAGGGCTGCACTGCATACAAGGACCTCAACTTGGATACACCTTAAGTATCCCAGAAAATATAAACATGGTTCAAAAAATTGTGGTACTTACGTACGATGGAATATCCCTCAGCCATGAAATCAATGTCATAAGACCAGTAGCAGCAAAATGGGTGGATTCAGGTACGATGATTCTAAGTGAAATAAGTCACACAGAAAAAGAAACTTATCATAAGATATCACTTATGAAGATCCTGTAAACATGGCTACACTTGAACTGAGTTAGGAAAGAGAACAGTGTCTCACATTTAGAAAACACTCTTATACCTGCTTAAGGGGGAAGGAGAGGTGGGGTGATGCATAAAACCAGAGTTTGATATAAGCACAGGTACCGTTCCAAAAACCAACTATGGAATAGACAAGACCTACACCGTCCTCAGCGAAAGGGACTCAAAACCCCATATTTCCCGCAGAGGAAAATATCTGACTAGTAAGAATCTTAAAACCTATGTATTGATATGTCTCCGTAAGGGAATCAAGTGTGTCTAGACTGGCATAAACATGGCAGCGAGAATCAGCTCAAACCCACTATAAAAAGGAATTTCAAAAACAAAACAAAAAAACTGGGAAATTCTTTACAATTCCTTCAGGGTCTCTGATGAAAGCTGGAATGACCCTATCTACAACGACAGCTGGATGTGGCATAAGGAGGGACACTTGGGACTGAGACGATTGGTGAGATTGGGTGAGCAAATGCAGACCCTTTAAAGCAATAATGCATGGCACCCATTCCATGGGTCCGAACTCTCCAGGTTGAAGGGAATATTACTACAGCTATAACATGTGCGGGAAACCTAGAGAACGGACACACTGTGAATACGAAAGGTTTCTAAAACTCAAAGAATAAACCCTCTCCTGGTGCTCCGGTTTGACTTTCCGTCTGCTTTACTATCAAGCTCCCAACTTGGAGAGACAGCCCCTTTAACCTCTTGGTTCGCACAGGTTGCCAATTTGGCAGAGGATGAAAGGGAAGAGGGAGAACCAATGAGAGAGTAGCTGTTAGGCATTTGGACGGGCACATATCACTGTAATTTCCCGGCAGGAAGAAGTATTAACCAAATTCTCAGCCACCCACCGGGAACCAGTATAGGTCCTGAACCAAAATTTTGGACTTGCGGTCAGCTCACCAAAAACGAGTTGAAAAATGGAGCTCAGGGGCACAGCAATTCACAAACTGGCCGAGTAATAAAGGACAACTATCGACCAAAAATCTGTTGAGGGAAGGCAACGAGGCGGACTTGAAAGCGAGGCAGAATAGCAGGAAACAGATTTCAAGAGGTACGTTGGAATCGCCTTTAAAGCACAGGAAGAGGGGCATAACTTCGACAATGTTGCACTTAGCCAAAAAGGGCGTATGCGTTTTCTCCTGAATATATTCAGGAGAAAACGCATACGCCCTTTTTGGCCAAGCAAGCAAGCGGGCAATGCAAATCTGCACTACAAAGAAGTATCACTTCCCACCGGTCAAAAGGGACATCCACAAAATGTGTAAGAACAAGAAAGGCAAGACAGGCCCTGGAGAACAGGGAGCCTTGTTATGCTGATGGGCGGGATGTAAATTGCCAACTGCCTCTCTGGAGGAGTGCATTCTGTTCCCTAAAACAAGTAAAGAACAGAGCTACAGAGCCAAGGGCACTACCAGTCTAGGGAATATACCTTGGGAAAACTGAAAATCAATAAGACAGAGCCACCCCAAAATTTAGGGCTGCACTGCATACAAGGACCTCAACTTGGATACACCTTAAGTATCCCAGAAAATATAAACATGGTTCAAAAAATTGTGGTACTTACGTACGATGGAATATCCCTCAGCCATGAAATCAATGTCATAAGACCAGTAGCAGCAAAATGGGTGGATTCAGGTACGATGATTCTAAGTGAAATAAGTGACACAGAAAAAGAAACTTATCATAAGATATCACTTATGAAGATCCTGTAAACATGGCTACACTTGAACTGAGTTAGGAAAGAGAACAGTGTCTCACATTTAGAAAACACTCTTATACCTGCTTAAGGTTGAAGGAGAGGTGGGGTGATGCATAAAACCAGAGTTTGATATAAGCACAGGTACCGTTCCAAAAACCAACTATGGAATAGACAAGACCTACACCGTCCTCAGCGAAAGGGACTCAAAACCCCATATTTCCCGCAGAGGAAAATATCTGACTAGTAAGAATCTTAAAACATATGTATTGATGTGTCTCCATAAGGGAATCAAGTGTGTCTAGACTAGCATAAACATGGCAGCGAGAATCAGCTCAAACCCACTATAAAAAGGAATTTCAAAAACAAAACAAAAAAACTGGGAAATTCTTTACAATTCCTTCAGGGTCTCTGATGAAAGCTGGAATGACCCTATCTACAACGACAGCTGGATGTGGCATAAGGAGGGACACTTGGGACTGAGACGAATGGTGAGATTGGGTGAGCAAATGCAGACGCTTTAAAGCAATAATGCATGGCACCCATTCCATGGGTCCGAACTCTCCAGGTTGAAGGGAATATTACTACAGCTATAACATGGGCGGGAAACCTAGAGAACGGACACACTGTGAATACGAAAGGTTTCTAAAACTCAAAGAATAAACCCTCTCCTGGTGCTCCGGTTTGACTTTCCGGCTGCTTTACTATCAACCTCCCAACTTGGAGAGACAGCCCCTTTAACCTCTTGGTTCGCACAGGTTGCCAATTTGGCAGAGGATGAAAGGGAAGAGGGAGAACCAATGAGAGAGTAGCTGTTAGGCATTTGGACGGGCACATATCACTGTAATTTCCTGGCAGGAAGAAGAATTAACCAAATTCTCAGACACCCACCGGGAACCAGTATAGGTCCTGAAGCAAAATTTTGGACTTGCGGTCAGCTCTCCAAAAACGAGTTGAAAAATGGAGCTCAGGGACACAGCAATTCACAAACTGGCCGAGTAATAAAGGACAACCATCGTCCAAAAATCTGTTGAGGGAAGGCAACGAGGCAGACTTGAAAGTGAGGCAGAATAGCAGGAAACAGATTTCAAGAGGTACGTTGGAATCGCCTTTAAAGCACAGGAAGAGGGGCACAACTTCGACAATGACGCACTTGGCCAAAAAGGGCGTATGCGTTTTCTCCTGAATATATTCAGGAGAAAACGCATACGCCCTTTTTGGCCAAGCATGCAAGCGGGCAATGCAAATCTGCACTACAAAGAAGTATCACTTCCCACCGGTCAAAAGGGACATCCACAAAATGTGTAAGAACAAGAAAGGCAAGACAGGCCCTGGAGAACAGGGAGCCTTGTTATGCTGATGGGCGGGATGTAAATTGCCAACTGCCTCTCTGGAGGAGTGCATTCTGTTCCCTAAAACAAGTAAAGAACAGAGCTACAGAGCCAAGGGCACTACCAGTCTAGGGAATATACCTTGGGAAAACTGAAAATCAATAAGACAGAGCCACCCCAAAATTTAGGGCTGCACTGCATACAAGGACCTGAACTTGGATACACCTTAAGTATCCCAGAAAATATAAACATGGTTCAAAAAATTGTGGTACTTACATATGATGGAATATCCCTCAGCCATGAAATCAATGTCATAAGACCAGTAGCAGCAAAATGGGTGGATTCAGGTACGATGATTCTAAGTGAAATAAGTCACACAGAAAAAGAAACTTATCATAAGATATCACTTATGAAGATCCTGTAAACATGGCTACACTTGAAATGAGTTAGGAAAGAGAACAGTGTCTCACATTTAGAAAACACTCTTATACCTGCTTAAGGGGGAAGGAGAGGTGGGGTGATGCATAAAACCAGAGTTTGATATAAGCACAGGTACCGTTCCAAAAACCAACTATGGAATAGACAAGACCTACACCGTCCTCAGCGACAGGGACTCAAAACCCCATATTTCCCGCAGAGGAAAATATCTGACTAGTAAGAATCTTAAAGCCTACGTATTGATATGTCTCCATAAGGGAATCAAGTGTGTCTAGACTGGCATAAACATGGCAGCGAGAATCAGCTCAAACCCACTATAAAAAGGAATTTCAAAAACAAAACAAAAAAACTGGGAAATTCTTTACAATTCCTTCAGGGTCTCTGATGAAAGCTGGAATGACCCTATCTACAACGACAGCTGGATGTGGCATAAGGAGGGACACTTGGGACTGAGACGATTGGTGAGATTGGGTGAGCAAATGCAGACCCTTTAAAGCAATAATGCATGGCACCCATTCCATGGGTCCGAACTCGCCAGGTTGAAGGGAATATTACTACAGCTATAACATGTGCGGGAAACCTAGAGAACGGACACACTGTGAATACGAAAGGTTTCTAAAACTCAACGCATAGTCCCTCTCCTGGTGCTCCGGTTTGACTTTCCGTCTGCTTTACTATCAACCTCCCAACTTGGAGAGACAGCGCCTTTAACCTCTTGGTTCGCACAGGTTGCCAATTTGGCAGAGGATGAAAGGGAAGAGGGAGAACCAATGAGAGAGTAGCTGTTAGGCATTTGGACGGGCACATATCACTGTAATTTCCCGGCAGGAAGAAGAATTAACCAAATTCTCAGCCACCCACCGGGAACCAGTATAGGTCCTGAACCAAAATTTTGGACTTGCGGTCAGCTCACCAAAAACGAGTTGAAAAATGGAGCTCAGGGGCACAGCAATTCACAAACTGGCCGAGTAATAAAGGACAACTATCGTCCAAAAATCTGTTGAGGTAAGGCAACGAGGCGGACTTGAAAGCGAGGCAGAATAGCAGGAAACAGATTTCAAGAGGTACGTTGGAATCGCCTTTAAAGCACAGGAAGAGGGGCACAACTTCGACAATGATGCACTTGGCCAAAAAGGGCGTATGCGTTTTCTCCTGAATATATTCAGGAGAAAACGCATACGCCCTTTTTGGCCAAGCAAGCAAGCGGGCAATGCAAATCTCCAATACAAAGAAGTATCACTTCCCACCGGTCAAAAGGGACATCCACAAAATGTGTAAGAACAAGAAAGGCAAGACAGGCCCTGGAGAACAGGGAGCCTTGTTATGCTGATGGGCGGGATGTAAATTGCCAACTGCCTCTCTGGAGGAGTGCATTCTGTTCCCTAAAACAAGTAAAGAACAGAGCTACAGAGCCAAGGGCATTACCAGTCTAGGGAATATACCTTGGGAAAACTGAAAATCAATAAGACAGAGCCACCCCAAAATTTAGGGCTGCACTGCATACAAGGACCTGAACTTGGATACACCTTAAGTATCCCAGAAAATATAAACATGGTTCAAAAAATTGTGGTACTTACGTACGATGGAATATCCCTCAGCCATGAAATCAATGTCATAAGACCAGTAGCAGCAAAATGGGTGGATTCAGGTACGATGATTCTAAGTGAAATAAGTCACACAGAAAAAGAAACTTATCATAAGATATCACTTATGAAGATCCTGTAAACATGGCTACACTTGAACTGAGTTAGGAAAGAGAACAGTGTCTCACATTTAGAAAACACTCTTATACCTGCTTAAGGGGGAAGGAGAGGTGGGGTGATGCATAAAACCAGAGTTTGATATAAGCACAGGTACCGTTCCAAAAACCAACTATGGAATAGACAAGACCTACACCGTCCTCAGCGAAAGGGACTCAAAACCCCATATTTCCCGCAGAGGAAAATATCTGACTAGTAAGAATCTTAAAACCTATGTATTGATATGTCTCCGTAAGGGAATCAAGTGTGTCTAGACTGGCATAAACATGGCAGCGAGAATCAGCTCAAACCCACTATAAAAAGGAATTTCAAAAACAAAACAAAAAAACTGGGAAATTCTTTACAATTCCTTCAGGGTCTCTGATGAAAGCTGGAATGACCCTATCTACAACGACAGCTGGATGTGGCATAAGGAGGGACACTTGGGACTGAGACGATTGGTGAGATTGGGTGAGCAAATGCAGACCCTTTAAAGCAATAATGCATGGCACCCATTCCATGGGTCCGAACTCTCCAGGTTGAAGGGAATATTACTACAGCTATAACATGTGCGGGAAACCTAGAGAACGGACACACTGTGAATACGAAAGGTTTCTAAAACTCAAAGAATAAACCCTCTCCTGGTGCTCCGGTTTGACTTTCCGTCTGCTTTACTATCAAGCTCCCAACTTGGAGAGACAGCCCCTTTAACCTCTTGGTTCGCACAGGTTGCCAATTTGGCAGAGGATGAAAGGGAAGAGGGAGAACCAATGAGAGAGTAGCTGTTAGGCATTTGGACGGGCACATATCACTGTAATTTCCCGGCAGGAAGAAGTATTAACCAAATTCTCAGCCACCCACCGGGAACCAGTATAGGTCCTGAACCAAAATTTTGGACTTGCGGTCAGCTCACCAAAAACGAGTTGAAAAATGGAGCTCAGGGGCACAGCAATTCACAAACTGGCCGAGTAATAAAGGACAACTATCGACCAAAAATCTGTTGAGGGAAGGCAACGAGGCGGACTTGAAAGCGAGGCAGAATAGCAGGAAACAGATTTCAAGAGGTACGTTGGAATCGCCTTTAAAGCACAGGAAGAGGGGCATAACTTCGACAATGTTGCACTTAGCCAAAAAGGGCGTATGCGTTTTCTCCTGAATATATTCAGGAGAAAACGCATACGCCCTTTTTGGCCAAGCAAGCAAGCGGGCAATGCAAATCTGCACTACAAAGAAGTATCACTTCCCACCGGTCAAAAGGGACATCCACAAAATGTGTAAGAACAAGAAAGGCAAGACAGGCCCTGGAGAACAGGGAGCCTTGTTATGCTGATGGGCGGGATGTAAATTGCCAACTGCCTCTCTGGAGGAGTGCATTCTGTTCCCTAAAACAAGTAAAGAACAGAGCTACAGAGCCAAGGGCACTACCAGTCTAGGGAATATACCTTGGGAAAACTGAAAATCAATAAGACAGAGCCACCCCAAAATTTAGGGCTGCACTGCATACAAGGACCTCAACTTGGATACACCTTAAGTATCCCAGAAAATATAAACATGGTTCAAAAAATTGTGGTACTTACGTACGATGGAATATCCCTCAGCCATGAAATCAATGTCATAAGACCAGTAGCAGCAAAATGGGTGGATTCAGGTACGATGATTCTAAGTGAAATAAGTGACACAGAAAAAGAAACTTATCATAAGATATCACTTATGAAGATCCTGTAAACATGGCTACACTTGAACTGAGTTAGGAAAGAGAACAGTGTCTCACATTTAGAAAACACTCTTATACCTGCTTAAGGTTGAAGGAGAGGTGGGGTGATGCATAAAACCAGAGTTTGATATAAGCACAGGTACCGTTCCAAAAACCAACTATGGAATAGACAAGACCTACACCGTCCTCAGCGAAAGGGACTCAAAACCCCATATTTCCCGCAGAGGAAAATATCTGACTAGTAAGAATCTTAAAACATATGTATTGATGTGTCTCCATAAGGGAATCAAGTGTGTCTAGACTAGCATAAACATGGCAGCGAGAATCAGCTCAAACCCACTATAAAAAGGAATTTCAAAAACAAAACAAAAAAACTGGGAAATTCTTTACAATTCCTTCAGGGTCTCTGATGAAAGCTGGAATGACCCTATCTACAACGACAGCTGGATGTGGCATAAGGAGGGACACTTGGGACTGAGACGAATGGTGAGATTGGGTGAGCAAATGCAGACGCTTTAAAGCAATAATGCATGGCACCCATTCCATGGGTCCGAACTCTCCAGGTTGAAGGGAATATTACTACAGCTATAACATGGGCGGGAAACCTAGAGAACGGACACACTGTGAATACGAAAGGTTTCTAAAACTCAAAGAATAAACCCTCTCCTGGTGCTCCGGTTTGACTTTCCGGCTGCTTTACTATCAACCTCCCAACTTGGAGAGACAGCCCCTTTAACCTCTTGGTTCGCACAGGTTGCCAATTTGGCAGAGGATGAAAGGGAAGAGGGAGAACCAATGAGAGAGTAGCTGTTAGGCATTTGGACGGGCACATATCACTGTAATTTCCTGGCAGGAAGAAGAATTAACCAAATTCTCAGACACCCACCGGGAACCAGTATAGGTCCTGAAGCAAAATTTTGGACTTGCGGTCAGCTCTCCAAAAACGAGTTGAAAAATGGAGCTCAGGGACACAGCAATTCACAAACTGGCCGAGTAATAAAGGACAACCATCGTCCAAAAATCTGTTGAGGGAAGGCAACGAGGCAGACTTGAAAGTGAGGCAGAATAGCAGGAAACAGATTTCAAGAGGTACGTTGGAATCGCCTTTAAAGCACAGGAAGAGGGGCACAACTTCGACAATGACGCACTTGGCCAAAAAGGGCGTATGCGTTTTCTCCTGAATATATTCAGGAGAAAACGCATACGCCCTTTTTGGCCAAGCATGCAAGCGGGCAATGCAAATCTGCACTACAAAGAAGTATCACTTCCCACCGGTCAAAAGGGACATCCACAAAATGTGTAAGAACAAGAAAGGCAAGACAGGCCCTGGAGAACAGGGAGCCTTGTTATGCTGATGGGCGGGATGTAAATTGCCAACTGCCTCTCTGGAGGAGTGCATTCTGTTCCCTAAAACAAGTAAAGAACAGAGCTACAGAGCCAAGGGCACTACCAGTCTAGGGAATATACCTTGGGAAAACTGAAAATCAATAAGACAGAGCCACCCCAAAATTTAGGGCTGCACTGCATACAAGGACCTGAACTTGGATACACCTTAAGTATCCCAGAAAATATAAACATGGTTCAAAAAATTGTGGTACTTACATATGATGGAATATCCCTCAGCCATGAAATCAATGTCATAAGACCAGTAGCAGCAAAATGGGTGGATTCAGGTACGATGATTCTAAGTGAAATAAGTCACACAGAAAAAGAAACTTATCATAAGATATCACTTATGAAGATCCTGTAAACATGGCTACACTTGAAATGAGTTAGGAAAGAGAACAGTGTCTCACATTTAGAAAACACTCTTATACCTGCTTAAGGGGGAAGGAGAGGTGGGGTGATGCATAAAACCAGAGTTTGATATAAGCACAGGTACCGTTCCAAAAACCAACTATGGAATAGACAAGACCTACACCGTCCTCAGCGACAGGGACTCAAAACCCCATATTTCCCGCAGAGGAAAATATCTGACTAGTAAGAATCTTAAAGCCTACGTATTGATATGTCTCCATAAGGGAATCAAGTGTGTCTAGACTGGCATAAACATGGCAGCGAGAATCAGCTCAAACCCACTATAAAAAGGAATTTCAAAAACAAAACAAAAAAACTGGGAAATTCTTTACAATTCCTTCAGGGTCTCTGATGAAAGCTGGAATGACCCTATCTACAACGACAGCTGGATGTGGCATAAGGAGGGACACTTGGGACTGAGACGATTGGTGAGATTGGGTGAGCAAATGCAGACCCTTTAAAGCAATAATGCATGGCACCCATTCCATGGGTCCGAACTCGCCAGGTTGAAGGGAATATTACTACAGCTATAACATGTGCGGGAAACCTAGAGAACGGACACACTGTGAATACGAAAGGTTTCTAAAACTCAACGCATAGTCCCTCTCCTGGTGCTCCGGTTTGACTTTCCGTCTGCTTTACTATCAACCTCCCAACTTGGAGAGACAGCGCCTTTAACCTCTTGGTTCGCACAGGTTGCCAATTTGGCAGAGGATGAAAGGGAAGAGGGAGAACCAATGAGAGAGTAGCTGTTAGGCATTTGGACGGGCACATATCACTGTAATTTCCCGGCAGGAAGAAGAATTAACCAAATTCTCAGCCACCCACCGGGAACCAGTATAGGTCCTGAACCAAAATTTTGGACTTGCGGTCAGCTCACCAAAAACGAGTTGAAAAATGGAGCTCAGGGGCACAGCAATTCACAAACTGGCCGAGTAATAAAGGACAACTATCGTCCAAAAATCTGTTGAGGTAAGGCAACGAGGCGGACTTGAAAGCGAGGCAGAATAGCAGGAAACAGATTTCAAGAGGTACGTTGGAATCGCCTTTAAAGCACAGGAAGAGGGGCACAACTTCGACAATGATGCACTTGGCCAAAAAGGGCGTATGCGTTTTCTCCTGAATATATTCAGGAGAAAACGCATACGCCCTTTTTGGCCAAGCAAGCAAGCGGGCAATGCAAATCTCCAATACAAAGAAGTATCACTTCCCACCGGTCAAAAGGGACATCCACAAAATGTGTAAGAACAAGAAAGGCAAGACAGGCCCTGGAGAACAGGGAGCCTTGTTATGCTGATGGGCGGGATGTAAATTGCCAACTGCCTCTCTGGAGGAGTGCATTCTGTTCCCTAAAACAAGTAAAGAACAGAGCTACAGAGCCAAGGGCATTACCAGTCTAGGGAATATACCTTGGGAAAACTGAAAATCAATAAGACAGAGCCACCCCAAAATTTAGGGCTGCACTGCATACAAGGACCTGAACTTGGATACACCTTAAGTATCCCAGAAAATATAAACATGGTTCAAAAAATTGTGGTACTTACGTACGATGGAATATCCCTCAGCCATGAAATCAATGTCATAAGACCAGTAGCAGCAAAATGGGTGGATTCAGGTACGATGATTCTAAGTGAAATAAGTCACACAGAAAAAGAAACTTATCATAAGATATCACTTATGAAGATCCTGTAAACATGGCTACACTTGAACTGAGTTAGGAAAGAGAACAGTGTCTCACATTTAGAAAACACTCTTATACCTGCTTAAGGGGGAAGGAGAGGTGGGGTGATGCATAAAACCAGAGTTTGATATAAGCACAGGTACCGTTCCAAAAACCAACTATGGAATAGACAAGACCTACACCGTCCTCAGCGAAAGGGACTCAAAACCCCATATTTCCCGCAGAGGAAAATATCTGACTAGTAAGAATCTTAAAACCTATGTATTGATATGTCTCCATAAGGGAATCAAGTGTGTCTAGACTGGCATAAACATGGCAGCGAGAATCAGCTCAAACCCACTATAAAAAGGAATTTCAAAAACAAAACAAAAAAACTGGGAAATTCTTTACAATTCCTTCAGGGTCTCTGATGAAAGCTGGAATGACCCTATCTACAACGACAGCTGGATGTGGCATAAGGAGGGACACTTGGGACTGAGACGATTGGTGAGATTGGGTGAGCAAATGCAGACCCTTTAAAGCAATAATGCATGGCACCCATTCCATCGGTCCGAACTCTCCAGGTTGAAGGGAATATTACTACAGCTATAACATGTGCGGGAAACCTAGAGAACGGACACACTGTGAATACGAAAGGTTTCTAAAACTCAACGCATAGTCCCTCTCCTGGTGCTCCGGTTTGACTTTCCGTCTGCTTTACTATCAACCTCCCAACTTGGAGAGACAGCGCCTTTAACCTCTTGGTTCGCACAGGTTGCCAATTTGGCAGAGGATGAAAGGGAAGAGGGAGAACCAATGAGAGAGTAGCTGTTAGGCATTTGGAGGGGCACATATCACTGTAATTTCCCGGCAGGAAGAAGAATTAACCAAATTCTCAGCCACCCACCGGGAACCAGTATAGGTCCTGAACCAAAATTTTGGACTTGCGGTCAGCTCACCAAAAACGAGTTGAAAAATGGAGCTCAGGGGCACAGCAATTCACAAACTGGCCGAGTAATAAAGGACAACTATCGTCCAAAAATCTGTTGAGGGAAGGCAACGAGGCGGACTTGAAAGCGAGGCAGAATAGCAGGAAACAGATTTCAAGAGGTACGTTGGAATCGCCTTTAAAGCACAGGAAGAGGGGCACAACTTCGACAATAATGCACTTGGCCAAAAAGGGCGTATGCGTTTTCTCCTGAATATATTCAGGAGAAAACGCATACGCCCTTTTTGGCCAAGCAAGCAAGCGGGCAATGCAAATCTGCACTACAAAGAAGTATCACTTCCCACCGGTCAAAAGGGACATCCACAAAATGTGTAAGAACAAGAAAGGCAAGACAGGCCCTGGAGAACAGGGAGCCTTGTTATGCTGATGGGCGGGATGTAAATTGCCAACTGCCTCTCTGGAGGAGTGCATTCTGTTCCCTAAAACAAGTAAAGAACAGAGCTACAGAGCCAAGGGCACTACCAGTCTAGGGAATATACCTTGGGAAAACTGAAATTCAATAAGACAGAGCCACCCCAAAATTTAGGGCTGCACTGCATACAAGGACCTGAACTTGGATACACCTTAAGTATCCCAGAAAATATAAACATGGCTCAAAAAATTGTGGTACTTACATACGATGGAATATCCCTCAGCCATGAAATCAATGTCATAAGACCAGTAGCAGCAAAATGGGTGGATTCAGGTACGATGATTCTAAGTGAAATAAGTCACACAGAAAAAGAAACTTATCATAAGATATCACTTATGAAGATCCTGTAAACATGGCTACACTTGAACTGAGTTAGGAAAGAGAACAGTGTCTCACATTTAGAAAACACTCTTATACCTGCTTAAGGGAGAAGGAGAGGTGGGGTGATGCATAAAACCAGAGTTTGATATAAGCACAGGTACCGTTCCAAAAACCAACTATGGAATAGACAAGACCTACACCGTCCTCAGCGAAAGGGACTCAAAACCCCATATTTCCCGCAGAGGAAAATATCTGACTAGTAAGAATCTTAAAACCTATGTATTGATATGTCTCCATAAGGGAATCATGTGTGTCTAGACTGGCATAAACATGGCAGCGAGAATCAGCTCAAACCCACTATAAAAAGGAATTTCAAAAACAAAACAAAAAAACTGGGAAATTCTTTACAATTCCTTCAGGGTCTCTGATGAAAGCTGGAATGACCCTATCTACAACGACAGCTGGATGTGGCATAAGGAGGGACACTTGGGACTGAGACGATTGGTGAGATTGGGTGAGCAAATGCAGACCCTTTAAAGCAATAATGCATGGCACCCATTCCATGGGTCCGAACTCTCCAGGTTGAAGGGAATATTACTACAGCTATAACATGTGCGGGAAACCTAGAGAACGGACACACTGTGAATACGAAAGGTTTCTAAAACTCAACGCATAGTCCCTCTCCTGGTGCTCCGGTTTGACTTTCCGTCTGCTTTACTATCAACCTCCCAACTTGGAGAGACAGCGCCTTTAACCTCTTGGTTCGCACAGGTTGCCAATTTGGCAGAGGATGAAAGGGAAGAGGGAGAACCAATGAGAGAGTAGCTGTTAGGCATTTGGACGGGCACATATCACTGTAATTTCCCGGCAGGAAGAAGAATTAACCAAATTCTCAGCCACCCACCGGGCACCAGTATAGGTCCTGAACCAAAATTTTGGACTTGCGTTCAGCTCACCAAAAACGAGTTGAAAAATGGAGCTCAGGGGCACAGCAATTCACAAACTGGCCGAGTAATAAAGGACAACTATCGTCCAAAAATCTGTTGAGGGAAGGCAACGAGGCGGACTTGAAAGCGAGGCAGAATAGCAGGAAACAGATTTCAAGAGGTACGTTGGAATCGCCTTTAAAGCACAGGAAGAGGGGCACAACTTCGACAATGATGCACTTGGCCAAAAAGGGCGTATGCGTTTTCTCCTGAATATATTCAGGAGAAAACGCATACGCCCTTTTTGGCCAAGCAAGCAAGCGGGCAATGCAAATCTGCACTACAAAGAAGTATCACTTCCCACCGGTCAAAAGGGACATCCACAAAATGTGTAAGAACAAGAAAGGCAAGACAGGCCCTGGAGAACAGGGAGCCTTGTTATGCTGATGGGCGGGATGTAAATTGCCAACTGCCTCTCTGGAGGAGTGCATTCTGTTCCCTAAAACAAGTAAAGAACAGAGCTACAGAGACAAGGGCACTACCAGTCTAGGGAATATACCTTGGGAAAACTGAAAATCAATAAGACAGAGCCACCCCAAAATTTAGGGCTGCACTGCATACAAGGACCTCAACTTGGATACACCTTAAGTATCCCAGAAAATATAAACATGGTTCAAAAAATTGTGGTACTTACGTACGATGGAATATCCCTCAGCCATGAAATCAATGTCATAAGACCAGTAGCAGCAAAATGGGTGGATTCAGGTACGATGATTCTAAGTGAAATAAGTCACACAGAAAAAGAAACTTATCATAAGATATCACTTATGAAGATCCTGTAAACATGGCTACACTTGAACTGAGTTAGGAAAGAGAACAGTGTCTCACATTTAGAAAACACTCTTATACCTGCTTAAGGGGGAAGGAGAGGTGGGGTGATGCATAAAACCAGAGTTTGATATAAGCACAGGTACCGTTCCAAAAACCAACTATGGATTAGACAAGACCTACACCGTCCTCCGTGAAAGGGACTCAAAACCCCATATTTCCCGCAGAGGAAAATATCTGACTAGTAAGAATCTTAAAACCTATGTATTGATATGTCTCCGTAAGGGAATCAGGTGAGTCTAGACTGGCATAAACATGGCAGCGAGAATCAGCTCAAACCCACTATAAAAAGGAATTTCAAAAACAAAACAAAAAAACTGGGAAATTCTTTACAATTCCTTCAGGGTCTCTGATGAAATCTAGAATGACCCTATCTACAACAACAGCTGGATGTGGCATAAGGAGGGACACTTGGGACTGAGACGATTGGTGAGATTGGGTGAGCAAAAGCAGACCCTTTAAAGCAATAATGCATGGCACCAATTCCATGGGTCCGGACTCTCCAGGTTGAAGGGAATATTACTACAGCTATAACATGTGCAGGAAACCTAGAGAACGGACACACTGTGAATACGAAAGGTTTCTAAAACTCAACGCATAGTCCCTCTCCTGGTGCTCCGGTTTGACTTTCCGTCTGCTTTACTATCAACCTCCCAACTTGGAGAGACAGCCCCTTTAACCTCTTGGTTCGCACAGGTTGCCAATTTGGCAGAGGATGAAAGGGAAGAGGGAGAACCAATGAGAGAGTAGCTGTTAGGCATTTGGACGGGCACATATCACTGTAATTTCCCGGCAGGAAGAAGAATTAACCAAATTCTCAGCCACCCACCGGGAACCAGTATAGGTCCTGAACCAAAATTTTGGACTTGCGGTCAGCTCACCAAAAACGAGTTGAAAAATGGAGCTCAGGGGCACAGCAATTCACAAACTGGCCGAGTAATAAAGGACAACTATCGTCCAAAAATCTGTTGAGGGAAGGCAACGAGGCGGACTTGAAAGCGAGGCAGAATAGCAGGAAAGAGATTTCAAGAGGTACGTTGGAATTGCCTTTAAAGCACAGGAAGAGGGGCACAACTTCGACAATGATGCACTTGGCCAAAAAGGGCGTATGCGTTTTCTCCTGAATATATTCAGGAGAAAACGCATACGCCCTTTTTGGCCAAGCAAGCAAGCGGGCAATGCAAATCTGCACTACAAAGAAGTATCACTTCCCACCGGTCAAAAGGGACATCCACAAAATGTGTAAGAACAAGAAAGGCAAGACAGGCCCTCGAGAACAGGGAGCCTTGTTATGCTGATGGGCGGGATGTAAATTGCCAACTGCCTCTCTGGAGGAGTGCATTCTGTTCCCTAAAACAAGTAAAGAACAGAGCTACAGAGCCAAGGGCACTACCAGTCTAGGGAATATACCCTGGGAAAACTGAAAATCAATAAGACAGAGCCACCCCAAAATTTAGGGCTGCACTGCATACAAGGACCTCAACTTGGATACACCTTAAGTATCCCAGAAAATATAAACATGGTTCAAAAAATTGTGGTACTTACGTACGATGGAATATCCCTCAGCCATGAAATCAATGTCATAAGACCAGTAGCAGCAAAATGGGTGGATTCAGGTACGATGATTCTAAGTGAAATAAGTCACACAGAAAAAGAAACTTATCATAAGATATCACTTATGAAGATCCTGTAAACATGGCTACACTTGAACTGAGTTAGGAAAGAGAACAGTGTCTCACATTTAGAAAACACTCTTATACCTGCTTAAGGGGGAAGGAGAGGTGGGGTGATGCATAAAACCAGAGTTTGATATAAGCACAGGTACCGTTCCAAAAACCAACTATGGAATAGACAAGACCTACACCGTCCTCAGTGAAAGGGACTCAAAACCCCATATTTCCCGCAGAGGAAAGTATCTGACTAGTAAGAATCTTAAAACCTATGTATTGATATGTCTCCGTAAGGGAATCAAGTGTGTCTAGACTGGCATAAACATGGCAGCGAGAATCAGCTCAAACCCACTATAAAAAGGAATTTCAAAAACAAAACAAAAAAACTGGGAAATTCTTTACAATTCCTTCAGGGTCTCTGATGAAAGCTGGAATGACCCTATCTACAACGACAGCTGGATGTGGCATAAGGAGGGACACTTGGGACTGAGACGATTGGTGAGATTGGGTGAGCAAATGCAGACCCTTTAAAGCAATAATGCATGGCACCCATTCCATGGGTCCGAACTCTCCAGGTTGAAGGGAATATTACTACAGCTATAACATGTGCTGGAAACCTAGGGAACGGACACACTGTGAATACGAAAGGTTTCTAAAACTCCACGCATAGTCCCTCTCCTGGTGCTCCGGTTTGACTTTCCGTCTGCTTTACTATCAACCTCCCAACTTGGAGAGACAGCCCCTTTAACATCTTGGTTCGCACAGGTTGCCAATTTCGCAGAGGATGAAAGGGAAGAGGGAGAACCAATGAGAGAGTAGCTGTTAGGCATTTGGACGGGCACATATCACTGTAATTTCCCGGCAGGAAGAAGAATTAACCAAATTCTCAGCCACCCACCGGGAACCAGTATAGGTCCTGAACCAAAATTTTGGACTTGCGGTCAGCTCACCAAAAACGAGTTGAAAAATGGAGCTCAGGGGCACAGCAATTCACAAATTGGCCGAGTAATAAAGGACAACTATCGTCCAAAAATCTGTTGAGGGAAGGCAACGAGGCGGACTTGAAAGCGAGGCAGAATAGCAGGAAACAGATTTCAAGAGGTACCTTGGAATCGCCTTTAAAGCACAGGAAGAGGGGCACAACTTCGACAATGATGCACTTGGCCAAAAAGGGCGTATGCGTTTTCTCCTGAATATATTCAGGAGAAAACGCATACGCCCTTTTTGGCCAAGCAAGCAAGCTGGCAATGCAAATCTGCACTACAAAGAAGTATCACTTCCCAACAGTCAAAGGGGACATCCACAAAATGTGAAAGAACAAGAAAGGCAAGACAGGCCCTGGAGAACAGGGAGCCTTGTTATGCTGATGGGCGGGATGTAAATTGCCAACTGCCTCTCTGGAGGAGTGCATTCTGTTCCCTAAAACAAGTAAAGAACAGAGCTACAGAGCCAAGGGCACAACCAGTCTAGGGAATATACCTTGGGAAAACTGAAAATCAATAAGACAGAGCCACCCCAAAATGTAGGGCTGCACTGCATACAAGGATCTCAACTTGGATACACCTTAAGTATCCCAGAAAATATAAACATGGTTCAAAAAATTGTGGTACTTACATACGATGGAATATCCCTCAGCCATGAAATCAATGTCATAAGACCAGTAGCAGCAAAATGGGTGGATTCAGGTACGATGATTCTAAGTGAAATAAGTCACACAGAAAAAGAAACTTATCATAAGATATCACTTATGAAGATCCTGTAAACATGGCTACACTTGAACTGAGTTAGGAAAGAGAACAGTGTCTCACATTTAGAAAACACTCTTATACCTGCTTAAGGGGGAAGGAGAGGTGGGGTGATGCATAAAACCAGAGTTTGATATAAGCACAGGTACCGTTCCAAAAACCAACTATGGAATAGACAAGACCTACACCGTCCTCAGTGAAAGGGACTCAAAACCCCATATTTCCCGCAGAGGAAAATATCTGACTAGTAAGAATCATAAAACCTATGTATTGATATGTCTCCGTAAGGGAATCAAGTGTGTCTAGACTGGCATATACATGGCAGCGAGAATCAGCTCAAACCCACTATAAAAAGGAATTACAAAAACAAAACAAAAAAACTGGGAAATTCTTTACAATTCCTTCAGGGTCTCTGATGAAAGCTGGAATGACCCTATCTACAACGACAGCTGGATGTGGCATAAGGAGGGACACTTGGGACTGAGACGATTGGTGAGATTGGGTGAGCAAATGCAGACCCTTTAAAGCAATAATGCATGGCACCCATTCCATGGGTCCGAACTCTCCAGGTTGAAGGGAATATTACTACAGCTATAACATGTGCGGGAAACCTAGAGAACGGACACACTGTGAATACGAAAGGTTTCTAAAACTCAACGAATAAACCCTCTCCTGGTGCTCCGGATTGACTTTCCGGCTGCTTTACTATCAACCTCCCAACTTGGAGAGACAGCCCATTTAACCTCTTGGTTCGCACAGGTTGCCAATTTGGCAGAGGATGAAAGGGAAGAGGGAGAACCAATGAGAGAGTAGCTGTTAGGCATTTGGACGGGCACATATCACTGTAATTTCCCGGCAGGAAGAAGAATTAACCAAATTCTCAGACACCCACCGGGAACCAGTATAGGTCCTGAACCAAAATTTTGGACTTGCGGTCAGCTCACCAAAAACGAGTTGAAAAATGGAGCTCAGGGGCCCAGCAATTCACAAACTGGCCGAGTAATAAAGGACAACTATCGTCCAAAAATCTGTTGAGGGAAGGCAACGAGGCGGACTTGAAAGCGAGGCAGAATAGCAGGAAACAGATTTCAAGAGGTACGTTGGAATCGCCTTTAAAGCACAGGAAGAGGGGCACAACTTCGACAATGATGCACTTGGCCAAAAAGGGCGTATGCGTTTTCTCCTGAATATATTCAGGAGAAAACGCATACGCCCTTTTTGGCCAAGCAAGCAAGCGGGCAATGCAAATCTGCACTACAAAGAAGTATCACTTCCCAACAGTCAAAGGGGACATCCACAAAATGTGTAAGAACAAGAAAGGCAAGACAGGCCCTGGAGAACAGGGAGCCTTGTTATGCTGATGGGCGGGATGTAAATTGCCAACTGCCTCTCTGGAGGAGTGCATTCTGTTCCCTAAAACAAGTAAAGAACAGAGCTACAGAGCCAAGGGCACTACCAGTCTAGGGAATATACCTTGGGAAAACTGAAAATCAATAAGACAGAGCCACCCCAAAATTTAGGGCTGCACTGCATACAAGGATCTCAACGTGGATACACCTTAAGTATCCCAGAAAATATAAACATGGTTCAAAAAATTGTGGTACTTACGTACGATGGAATATCCCTCAGCCATGAAATCAATGTCATAAGACCAGTAGCAGCAAAATGGGTGGATTCAGGTACGATGATTCTAAGTGAAATAAGTCACACAGAAAAAGAAACTTATCATAAGATATCACTTATGAAGATCCTGTAAACATGGCTACACTTGAACTGAGTTAGGAAAGAGAACAGTGTCTCACATTTAGAAAACACTCTTATACCTGCTTAAGGGGGAAGGAGAGGTGGGGTGATGCATAAAACCAGAGTTTGATATAAGCACAGGTACCGTTCCAAAAACCAACTATGGAATAGACAAGACCTACACCGTCCTCAGTGAAAGGGACTCAAAACCCCATATTTCCCGCAGAGGAAAATATCTGACTAGTAAGAATCTTAAAACCTATGTATTGATATGTCTCCGTAAGGGAATCAAGTGTGTCTAGACTGGCATAAACATGGCAGCGAGAATCAGCTCAAACCCACTATAAAAAGGAATTTCAAAAACAAAACAAAAAAACTGGGAAATTCTTTACAATTCCTTCAGGGTCTCTGATGAAAGCTGGAATGACCCTATCTACAACGACAGCTGGATGTGGCATAAGGAGGGACACTTGGGACTGAGACGATTGGTGAGATTGGGTGAGCAAATGCAGACCCTTTAAAGCAATAATGCATGGCACCCATTCCATGGGTCCGAACTCTCCAGGTTGAAGGGAATATTACTACAGCTATAACATGTGCGGGAAACCTAGAGAACGGACACACTGTGAATACGAAAGGTTTCTAAAACTCAACGAATAAACCCTCTCCTGGTGCTCCGGATTGACTTTCCGGCTGCTTTACTATCAACCTCCCAACTTGGAGAGACAGCCCATTTAACCTCTTGGTTCGCACAGGTTGCCAATTTGGCAGAGGATGAAAGGGAAGAGGGAGAACCAATGAGAGAGTAGCTGTTAGGCATTTGGACGGGCACATATCACTGTAATTTCCCGGCAGGAAGAAGAATTAACCAAATTCTCAGACACCCACCGGGAACCAGTATAGGTCCTGAACCAAAATTTTGGACTTGCGGTCAGCTCTCCAAAAACGAGTTGAAAAATGGAGCTCAGGGACACAGCAATTCACAAACTGGCCGAGTAATAAAGGACAACTATCGTCCAAAAATCTGTTGAGGGAAGGCAACGAGACGGACTTGAAAGCGAGGCAGAATAGCAGGAAACAGATTTCAAGAGGTACATTGGAATCGCCTTTAAAGCACAGGAAGAGGGGCACAACTTCGACAATGATGCACTTGGCCAAAAAGGGCGTATGCGTTTTCTCCTGAATATATTCAGGAGAAAACGCATACGCCCTTTTTGGCCAAGCAAGCAAGCGGGCAATGCAAATCTGCACTACAAAGAAGTATCACTTCCCACCGGTCAAAAGGGACATCCACAAAATGTGTAAGAACAAGAAAGGCAAGACAGGCCCTGGAGAACAGGGAGCCTTGTTATGCTGATGGGCGGGATGTAAATTGCCAACTGCCTCTCTGGAGGAGTGCATTCTGTTCCCTAAAACAAGTAAAGAACAGAGCTACAGAGCCAGGGGCACTACCAGTCTAGGGAATATACCTTGGGAAAACTGAAAATCAATAAGACAGAGCCACCCCAAAATTTAGGGCTGCACTGCATACAAGGACCTCAACTTGGATACACCTTAAGTATCCCAGAAAATATAAACATGGTTCAAAAAATTGTGGTACTTACGTACGATGGAATATCCCTCAGCCATGAAATCAATGTCATAAGACCAGTAGCAGCAAAATGGGTGGATTCAGGTACGATGATTCTAAGTGAAATAAGTCACACAGAAAAAGAAACTTATCATAAGATATCACTTATGAAGATCGTGTAAACATGGCTACACTTGAACTGAGTTAGGAAAGAGAACAGTGTCTCACATTTAGAAAACACTCTTATACCTGCTTAAGGGGGAAGGAGAGGTGGGGTGATGCATAAAACCAGAGTTTGATATAAGCACAGGTACCGTTCCAAAAACCAACTATGGAATAGACAAGACCTACACCGTCCTCAGTGAAAGGGACTCAAAACCCCATATTTCCAGCAGAGGAAAGTATCTGACTAGTAAGAATCTTAAAACCTATGTATTGATATGTCTCCGTAAGGGAATCAAGTGTGTCTAGACTGGCATAAACATGGCAGCGAGAATCAGCTCAAACCCACTATAAAAAGGAATTTCAAAAACAAAACAAAAAAACTGGGAAATTCTTTACAATTCCTTCAGGGTCTCTGATGAAAGCTGGAATGACCCTATCTACAACGACAGCTGGATATGGCATAAGAAGGGACACTTGGGACTGAGACGATTGGTGAGATTGGGTCAGCAAATGCAGACCCTTTAAAGCAATAATGCATGGCACCCATTGCATGGGTCCGAACTCTCCAGGTTAAAGGGAATATTACTACAGCTATAACATGTGCTGGAAACCTAGGGAACGGACACACTGTGAATACGAAAGGTTTCTAAAACTCCACGCATAGTCCCTCTCCTGGTGCTCCGGTTTGACTTTCCGTCTGCTTTACTATCAACCTCCCAACTTGGAGAGACAGCCCCTTTAACATCTTGGTTCGCACAGGTTGCCAATTTGGCAGAGGATGAAAGGGAAGAGGGAGAACCAATGAGAGAGTAGCTGTTAGGCATTTGGACGGGCACATATCACTGTAATTTCCCGGCAGGAAGAAGAATTAACCAAATTCTCAGCCACCCACCGGGAACCAGTATAGGTCCTGAACCAAAATTTTGGACTTGCGGTCAGCTCACCAAAAACGAGTTGAAAAATGGAGCTCAGGGGCACAGCAATTCACAAACTGGCCGAGTAATAAAGGACAACTATCGTCCAAAAATCTGTTGAGGGAAGGCAACGAGGCGGACTTGAAAGCGAGGCAGAATAGCAGGAAACAGATTTCAAGAGGTACGTTGGAATCGCCTTTAAAGCACAGGAAGAGGGGCACAACTTCGACAATAATGCACTTGGCCAAAAAGGGCGTATGCGTTTTCTCCTGAATATATTCAGGAGAAAACGCATACGCCCTTTTTGTCCAAGCAAGCAAGCGGGCAATGCAAATCTGCACTACAAAGAAGTATCACTTCCCACCGGTCAAAAGGGACATCCACAAAATGTGTAAGAACAAGAAAGGCAAGACAGGCCCTGGAGAACAGGGAGCCTTGTTATGCTGATGGGCGGGATGTAAATTGCCAACTGCCTCTCTGGAGGAGTGCATTCTGTTCCCTAAAACAAGTAAAGAACAGAGCTACAGAGCCAAGGGCACTACCAGTCTAGGGAATATACCTTGGGAAAACTGAAAATCAATAAGACAGAGCCACCCCAAAATTTAGGGCTGCACTGCATACAAGGACCTCAACTTGGATACACCTTAAGTATCCCAGAAAATATAAACATGGTTCAAAAAATTGTGGTACTTACGTACGATGGAATATCCCTCAGCCCTGAAATCAATGTCATAAGACCAGTAGCAGCAAAATGGGTGGATTCAGGTACGATGATTCTAAGTGAAATAAGTCACACAGAAAAAGAAACTTATCATAAGATATCACTTATGAAGATCCTGTAAACATGGCTACACTTGAACTGAGTTAGGAAAGAGAACAGTGTCTCACATTTAGAAAACACTCTTATACCTGCTTAAGGGGGAAGGAGAGGTGGGGTGATGCATAAAACCAGAGTTTGATATAAGCACAGGTACCGTTCCAAAAACCAACTATGGAATAGACAAGACCTACACCGTCCTCAGTGAAAGGGACTCAAAACCCCATATTTCCCGCAGAGGAAAATATCTGACTAGTAAGAATCTTAAAACCTATGTATTGATATGTCTCCGTAAGGGAATCAAGTGTGTCTAGACTGGCATAAACATGGCAGCGAGAATCAGCTCAAACCCACTATAAAAAGGAATTTCAAAAACAAAACAAAAAAACTGGGAAATTCTTTACAATTCCTTCAGGGTCTCTGATGAAAGCTGGAATGACCCTATCTACAACGACAGCTGGATGTGGCATAAGGAGGGACACTTGGGACTGAGACGATTGGTGAGATTGGGTGAGCAAATGCAGACCCTTTAAAGCAATAATGCATGGCACCCATTCCATGGGTCCGAACTCTCCAGGTTGAAGGGAATATTACTACAGCTATAACATGTGCGGGAAACCTAGAGAACGGACACACTGTGAATACGAAAGGTTTCTAAAACTCAACGAATAAACCCTCTCCTGGTGCTCCGGATTGACTTTCCGGCTGCTTTACTATCAACCTCCCAACTTGGAGAGACAGCCCCTTTAACCTCTTGGTTCGCACTGGTTGCCAATTTGGCAGAGGATGAAAGGGAAGAGGGAGAACCAATGAGAGAGTAGCTGTTAGGCATTTGGACGGGCACATATCACTGTAATTTCCCGGCAGGAAGAAGAATTAACCAAATTCTCAGACACCCACCGGGAACCAGTATAGGTCCTGAACCAAAATTTTGGACTTGCGGTCAGCTCTCCAAAAACGAGTTGAAAAATGGAGCTCAGGGACACAGCAATTCACAAACTGGCCGAGTAATAAAGGACAACTATCGTCCAAAAATCTGTTGAGGGAAGGCAACGAGGCGGACTTGAAAGCGAGGCAGAATAGCAGGAAACAGATTTCAAGAGGTACGTTGGAATCGCCTTTAAAGCACAGGAAGAGGGGCACAACTTCGACAATGATGCACTTGGCCAAAAAGGGCGTATGCGTTTTCTCCTGAATATATTCAGGAGAAAACGCATACGCCCTTTTTGGCCAAGCAAGCAAGCGGGCAATGCAAATCTGCACTACAAAGAAGTATCACTTCCCACCGGTCAAAAGGGACATCCACAAAATGTGTAAGAACAAGAAAGGCAAGACAGGCCCTGGAGAACAGGGAGCCTTGTTATGCTGATGGGCGGGATGTAAATTGCCAACTGACTCTCTGGAGGAGTGCATTCTGTTCCCTAAAACAAGTAAAGAACAGAGCTACAGAGCCAGGGGCACTACCAGTCTAGGGAATATACCTTGGGAAAACTGAAAATCAATAAGACAGAGCCACCCCAAAATTTAGGGCTGCACTGCATACAAGGACCTCAACTTGGATACACCTTAAGTATCCCAGAAAATATAAACATGGTTCAAAAAATTGTGGTACTTACGTACGATGGAATATCCCTCAGCCATGAAATCAATGTCATAAGACCAGTAGCAGCAAAATGGGTGGATTCAGGTACGATGATTCTAAGTGAAATAAGTCACACAGAAAAAGAAACTTATCATAAGATATCACTTATGAAGATCCTGTAAACATGGCTACACTTGAACTGAGTTAGGAAAGAGAACAGTGTCTCACATTTAGAAAACACTCTTATACCTGCTTAAGGGGGAAGGAGAGGTGGGGTGATGCATAAAACCAGAGTTTGATATAAGCACAGGTACCGTTCCAAAAACCAACTATGGAATAGACAAGACCTACACCGTCCTCAGTGAAAGGGACTCAAAACCCCATATTTCCCGCAGAGGAAAGTATCTGACTAGTAAGAATCTTAAAACCTATGTATTGATATGTCCCGTAAGGGAATCAAGTGTGTCTAGACTGGCATAAACATGGCAGCGAGAATCAGCTCAAACCCACTATAAAAAGGAATTTCAAAAACAAACAAAAAAACTGGGAAATTCTTTACAATTCCTTCAGGGTCTCTGATGAAAGCTGGAATGACACTATCTACAACGACAGCTGGATGTGGCATAAGGAGGGACACTTGGGACTGAGACGATTGGTGAGATTGGGTGAGCAAATGCAGACCCTTTAAAGCAATAATGCATGGCACCCATTTCATGGGTCCGAACTCTCCAGGTTGAAGGGAATATTACTACAGCTATAACATGTGCGGGAAACCTAGGGAACGGACACACTGTGAATACGAAAGGTTTCTAAAACTCAACGCATAGTACCTCTCCTGGTGCTCCGGTTCGACTTTCCGTCTGCTTTACTATCAACCTCCCAACTTGGAGAGACAGCCCCTTTAACCTCTTGGTTCGCACAGGTTGCCAATTTGGCAGAGGATGAAAGGGAAGAGGGAGAACCAATGAGAGAGTAGCTGTTAGGCATTTGGACGGGCACATATCACTGTAATTTCCCGGAAGGAAAAAGAATTAACCAAATTCTCAGCCACCCACCGGGAACCAGTATAGGTCCTGAACCAAAATTTTGGACTTGCGGTCAGCTCACCAAAAACGAGTTGAAAAATGGAGCTCAGGGGCACAGCATTTCACAAACTGGCCGAGTAATAAAGGACAACTATCTTCCAAAAATCTGTTGAGGGAAGGCAACGAGGCGGACTTGAAAGCGAGGCAGAATAGCAGGAAACAGATTTCAAGAGGTACGTTGGAATCGCCTTTAAAGCACAGGAAGAGGGGCACAACTTCGACAATGATGCACTTGGCCAAAAAGGGCGTATGCGTTTTCTCCTGAATATATTCAGGAGAAAACGCATACGCCCTTTTTGGCCAAGCAAGCAAGTGGGCAATGCAAATCTGCACTACAAAGAAGTATCACTTCCCACCGGTCAAAAGGGACATCCACAAAATGTGTAAGAACAAGAAAGGCAAGACAGGCCCTGGAGAACAGGGAGCCTTGTTATGCTGATGGGCGGGATGTAAATTGCCAACTGCCTCTCTGGAGGAGTGCATTCTGTTCCCTAAAACAAGTAAAGAACAGAGCTACAGAGCCAAGGGCACTACCAGCCTAGGGAATATACCTTGGGAAAACTGAAAATCAATAAGACAGAGCCAACCCAAAATTTAGGGCTGCACTGCATACAAGGACCTCAACTTGGATACACCTTAAGTATCCCAGAAAATATAAACATGGTTCAAAAAATTGTGGTACTTACGTACGATGGAATATCCCTCAGCCATGAAATCAATGTCATAAGAGCAGTAGCAGCAAAATGGGTGGATTCAGGTACGATGATTCTAAGTGAAATAAGTCACACAGAAACTTATCATAAGATATCACTTATGAAGATCGTGTAAACATGGCTACACTTGAACTGAGTTAGGAAAGAGAACAGTGTCTCACATTTAGAAAACACTCTTATACCTGCTTAAGGGGGAAGGAGAGGTGGGGTGATGCATAAAACCAGAGTTTGATATAAGCACAGGTACCGTTCCAAAAACCAACTATGGAATAGACAAGACCTACACCGTCCTCAGTGAAAGGGACTCAAAACCCCATATTTCCCTCAGAGGAAAGTATCTGACTAGTAAGAATCTTAAAACCTATGTATTGATATGTCTCCGTAAGGGAATCAAGTGTGTCTAGACTGGCATAAACATGGCAGCGAGAATCAGCTCAAACCCACTATAAAAAGGAATTTCAAAAACAAAACAAAAAAACTGGGAAATTCTTTACAATTCCTTCAGGGTCTCTGATGAAAGCTGGAATGACCCTATCTACAACGACAGCTGGATGTGGCATAAGGAGGGACACTTGGTACTGAGACGATTGGTGAGATTGGGTGAGCAAATGCAGACCCTTTAAAGCAATAATGCATGGCACCCATTTCATGGGTCCGAACTCTCCAGGTTGAAGGGAATATTACTACAGCTATAACATGTGCGGGAAACCTAGGGAACGGACACACTGTGAATACGAAAGGTTTCTAAAACTCAACGCATAGTCCCTCTCCTGGTGCTCCGGTTTGACTTTCCGTCTGCTTTACTATCAACCTCCCAACTTGGAGAGACAGCCCCTTTAACCTCTTGGTTCGCACAGGTTGCCAATTTGGCAGAGGATGAAAGGGAAGAGGGAGAACCAATGAGAGAGTAGCTGTTAGGCATTTGGACGGGCACATATCACTGTAATTTCCCGGCAGGAAGAAGAATTAACCAAATTCTCAGCCACCCACTGGGAACCAGTATAGGTCCTGAACCAAAATTTTGGTCTTGCGGTCAGCTCTCCAAAAACGAGTTGAAAAATGGAGCTCAGCGACACAGCAATTCACAAACTGGCCGAGTAATAAAGGACACCTATCGTCCAAAAATCTGTTGACGGAAGGCAACGAGGCGGACTTGAAAGCGAGGCAGAATAGCAGGAAACAGATTTCAAGAGGTACGTTGGAATCGCCTTTAAAGCACAGGAAGAGGAGCACAACTTCGACAATGATGCACTTGGCCAAAAAGGGCGTATGCGTTTTCTCCTGAATATATTCAGGAGAAAACGCATACGCCCTTTTTGGCCAAGCAAGCAAGCAGGCAATGCAAATCTGCACTACAAAGAAGTATCACTTCCCACCGGTCAAAAGGGACATCCACAAAATGTGTAAGAACAAGAAAGGCAAGACAGGCCCTGGAGAACAGGGAGCCTTGTTATGCTGATGGGCGGGATGTAAATTGCCAACTGCCTCTCTGGAGGAGTGCATTCTGTTCCCTAAAACAAGTAAAGAACAGAGCTACAGAGCCAAGGGCACTACCAGTCTAGGGAATATACCTTGGGAAAACTGAAAATCAATAAGACAGAGCCACCCCAAAATTTAGGGCTGCACTGCATACAAGGACCTCAACTTGGATACACCTTAAGTATCCCAGAAAATATAAACATGGTTCAAAAAATTGTGGTACTTACGTACGATGGAATATCCCTCAGCCATGAAATCAATGTCATAAGACCAGTAGCAGCAAAATGGGTGGATTCAGGTACGATGATTCTAAGTGAAATAAATCACACAGAAAAAGAAACTTATCATAAGATATCACTTATGAAGATCCTGTAAACATGGCTACACTTGAACTGAGTTAGGAAAGAGAACAGTGTCTCACATTTAGAAAACACTCTTATACCTGCTTAAGGTTGAAGGAGAGGTGGGGTGATGCATAAAACCAGAGTTTGATATAAGCACAGGTACCGTTCCAAAAACCAACTATGGAATAGACAAGACCTACACCGTCCTCAGTGAAAGGGACTCAAAACCCCATATTTCCCGCAGAGGAAAATATCTGACTAGTAAGAATCTTAAAACCTATGTATTGATATGTCTCCGTAAGGGAATCAAGTGTGTCTAGACTGGCATAAACATGGCAGCGAGAATCAGCTCAAACCCACTATAAAAAGGAATTTCAAAAACAAAACAAAAAAACTGGGAAATTCTTTACAATTCCTTCAGGGTCTCTGATGAAAGCTGGAATGACCCTATCTACAACGACAGCTGGATGTGGCATAAGGAGGGACACTTGGGACTGAGACGATTGGTGAGATTGGGTGAGCAAATGCAGACGCTTTAAAGCAATAATGCATGGCACCCATTCCATGGGTCCGAACTCTCCAGGTTGAAGGGAATATTACTACAGCTATAACATGTGCGGGAAACCTAGAGAACGGACACACTGTGAATACGAAAGGTTTCTAAAACTCAAAGAATAAACCCTCTCCTGGTGCTCCGGTTTGACTTTCCGGCTGCTTTACTATCAACCTCCCAACTTGGAGAGACAGCCCCTTTAACCTCTTGGTTCGCACAGGTTGCCAATTTGGCAGAGGATGAAAGGGAAGAGGGAGAACCAATGAGAGAGTAGCTGTTAGGCATTTGGACGGGCACATATCACTGTAATTTCCCGGCAGGAAGAAGAATTAACCAAATTCTCAGCCACCCACCGGGAACCAGTATAGGTCCTGAAGCAAAATTTTGGACTTGCGGTCAGCTCTCCAAAAACGAGTTGAAAAATGGAGCTCAGGGACACAGCAATTCACAAACTGGCCGAGTAATAAAGGACAACTATCGTCCAAAAATCTGTTGAGGGAAGGCAACGAGGCAGACTTGAAAGTGAGGCAGAATAGCAGGAAACAGATTTCAAGAGGTACGTTGGAATCACCTTTAAAGCACAGGAAGAGGGGCACAACTTCGACAATGACGCACTTGGCCAAAAAGGGCGTATGCGTTTTCTCCTGAATATATTCAGGAGAAAACGCATACGCCCTTTTTGGCCAAGCAAGCAAGCGGGCAATGCAAATCTGCACTACAAAGAAGTATCACTTCCCACCGGTCAAAAGGGACATCCACAAAATGTGTAAGAACAAGAAAGGCAAGACAGGCCCTGGAGAACAGGGAGCCTTGTTATGCTGATGGGCGGGATGTAAATTGCCAACTGCCTCTCTGGAGGAGTGCATTCTGTTCCCTAAAACAAGTAAAGAACAGAGCTACAGAGCCAAGGGCACTACCAGTCTAGGGAATATACCTTGGGAAAACTGAAAATCAATAAGACAGAGCCACCCCAAAACTTAGGGCTGCACTGCATACAAGGACCTCAACTTGGATACACCTTAAGTATCCCAGAAAATATAAACATGGTTCAAAAAATTGTGGTAATTACGTATGATGGAATATCCCTCAGCCAGGAAATCAATGTCATAAGACCAGTAGCAGCAAAATGGGTGGATTCAGGTACGATGATTCTAAGTGAAATAAGTCACACAGAAAAAGAAACTTATCATAAGATATCACTTATGAAGATCCTGTAAACATGGCTACACTTGAACTGAGTTAGGAAAGAGAACAGTGTCTCACATTTAGAAAACACTCTTATACCTGCTTAAGGGGGAAGGAGAGGTGGGGTGATGCATAAAACCAGAGATTGATATAAGCACAGGTACCGTTCCAAAAACCAACTATGGAATAGACAAGACCTACACCGTCCTCAGTGAAAGGGACTCAAAACCCCATATTTCCCGCAGAGGAAAATATCTGACTAGTAAGAATCTTAAAACCTATGTATTGATATGTCTCCGTAAGAGAATCAAGTGTGTCTAGACTGGCATAAACATGGCAGCGAGAATCAGCTCAAACCCACTATAAAAAGGAATTTCAAAAACAAAACAAAAAAACTGGGAAATTCTTTACAATTCCTTCAGGGTCTCTGATGAAAGCTGGAATGACCCTATCTACAACGACAGCTGGATGTGGCATAAGGAGGGACACTTGGGACTGAGACGATTGGTGAGATTGGGTGAGCAAATGCAGACACTTTAAAGCAATAATGCATGGCACCCATTCCATGGGTCCGAACTCTCCAGGTTGAAGGGAATATTACTACAGCTATAACATGTGCGGGAAACCTAGAGAACGGACACACTGTGAATACGAAAGGTTTCTAAAACTCAAAGAATAGACCCTCTCCTGGTGCTCCGGTTTGACTTTCCGTCTTCTTTACTATCAACCTCCCAACTTGGAGAGACAGCCCCTTTAACCTCTTGGTTCGCACAGGTTGCCAATTTGGCAGAGGTTGAAAGGGAAGAGGGAGAACCAATGAGAGAGTAGCTGTTAGGCATTTGGACGGGCACATATCACTGTAATTTCCCGGCAGGAAGAAGAATTAACCAAATTCTCAGCCACCCACCGGGAACCAGTATAGGTCCTGAACCAAAATTTTGGACTTGCGGTCAGCTCACCAAAAACGAGTTGAAAAATGGAGCTCAGGGGCACAGCAATTCACAAACTGGCCGAGTAATAAAGGACAACTATCGTCCAAAAATCTGTTGAGGTAAGGCAACGAGGCGGACTTGAAAGTGAGGCAGAATAGCAGGAAACAGATTTCAAGAGGTACGTTGGAATCGCCTTTAAAGCACAGGAAGAGGGGCACAATTTCGACAATGACGCACTTGGCCAAAAAGGGCGTATGCGTTTTCTCCTGAATATATTCAGGAGAAAACGCATACGCCCTTTTTGGCCAAGCAAGCAAGCGGGCAATGCAAATCTGCACTACAAAGAAGTATCACTTCCCACCGGTCAAAAGGGACATCCACAAAATGTGTAAGAACAAGAAACGCAAGACAGGCCCTGGAGAACAGGGAGCCTTGTTATGCTGATGGGCGGGATGTAAATTGCCAACTGCCTCTCTGGAGGAGTTCATTCTGTTCCCTAAAACAAGTAAAGAACAGAGCTACAGAGCCAAGGGCACTACCAGTCTAGGGAATATACCTTGGGAAAACTGAAAATCAGTAAGACAGAGCCACCCCAAAATTTAGGGCTGCACTGCATACAAGGAACTCAACTTGGATACACCTTAAGTATCCCAGAAAATATAAACATGGTTCAAAAAATTGTGGTACTTACGTACGATGGAATATCCCTCAGCCATGAAATCAATGTCATAAGACCAGTAGCAGCAAAATGGGTGGATTCAGGTACGATGATTCTAAGTGAAATAAGTCACACAGAAAAAGAAACTTATCATAAGATATCACTTATGAAGATCCTGTAAACATGGCTACACTTGAACTGAGTTAGGAAAGAGAACAGTGTCTCACATTTAGAAAACACACTTATACCTGCTTAAGGGGGAAGGAGAGGTGGGGTGATGCATAAAACCAGAGTTTGATATAAGCACAGGTACCGTTCCAAAAACCAACTATGGAATAGACAAGACCTACACCTTCCTCAGTGAAAGGGACTCAAAACCCCATATTTCCCGCAGAGGAAAATATCTGACTAGTAAGAATCTTAAAACCTATGTATTGATATGTCTCCGTAAGGGAATCAAGTGGGTCTAGACTGGCATAAACATGGCAGCGAGAATCAGCTCAAACCCACTATAAAAAGGAATTTCAAAAACAAAACAAAAAAACTGGGAAATTCTTTACAATTCCTTCAGGGTCTCTGATGAAAGCTGGAATGACCCTATCTACAACGACAGCTGGATGTGGCATAAGGAGGGACACTTGGGACTGAGACGATTGGTGAGATTGGGTGAGCAAATGCAGACGCTTTAAAGCAATAATGCATGGCACCCATTCCATGGGTCCGAACTCTCCAGGTTGAAGGGAATATTACTACAGCTATAACATGTGCGGGAAACCTAGAGAACGGACACACTGTGAATACGAAAGGTTTCTAAAACTCAACGCATAGTCCCTCTCCTGGTGCTCCGGTTTGACTTTCCGTCTGCTTTACTATCAACCTCCCAACTTGGAGAGACAGCGCCTTTAACCTCTTGGTTCGCACAGGTTGCCAATTTGGCAGAGGATGAAAGGGAAGAGGGAGAACCAATGAGAGAGTAGCTGTTAGGCATTTGGACGGGCACATATCACTGTAATTTCCCGGCAGGAAGAAGAATTAACCAAATTCTCAGCCACCCACCGGGAACCAGTATAGGTCCTGAACCAAAATTTTGGACTTGCGGTCAGCTCACCAAAAACGAGTTGAAAAATGGAGCTCAGGGGCACAGCAATTCACAAACTGGCCGAGTAATAAAGGACAACTATCGTCCAAAAATCTGTTGAGGGAAGACAACGAGGCGGACTTGAAAGCGAGGCAGAATAGCAGGAAACAGATTTCAAGAGGTACGTTGGAATCGCCTTTAAAGCACAGGAAGAGGGGCACAACTTCGACAATGATGCACTTGGCCAAAAAGGGCGTATGCGTTTTCTCCTGAATATATTCAGGAGAAAACGCATACGCCCTTTTTGGCCAAGCAAGCAAGCGGGCAATGCAAATCTGCACTACAAAGAAGTATCACTTCCCACCGGTCAAAAGGGACATCCACAAAATGTGTAAGAACAAGAAACGCAAGACAGGCCCTGGAGAACAGGGAGCCTTGTTATGCTGATGGGCGGGATGTAAATTGCCAACTGCCTCTCTGGAGGAGTGCATTCTGTTCCCTAAAACAAGTAAAGAACAGAGCTACAGAGCCAAGGGCACTACCAGTCTAGGGAATATACCTTGGGAAAATTGAAAATCAATAAGACAGAGCCACCCCAAAATTTAGGGCTGCACTGCATACAAGGACCTCAACTTGGATACACCTTAAGTATCCCAGAAAATATAAACATGGTTCAAAAAATTGTGGTACTTACGTACGATGGAATATCCCTCAGCCATGAAATCAATGTCATAAGACCAGTAGCAGCAAAATGGGTGGATTCAGGTACGATGATTCTAAGTGAAATAAATCACACAGAAAAAGAAACTTATCATAAGATATCACTTATGAAGATCCTGTAAACATGGCTACACTTGAACTGAGTTAGGAAAGAGAACAGTGTCTCACATTTAGAAAACACTCTTATACCTGCTTAAGGGGGAAGGAGAGGTGGGGTGATGCATAAAACCAGAGATTGATATAAGCACAGGTACCGTTCCAAAAACCAACTATGGAATAGACAAGACCTACACCGTCCTCAGTGAAAGGGACTCAAAACCCCATATTTCCCGCAGAGGAAAATATCTGACTAGTAAGAATCTTAAAACCTATGTATTGATATGTCTCCGTAAGAGAATCAAGTGTGTCTAGACTGGCATAAACATGGCAGCGAGAATCAGCTCAAACCCACTATAAAAAGGAATTTCAAAAACAAAACAAAAAAACTGGGAAATTCTTTACAATTCCTTCAGGGTCTCTGATGAAAGCTGGAATGACCCTATCTACAACGACAGCTGGATGTGGCATAAGGAGGGACACTTGGGACTGAGACGATTGGTGAGATTGGGTGAGCAAATGCAGACGCTTTAAAGCAATAATGCATGGCACCCATTCCATGGGTCCGAACTCTCCAGGTTGAAGGGAATATTACTACAGCTATAACATGTGCGGGAAACCTAGAGAACGGACACACTGTGAATACGAAACGTTTCTAAAACTCAAAGAATAAACCCTCTCCTGGTGCTCCGGTTTGACTTTCCGTCTGCTTTACTATCAACCTCCCAACTTGGAGAGACAGCCCCTTTAACCTCTTGGTTCGCACAGGTTGCCAATTTGGCAGAGGATGAAAGGGAAGAGGGAGAACCAATGAGAGAGTAGCTGTTAGGCATTTGGACGGGCACATATCACTGTAATTTCCCGGCAGGAAGAAGAATTAACCAAATTCTCAGCCACCCACCGGGAACCAGTATAGGTCCTGAACCAAAATTTTGGACTTGCGGTCAGCTCACCAAAAACGAGTTGAAAAATGGAGCTCAGGGGCACAGCAATTCACAAACTGGCCGAGTAATAAAGGACAACTATCGTCCAAAAATCTGTTGAGGGAAGGCAACGAGGCGGACTTGAAAGCGAGGCACAATAGCAGGAAACAGATTTCAAGAGGTACGTTGGAATCGCCTTTAAAGCACAGGAAGAGGGGCACAACTTCGACAATGACGCACTTTGCCAAAAAGGGCCTATGCGTTTTCTCCTGAATATATTCAGGAGAAAACGCATACGCCCTTTTTGGCCAAGCAAGCAAGCGGGCAATGCAAATCTGCACTATAAAGAAGTATCACTTCCCACCGGTCAAAAGGGACATCCACAAAATGTGTAAGAACAAGAAAGGCAAGACAGGCCCTGGAGAACAGGGAGCCTTGTTATGCTGATGGGCGGGATGTAAATTGCCAACTGCCTCTCTGGAGGAGTGCATTCTGTTCCCTAAAACAAGTAAAGAACAGAGCTACAGAGCCAAGGGCACTACCAGTCTAGGGAATATACCTTGGGAAAACTGAAAATCAATAAGACAGAGCCACCCCAAAATTTAGGGCTGCACTGCATACAAGGACCTGAACTTGGATACACCTTAAGTATCCCAGAAAATATAAACATGGTTCAAAAAATTGTGGTACTTACGTACGATGGAATATCCCTCAGCCATGAAATCAATGTCATAAGACCAGTAGCAGCAAAATGGGTGGATTCAGGTACGATGATTCTAAGTGAAATAAGTCACACAGAAAAAGAAACTTATCATAAGATATCACTTATGAAGATCCTGTAAACATGGCTACACTTGAAATGAGTTAGGAAAGAGAACAGTGTCTCACATTTAGAAAACACTCTTATACCTGCTTAAGGGGGAAGGAGAGGTGGGGTGATGCATAAAACCAGAGTTTGATATAAGCACAGGTACCGTTCCAAAAACCAACTATGGAATAGACAAGACCTACACCGTCCTCAGCGAAAGGGACTCTAACCCCATATTTCCCGCAGAGGAAAATATCTGACTAGTAAGAATCTTAAAACCTATGTATTGATATGTCTCCATAAGGGAATCAAGTGTGTCTAGACTGGCATAAACATGGCAGCGAGAATCAGCTCAAACCCACTATAAAAAGGAATTTCAAAAACAAAACAAAAAAACTGGGAAATTCTTTACAATTCCTTCAGGGTCTCTGATGAAAGCTGGAATGACCCTATCTACAACGACAGCTGGATGTGGCATAAGGAGGGACACTTGGGACTGAGACGATTGGTGAGATTGGGTGAGCAAATGCAGACCCTTTAAAGCAATAATGCATGGCACCCATTCCATGGGTCCGAACTCTCCAGGTTGAAGGGAATATTACTACAGCTATAACATGTGCGGGAAACCTAGAGAACGGTCACACTGTGAATACGAAAGGTTTCTAAAACTCAACGCATAGTCCCTCTCCTGGTGCTCCGGTTTCACTTTCCGTCTGCTTTACTATCAACCTCCCAACTTGGAGAGACAGCGCCTTTAACCTCTTGGTTCGCACAGGTTGCCAATTTGGCAGAGGATGAAAGGGAAGAGGGAGAACCAATGAGAGAGTAGCTGTTAGGCATTTGGACGGGCACATATCACTGTAATTTCCCGGCAGGAAGAAGAATTAACCAAATTCTCAGCCACCCACCGGGAACCAGTATAGGTCCTGAACCAAAATTTTGGACTTGCGGTCAGCTCACCAAAAACGAGTTGAAAAATGGAGCTCAGGGGCACAGCAATTCACAAACTGGCCGAGTAATAAAGGACAACTATCGTCCAAAAATCTGTTGAGGGAAGACAACGAGGCGGACTTGAAAGCGAGGCAGAATAGCAGGAAACAGATTTCAAGAGGTACGTTGGAATCGCCTTTAAAGCACAGGAAGAGGGGCACAACTTCGACAATGATGCACTTGGCCAAAAAGGGCGTATGCGTTTTCTCCTGAATATATTCAGGAGAAAACGCATACGCCCTTTTTGGCCAAGCAAGCAAGCGGGCAATGCAAATCTGCACTACAAAGAAGTATCACTTCCCACCGGTCAAAAGGGACATCCACAAAATGTGTAAGAACAAGAAAGGCAAGACAGGCCCTGGAGAACAGGGAGCCTTGTTATGCTGATGGGCGGGATGTAAATTGCCAACTGCCTCTCTGGAGGAGTGCATTCTGTTCCCTAAAACAAGTAAAGAACAGAGCTACAGAGCCAGGGGCACTACCAGCCTAGGGAATATACCTTGGGAAAACTGAAAATCAATAAGACAGAGCCACCCCAAAATTTAGGGCTGCACTGCATACAAGGACCTCAACTTGGATACACCTTAAGTATCCCAGAAAATATAAACATGGTTCAAAAAATTGTGGTACTTACGTACGATGGAATATCCCTCAGCCATGAAATCAATGTCATAAGACCAGTAGCAGCAAAATGGGTGGATTCAGGTACGTTGATTCTAAGTGAAATAAGTCATACAGAAAAAGAAACTTATCATAAGATATCACTTATGAAGATCCTGTAAACATGGCTACACTTGAACTGAGTTAGGAAAGAGAACAGTGTCTCACATTTAGAAAACACTCTTATACCTGCTTAAGGGAGAAGGAGAGGTGGGGTGATGCATAAAACCAGAGTTTGATATACGCACAGGTACCGTTCCAAAAACCAACTATGGAATAGACAAGACCTACACCGTCCTCAGTGAAAGGGACTCAAAACCCCATATTTCCCGCAGAGGAAAATATCTGACTAGTAAGAATCTTAAAACCTATGTATTGATATGTCTCCATAAGGGAATCATGTGTGTCTAGACTGGCATAAACATGGCAGCGAGAATCAGCTCAAACCCACTATAAAAAGGAATTTCAAAAACAAAACAAAAAAACTGGGAAATTCTTTACAATTCCTTCAGGGTCTCTGATGAAAGCTGGAATGACCCTATCTACAACGACAGCTGGATGTGGCATAAGGAGGGACACTTGGGACTGAGACGATTGGTGAGATTGGGTGAGCAAATGCAGACCCTTTAAAGCAATAATGCATGGCACCCATTCCATGGGTCCGAACTCTCCAGGTTGAAGGGAATATTACTACAGCTATAACATGTGCGGGAAACCTAGAGAACGGACACACTGTGAATACGAAAGGTTTCTAAAACTCAACGCATAGTCCCTCTCCTGGTGCTCCGGTTTGACTTTCCGTCTGCTTTACTATCAACCTCCCAACTTGGAGAGACAGCCCCTTTAACCTCTTGGTTCGCACAGGTTGCCAATTTGGCAGAGGATGAAAGGGAAGAGGGAGAACCAATGAGAGAGTAGCTGTTAGGCATTTGGACGGGCACATATCACTGTAATTTCCCGGCAGGAAGAAAAATTAACCAAATTCTCAGCCACCCACCGGGAACCAGTATAGGTCCTGAACCAAAATTTTGGACTTCCGGTCAGCTCACCAAAAACGAGTTGAAAAATGGAGCTCAGGGGCACAGCAATTCACAAACTGGCCGAGTAATAAAGGACAACTATCGTCCAAAAATCTGTTGAGGGAAGGCAACGAGGCGGACTTGAAAGCGAGGCAGAATAGCAGGAAACAGATTTCAAGAGGTACGTTGGAATCGCCTTTAAAGCACAGGAAGAGGGGCACAACTTCGACAATGATGCACTTGGCCAAAAAGGGCGTATGCGTTTTCTCCTGAATATATTCAGGAGAAAACGCATACGCCCTTTTTGGCCAAGCAAGGAAGCGGGCAATGCAAATCTGCACTACAAAGAAGTATCACTTCCCACCGGTCAAAAGGGACATCCACAAAATGTGTAAGAACAAGAAAGGCAAGACAGGCCCTGGAGAACAGGGAGCCTTGTTATGCTGATGGGCGGGATGTAAATTGCCAACTGCCTCTCTGGAGGAGTGCATTCTGTTCCCTAAAACAAGTAAAGAACAGAGCTACAGAGCCAAGGGCACTACCAGTCTAGGGAATATACCTTGGGAAAACTGAAAATCAATAAGACAGAGCCACCCCAAAATTTAAGGCTGCACTGCATACAAGGACCTCAATTTGGATACACCTTAAGTATCCCAGAAAATATAAACATGGTTCAAAAAATTGTGGTACTTACGTACGATGGAATATCCCTCAGCCATGAAATCAATGTCATAAGACCAGTAGCAGCAAAATGGGTGGATTCAGGTACGATGATTCTAAGTGAAATAAGTCACACAGAAAAAGAAATTTATCATAAGATATCACTTATGAAGATCCTGTAAACATGGCTACACTTGAACTGAGTTAGGAAAGAGAACAGTGTCTCACATTTAGAAAACACTCTTATACCTGCTTAAGGGGGACGGAGAGGTGGGGTGATGCATAAAACCAGAGTTTGATATAAGCACAGGTACCGTTCCAAAAACCAACTATGGAATAGACAAGACCTACACCGTCCTCAGCGAAAGGGACTCAAAACCCCATATTTCCCGCAGAGGAAAATATCTGACTAGTAAGAATCTTAAAACCTATGTATTGATATGTCTCCGTAAGGGAATCAACTGTGTCTAGACTGGCATAAACATGGCAGCGAGAATCAGCTCAAACCCACTATAAAAAGGAATTTCAAAAACAAAACAAAAAAACTGGGAAATTCTTTACAATTCCTTCAGGGTCTCTGATGAAAGCTGGAATGACCCTATCAACAACGACAGCTGGATGTGGCATAAGGAGGGACACTTGGGACTGAGACGGTTGGTGAGATTGGGTGAGCAAATTCAGACCCTTTAAAGCAATAATGCATGGCACCAATTCCATGGGTCCGGACTCTCCAGGTTGAAGGGAATATTACTACAGCTATAACATGTGCGGGAGACCTAGAGAACGGACACACTGTGAATACGAAAGGTTTCTAAAACTCAACGCATAGTCCCTCTCCTGGTGCTCTGGTTTGACTTTCCGTCTGCTTTACTATCAACCTCCCAACTTGGAGAGACAGCCCCTTTAACCTCTTGGTTCGCACAGGTTGCCAATATGGCAGAGGATGAAAGGGAAGAGGGAGAACCAATGAGAGAGTAGCTGTTAGGCATTTGGACGGGCACATATCACTGTAATTTCCCGGCAGGAAGAAGAATTAACCAAATTCTCAGCCAGCCACCGGGAACCAGTATAGGCCCTGAACCAAGATTTTGGACTTGCGGTCAGCTCACCATAAACGAGTTGAAAAATGGAGCTCAGGGGCACAGCAATTCACAAACTGGCCGAGTAATAAAGGACAACTATCGTCCAAAAATCTTTTGAGGGAAGGCAACTAGGCGGACTTGAAAGCGAGGCAGAATAGCAGGAAACAGATTTCAAGAGGTACGTTGGAATCGCCTTTAAAGCACAGGAAGAGGGGCACAACTTCGACAATGATGCACTTGGCCAAAAAGGGCGTATGCGTTTTCTCCTGAATATATTCAGGAGAAAACGCATACGCCCTTTTTGGCCAAGCAAGCAAGCGGGCAATGCAAATCTCCACTACAAAGAAGTATCACTTCCCACCGGTCAAAAGGGACATCCACAAAATGTGTAAGAACAAGAAAGGCAAGACAGGCCCTGGAGAACAGGGAGCCTTGTTATGCTGATGGGCGGGATGTAAATTGCCAACTGCCTCTCTGGAGGAGTGCATTCTGTTCCCTAAAACAAGTAAAGAACAGAGCTACAGAGCCAAGGGCACTACCAGTCTAGGGAATATACCTTGGGAAAACTGAAAATCAATAAGACAGAGCCACCCCAAAATTTAAGGCTGCACTGCATACAAGGACCTCAACTTGGATACACCTTAAGTATCCCAGAAAATATAAACATGGTTCAAAAAATTGTGGTACTTACGTACGATGGAATATCCCTCAGCCATGAAATCAATGTCATAAGACCAGTAGCAGCAAAATGGGTGGATTCAGGTACGATGATTCTAAGTGAAATAAGTCACACAGAAAAAGAAACTTATCATAAGATATCACTTATGAAGATCCTGTAAACATGGCTACACTTGAACTGAGTTAGGAAAGAGGACAGTGTCTCACATTTAGAAAACACTCTTATACCTGCTTAAGGGGGAAGGAGAGGTGGGGTGATGCATAAAACCAGAGTTTGATATAAGCACAGGTACCGTTCCAAAAACCAACTATGGAATAGACAAGACCTACACCGTCCTCAGCGAAAGGGACTCAAAACCCCATATTTCCCGCAGAGGAAAATATCTGACTAGTAAGAATCTTAAAACCTATGTATTGATATGTCTCCGTAAGGGAATCAAGTGTGTCTAGACTGGCATAAACATGGCAGCGAGAATCAGCTCAAACCCACTATAAAAAGGAATTTCAAAAACAAAACAAAAAAACTGGGAAATTCTTTACAATTCCTTCAGGGTCTCTGATGAAAGCTGGAATGACCCTATCTACAACGACAGCTGGATGTGGCATAAGGAGGGACACTTGGGACTGAGACGGTTGGTGAGATTGGGTGAGCAAATGCAGACCCTTTAAAGCAATAATGCATGGCACCCATTCCATGGGTCCGAACTCTCCAGGTTGAAGGGAATATTACTACAGCTATAACATGTGCGGGAAACCTAGAGAACGGACACACTGTGAATACGAAAGGTTTCTAAAACTCAACGCATAGTCCCTCTCCTGGTGCTCCGGTTTGACTTTCCGTCTGCTTTACTATCAACCTCCCAACTTGGAGAGACAGCCCCTTTAACCTCTTGGTTCGCACAGGTTGCCAATTTGGCAGAGGATGAAAGGGAAGAGGGAGAACCAATGAGAGAGTAGCTGTTAGGCATTTGGACGGGCACATATCACTGTAATTTCCCGGCAGGAAGAAGAATTAACCAAATTCTCAGCCACCCACCGGGAACCAGTATAGGTCCTGAACCAAAATTTTGGACTTGCGGTCAGCTCACCAAAAACGAGTTGAAAAATGGAGCTCAGGGGCACAGCAATTCACAAACTGGCCGAGTCATAAAGGACAACTATCGTCCAAAAATCTGTTGAGGGAAGGCAACGAGGCGGACTTGAAAGCGAGGCAGAATAGCAGGAAACAGATTTCAAGAGGTACGTTGGAATCACCTTTAAAGCACAGGAAGAGGGGCACAACTTCGACAATGATGCACTTGGCCAAAAAGGGCGTATGCGTTTTCTCCTGAATATATTCAGGAGAAAACGCATACGCCCTTTTTGGCCAAGCAAGCAAGCGGGCAATGCAAATCTGCACTACAAAGAAGTATCACTTCCCACCGGTCAAAAGGGACATCCACAAAATGTGTAAGAACAAGAAAGGCAAGACAGGCCCTGGAGAACAGGGAGCCTTGTTATGCTGATGGGAGGGATGTAAATTGCCAACTGCCTCTCTGGAGGAGTGCATTCTGTTCCCTAAAACAAGTAAAGAACAGAGCTACAGAGCCAAGGGCACTACCAGTCTAGGGAATATACCTTGGGAAAACTGAAAATCAATAAGACAGAGCCACCCCAAAATTTAGGGCTGCACTGCATACAAGGACCTCAACTTGGATACACCTTAAGTATCCCAGAAAATATAAACATGGTTCAAAAAATTGTGGTACTTACGTACAATGGAATATCCCTCAGCCATGAAATCAATGTCATAAGACCAGTAGCAGCAAAATGGGTGGATTCAGGTACGATGATTCTAAGTGAAATAACTCACACAGAAAAAGAAACTTATCATAAGATATCACTTATGAAGATCCTGTAAACATGGCTACACTTGAACTGAGTTAGGAAAGAGAACAGTGTCTCACATTTAGAAAACACTCTTATACCTGCTTAAGGGGGAAGGAGAGGTGGGGTGATGCATAAAACCAGAGTTTGATATGAGCACAGGTACCGTTCCAAAAACCAACTATGGAATAGACAAGACCTACACCGTCCTCAGCGAAAGGGACTCAAAACCCCATATTTCCCGCAGAGGAAAATATCTGACTAGTAAGAATCTTAAAACCTATGTATTGATATGTCTCCGTAAGGGAATCAAGTGTGTCTAGACTGGCATAAACATGGCAGCGAGAATCAGCTCAAACCCACTATAAAAAGGAATTTCAAAAACAAAACAAAAAAACGGGGAAATTCTTTACAATTCCTTCAGGGTCTCTGATGAAGGCTGGAATGACCCTATCTACAACGACAGCTGGATGTGGCATAAGGAGGGACACTTGGGACTGAGACGATTGGTGAGATTGGGTGAGCAAATGCAGACCCTTTAAAGCAATAATGCACGGCACCCATTCCATGGGTCCGAACTCTCCAGGTTGAAGGGAATATTACTACAGCTATAACATGTGCGGGAAACCTAGAGAACGGACACACTGTGAATACGAAAGGTTTCTAAAACTCAACGCATAGTCCCTCTCCTGGTGCTCCGGTTTGACTTTCCGTCTGCTTTACTATCAACCTCCCAACTTGGAGAGACAGCCCCTTTAACCTCTTGGTTCGCACAGGTTGCCAATTTGGCAGAGGATGAAAGGGAAGAGGGAGAACCAATGAGAGAGTAGCTGTTAGGCATTTGGACGGGCACATATCACTGTAATTTCCCGGCAGGAAGAAGAATTAACCAAATTCTCAGCCACCCACCGGGAACCAGTATAGGTCCTGAACCAAAATTTTGGACTTGCGGTCAGCTCACCAAAAACGAGTTGAAAAATGGAGCTCAGGGGCACAGCAATTCACAAACTGGCCGAGTAATAAAGGACAACTATCGTCCAAAAATCTGTTGAGGGAAGGCAACGAGGCGGACTTGAAAGCGAGGCAGAATAGCAGGAAACAGATTTCAAGAGGTACGTTGGAATCGCCTTTAAAGCACAGGAAGAGGGGCACAACTTCGACAATGATGCACTTGGCCAAAAAGGGCGTATGCGTTTTCTCCTGAATATATTCAGGAGAAAACGCATACGCCCTTTTTGGCCAAGCAAGCAAGCGGGCAATGCAAATCTGCACTACAAAGAAGTATCACTTCCCACCGGTCAAAAGGGACATCCACAAAATGTGTAAGAACAAGAAAGGCAAGACAGGCCCTGGAGAACAGGGAGCCTTGTTATGCTGATGGGCGGGATGTAAATTGCCAACTGCCTCTCTGGAGGAGTGCATTCTGTTCCCTAAAACAAGTAAAGAACAGAGCTACAGAGCCAAGGGCACTACCAGCCTAGGGAATATACCTTGGGAAAACTGAAAATCAATAAGACAGAGCCACCCCAAAATTTAGGGCTGCACTGCATACAAGGACCTCAACTTGGATACACCTTAAGTATCCCAGAAAATATAAACATGGTTCAAAAAATTGTGGTACTTACGTACGATGGAATATCCCTCAGCCATGAAATCAATGTCATAAGACCAGTAGCAGCAAAATGGGTGGATTCAGGTACGATGATTCTAAGTGAAATAAGTCACACAGAAAAAGAAACTTATCATAAGATATCACTTATGAAGATCCTGTAAACATGGCTACACTTGAACTGAGTTAGGAAAGAGAACAGTGTCTCACATTTAGAAAACACTCTTATACCTGCTTAAGGGGGAAGGAGAGGTGGGGTGATGCATAAAACCAGAGTTTGATATGAGCACAGGTACCGTTCCAAAAACCAACTATGGAATAGACAAGACCTACACCGTCCTCAGCGAAAGGGACTCAAAACCCAATATTTCCCGCAGAGGAAAATATCTGACTAGTAAGAATCTTAAAACCTATGTATTGATATGTCTCCGTAAGGGAATCAAGTGTGTCTAGACTGGCATAAACATGGCAGCGAGAATCAGCTCAAACCCACTATAAAAAGGAATTTCAAAAACAAAACAAAAAAACTGGGAAATTCTTTACAATTCCTTCAGGGTCTCTGATGAAGGCTGGAATGACCCTATCTACAACGACAGCTGGATGTGGCATAAGGAGGGACACTTGGGACTGAGACGATTGGTGAGATTGGGTGAGCAAATGCAGACCCTTTAAAGCAATAATGCATGGCACACATTCCATGGGTCCGAACTTTCCAGGTTGAAGGGAATATTACTACAGCTATAACATGTGCGGGAAACCTAGAGAACGGACACACTGTGAATACGAAAGGTTTCTAAAACTCAACGCATAGTCCCTCCCCTGATGCTCCGGTTTGACTTTCCGTCTGCTTTACTATCAACCTCCCAACTTGGAGAGACAGCCCCTTTAACCTCTTGGTTCGCACAGGTTGCCAATTTGGCAGAGGATGAAAGGGAAGAGGGAGAACCAATGAGAGAGTAGCTGTTAGGCATTTGGACGGGCACATATCACTGTAATTTCCCGGCAGGAAGAAGAATTAACCAAATTCTCAGCCACCCACCGGGAACCAGTATAGGTCCTGAACCAAAATTTTGGACTTGCGGTCAGCTCACCAAAAGCGAGTTGAAAAATGGAGCTCAGGGGCACAGCAATTCACAAACTGGCCGAGTAATAAATGACAACTATCGTCCAAAAATCTGTTGAGGGAAGGCAACGAGGAGGACTTGAAAGCGAGGCAGAATAGCAGGAAACAGATTTCAACAGGTACGTTGGAATCACCTTTAAAGCACAGGAAGAGGGGCACAACTTCGACAATGATGCACTTGGCCAAAAAGGGCGTATGCGTTTTCTCCTGAATATATTCAGGAGAAAACGCATACGCCCTTTTTGGCCAAGCAAGCAAGCGGGCAATGCAAATCTGCACTACAAAGAAGTATCATTTCCCACCGGTCAAAAGGGACATCCACAAAATGTGTAAGAACAAGAAAGGCAAGACAGGCCCTGGAGAACAGGGAGCCTTGTTATGCTGATGGGCGGGATGTAAATTGCCAACTGCCTCTCTGGAGGAGTGCATTCTGTTCCCTAAAACAAGTAAAGAACAGAGCTACAGAGCCAAGGGCACTACCAGTCTAGGGAATATACCTTGGGAAAACTGAAAATCAATAAGACAGAGCCACCCCAAAATTTAGGGCTGCACTGCATACAAGGACCTCAACTTGGATACACCTTAAGTATCCCAGAAAATATAAACATGGTTCAAAAAATTGTGGTACTTACGTACGATGGAATATCCCTCAGCCATGAAATCAATGTCATAAGACCAGTAGCAGCAAAATGGGTGGATTCAGGTACGATGATTCTAAGTGAAATAAGTCACACAGAAAAAGAAACTTATCATAAGATATCACTTATGAAGATCCTGTAAACATGGCTACACTTGAACTGAGTTAGGAAAGAGAACAGTGTCTCACATTTAGAAAACACTCTTATACCTGCTTAAGGGGGAAGGAGAGGTGGGGTGATGCATAAAACCAGAGTTTGATATAAGCACAGGTACCGTTCCAAAAACCAACTATGGAATAGACAAGACCTACACCGTCCTCAGCGAAAGGGACTCAAAACCCCATATTTCCCGCAGAGGAAAATATCTGACTAGTAAGAATCTTAAAACCTATGTATTGATATGTCTCCGTAAGGGAATCAAGTGTGTCTAGACTGGCATAAACATGGCAGCGAGAATCAGCTCAAACCCACTATAAAAAGGAATTTCAAAAACAAAACAAAAAAACTGGGAAATTCTTTACAATTCCTTCAGGGTCTCTGATGAAAGCTGGAATGACCCTATCTACAACGACAGCTGGATGTGGCATAAGGAGGGACACTTGGGACTGAGACGATTGGTGAGATTGGGTGAGCAAATGCAGACCCTTTAAAGCAATAATGCATGGCACCCATTCCATGGGTCCGAACTCTCCAGGTTGAAGGGAATATTACTACAGCTATAACATGTGCGGGAAACCTAGAGAACGGACACACTGTGAATACGAAAGGTTTCTAAAACTCAACGCATAGTCCCTCTCCTGGTGCTCCGGTTTGACTTTCCGTCTGCTTTACTATCAACCTCCCAACTTGGAGAGACAGCCCCTTTAACCTCTTGGTTCGCACAGGTTGCCAATTTGGCAGAGGATGAAAGGGAAGAGGGAGAACCAATGAGAGAGTAGCTGTTAGGCATTTGGACGGGCACATATCACTGTAATTTCCCGGCAGGAAGAAGAATTAACCAAATTCTCAGCCACCCACCGGGAACCAGTATAGGTCCTGAACCAAAATTTTGGACTTGCGGTCAGCTCACCAAAAGCGAGTTGAAAAATGGAGCTCAGGGGCACAGCAATTCACAAACTGGCCGAGTAATAAAGGACAACTATCGTCCAAAAATCTGTTGAGGGAAGGCAACGAGGAGGACTTGAAAGCGAGGCAGAATAGCAGGAAACAGATTTCAAGAGGTACGTTGGAATCACCTTTAAAGCACAGGAAGAGGGGCACAACTTCGACAATGATGCACTTGGCCAAAAAGGGCGTATGCATTTTCTCCTGAATATATTCAGGAGAAAACGCATACGCCCTTTTTGGCCAAGCAAGCAAGCGGGCAATGCAAATCTGCACTACAAAGAAGTATCATTTCCCACCGGTCAAAAGGGACATCCACAAAATGTGTAAGAACAAGAAAGGCAAGACAGGCCCTGGAGAACAGGGAGCCTTGTTATGCTGATGGGCGGGATGTAAATTGCCAACTGCCTCTCTGGAGGAGTGCATTCTGTTCCCTAAAACAAGTAAAGAACAGAGCTACAGAGCCAAGGGCACTACCAGTCTAGGGAATATACCTTGGGAAAACTGAAAATCAATAAGACAGAGCCACCCCAAAATTTAGGGCTGCACTGCATACAAGGACCTCAACTTGGATACACCTTAAGTATCCCAGAAAATATAAGCATGGTTCAAAAAATTGTGGTACTTACGTACGATGGAATATCCCTCAGCCATGAAATCAATGTCATAAGACCAGTAGCAGCAAAATGGGTGGATTCAGGTACGATGATTCTAAGTGAAATAAGTCACACAGAAAAAGAAACTTATCATAAGATATCACTTATGAAGATCCTGTAAACATGGCTACACTTGAACTGAGTTAGGAAAGAGAACAGTGTCTCACATTTAGAAAACACTCTTATACCTGCTTAAGGGGGAAGGAGAGGTGGGGTGATGCATAAAACCAGAGTTTGATATAAGCACAGGTACCGTTCCAAAAACCAACTATGGAATAGACAAGACCTACACCGTCCTCAGCGAAAGGGACTCAAAACCCCATATTTCCCGCAGAGGAAAATATCTGACTAGTAAGAATCTTAAAACCTATGTATTGATATGTCTCCGTAAGGGAATCAAGTGTGTCTAGACTGGCATAAACATGGCAGCGAGATTCAGCTCAAACCCACTATAAAAAGGAATTTCAAAAACAAAACAAAAAAACTGGGAAATTCTTTACAATTCCTTCAGGGTCTCTGATGAAAGCTGGAATGACCCTATCTACAACGACAGCTGGATGTGGCATAAGGAGGGACACTTGGGACTGAGACGATTGGTGAGATTGGGTGAGCAAATGCAGACCCTTTAAAGCAATAATGCATGGCACCCATTCCATGGGTCCGAACTCTCCAGGTTGAAGGGAATATTACTACAGCTATAACATGTGCGGGAAACCTAGAGAACGGACACACTGTGAATACGAAAGGTTTCTAAAACTCAACGCATAGTCCCTCTCCTGGTGCTCCGGTTTGACTTTCCGTCTGCTTTACTATCAACCTCCCAACTTGGAGAGACAGCCCCTTTAACCTCTTGGTTCGCACAGGTTGCCAATTTGGCAGAGGATGAAAGGGAAGAGGGAGAACCAATGAGAGAGTAGCTGTTAGGCATTTGGACGGGCACATATCACTGTAATTTCCCGGCAGGAAGAAGAATTAACCAAATTCTCAGCCACCCACCGGGAACCAGTATAGGTCCTGAACCAAAATTTTGGACTTGCTGTCAGCTCACCAAAAACGAGTTGAAAAATGGAGCTCAGGGGCACAGCAATTCACAAACTGGCCGAGTAATAAAGGACAACTATCGTCCAAAAATCTGTTGAGGGAAGGCAACGAGGCGGACTTGAAAGCGAGGGAGAATAGCAGGAAACAGATTTCAAGAGGTACGTTGGAATCGCCTTTAAAGCACAGGAAGAGGGGCACAACTTCGACAATGATGCACTTGGCCAAAAAGGGCGTATGCGTCTTCTCCTGAATATATTCAGGAGAAAACGCATACGCCCTTTTTGGCCAAGCAAGGAAGCGGGCAATGCAAATCTGCACTACAAAGAAGTATCACTTCCCACCGGTCAAAAGGGACATCCACAAAATGTGTAAGAACAAGAAAGGCAAGACAGGCCCTGGAGAACAGGGAGCCTTGTTATGCTGATGGGCGGGATGTAAATTGCCAACTGCCTCTCTGGAGGAGTGCATTCTGTTCCCTAAAACAAGTAAAGAACAGAGCTACAGAGCCAAGGGCACTACCAGCCTAGGGAATATACCTTGGGAAAACTGAAAATCAATAAGACAGAGCCACCCCAAAATTTAGGGCTGCACTGCATACAAGGACCTCAACTTGGATACACCTTAAGTATCCCAGAAAATATAAACATGGTTCAAAAAATTGTGGTACTTACGTACGATGGAATATCCCTCAGCCATGAAATCAATGTCATAAGACCAGTAGCAGCAAAATGGGTGGATTCAGGTACGATGATTCTAAGTGAAATAAGTCACACAGAAAAAGAAACTTATCATAAGATATCACTTATGAAGATCCTGTAAACATGGCTACACTTGAACTGAGTTAGGAAAGAGGACAGTGTCTCACATTTAGAAAACACTCTTATACCTGCTTAAGGGGGAAGGAGAGGTGGGGTGATGCATAAAACCAGAGTTTGATATAAGCACAGGTACCGTTCCAAAAACCAACTATGGAATAGACAAGACCTACACCGTCCTCAGCGAAAGGGACTCAAAACCCCATATTTCCCGCAGAGGAAAATATCTGACTAGTAAGAATATTAAAACCTATGTATTGATATGTCTCCGTAAGGGAATCAAGTGTGTCTAGACTGGCATAAACATGGCAGCGAGAATCAGCTCAAACCCACTATAAAAAGGAATTTCAAAAACAAAACAAAAAAACTGGGAAATTCTTTACAATTCCTTCAGGGTCTCTGATGAAGGCTGGAATGACCCTATCTACAACGACAGCTGGATGTGGCATAAGGAGGGACACTTGGGACTGAGACGATTGGTGAGATTGGGTGAGCAAATGCAGACCCTTTAAAGCAATAATGCATGGCACCCATTCCATGGGTCCGAACTCTCCAGGTTGAAGGGAATATTACTACAGCTATAACATGTGCGGGAAACCTAGAGAACGGACACACTGTGAATACGAAAGGTTTCTAAAACTCAACGCATAGTCCCTCCCCTGGTGCTCCGGTTTGACTTTCCGTCTGCTTTACTATCAACCTCCCAACTTGGAGAGACAGACCCTTTAACCTCTTGGTTCGCACAGGTTGCCAATTTGGCAGAGGATGAAAGGGAAGAGGGAGAACCAATGAGAGAGTAGCTGTTAGGCATTTGGACGGGCACATATCACTGTAATTTCCCGGCAGGAAGAAGAATTAACCAAATTCTCAGCCACCCACCGGGAACCAGTATAGGTCCTGAACCAAAATTTTGGACTTGCGGTCAGCTCACCAAAAGCGAGTTGAAAAATGGAGCTCAGGGGCACAGCAATTCACAAACTGGCCGAGTAATAAAGGACAACTATCGTCCAAAAATCTGTTGAGGGAAGGCAACGAGGAGGACTTGAAAGCGAGGCAGAATAGCAGGAAACAGATTTCAAGAGGTACGTTGGAATCACCTTTAAAGCACAGGAAGAGGGGCACAACTTCGACAATGATGCACTTGGCCAAAAAGGGCGTATGTGTTTTCTCCTGAATATATTCAGGAGAAAACGCATACGCCCTTTTTGGCCAAGCAAGCAAGCGGGCAATGCAAATCTGCACTACAAAGAAGCATCATTTCCCACCGGTCAAAAGGGACATCCACAAAATGTGTAAGAACAAGAAAGGCAAGACAGGCCCTGGAGAACAGGGAGCCTTGTTATGCTGATGGGCGGGATGTAAATTGCCAACTGCCTCTCTGGAGGAGTGCATTCTGTTCCCTAAAACAAGTAAAGAACAGAGCTACAGAGCCAAGGGCACTACCAGTCTAGGGAATATACCTTGGGAAAACTGAAAATCAATAAGACAGAGCCACCCCAAAATTTAGGGCTGCACTGCATACAAGGACCTCAACTTGGATACACCTTAAGTATCCCAGAAAATATAAACATGGTTCAAAAAACTGTGGTACTTACGTACGATGGAATATCCCTCAGCCATGAAATCAATGTCATAAGACCAGTAGCAGCAAAATGGGTGGATTCAGGTACGATGATTCTAAGTGAAATAAGTCACACAGAAAAAGAAACTTATCATAAGATATCACTTATGAAGATCCTGTAAACATGGCTACACTTGAACTGAGTTAGGAAAGAGAACAGTGTCTCACATTTAGAAAACACTCTTATACCTGCTTAAGGGGGAAGGAGAGGTGGGGTGATGCATAAAACCAGAGTTTGATATAAGCACAGGTACCGTTCCAAAAACCAACTATGGAATAGACAAGACCTACACCGTCCTCAGTGAAAGGGACTCAAAACCCCATATTTCCCGCAGAGGAAAATATCTGACTAGTAAGAATCTTAAAACCTATGTATTGATATGTCTCCGTAAGGGAATCAAGTGTGTCTAGACTGGCATAAACATGGCAGCGAGAATCAGCTCAAACCCACTATAAAAAGGAATTTCAAAAACAAAACAAAAAAACTGGGAAATTCTTTACAATTCCTTCAGGGTCTCTGATGAAAGCTGGAATGACCCTATCTACAACGACAGCTGGATGTGGCATAAGGAGGGACACTTGGGACTGAGACGATTGGTGAGATTGGGTGAGCAAATGCAGACCCTTTAAAGCAATAATGCATGGCACCCATTCCATGGGTCCGAACTCTCCAGGTTGAAGGGAATATTACTACAGCTATAACATGTGCGGGAAACCTAGAGAACGGACACACTGTGAATACGAAAGGTTTCTAAAACTCAACGAATAGTCCCTCTCCTGGTGCTCCGGTTTGACTTTCCGTCTGCTTTACTATCAACCTCCCAACTTGGAGAGACAGCCCCTTTAACCTCTTGGTTCGCACAGGTTGCCAATTTGGCAGAGGATGAAAGGGAAGAGGGAGAACCAATGAGAGAGTAGCTGTTAGGCATTTGGACGGGCACATATCACTCTAATTTCCCAGCAGGAAGAAGAATTAACCAAATTCTCAGCCACCCACCGGGAACCAGTATAGGTCCTGAACCAAAATTTTGGACTTGCGGTCAGCTCACCAAAAACGAGTTGAAAAATGGAGCTCAGGGGCACAGCAATTCACAAACTGGCCGAGTAATAAAGGACAACTATCGTCCAAAAATCTGTTGAGGGAAGGCAACGAGGCGGACTTGAAAGCGAGGCAGAATAGCAGGAAACAGATTTCAAGAGGTACGTTGGAATCGCCTTTAAAGCACAGGAAGAGGGGCACAACTTCGACCATGATGCACTTGGCCAAAAAGGGTGTATGCGTTTTCTCCTGAATATATTCAGGAGAAAACGCATACGCCCTTTTTGGCCAAGCAAGCAAGCGGGCAATGCAAATCTGCACTACAAAGAAGTATCACTTCCCACCGGTCAAAAGGGACATCCACAAAATGTGTAAGAACAAGAAAGGCAAGACAGGCCCTGGAGAACAGGGAGCCTTGTTATGCTGATGGGCGGGATGTAAATTGCCAACTGCCTCTCTGGAAGAGTGCATTCTGTTCCCTAAAACAAGTAAAGAACAGAGCTACAGAGCCAAGGGCACTACCAGTCTAGGGAATATACCTTGGGAAAACTGAAAATCAATAAGACAGAGCCACCCCAAAATTTAGGGCTGCACTGCATACAAGGACCTCAACTTGGATACACCTTAAGTATCCCAGAAAATATAAACATGGTTCAAAAAATTGTGGTACTTACGTACGATGGAATATCCCTCAGCCATGAAATCAATGTCATAAGACCAGTAGCAGCAAAATGGGTGGATTCAGGTACGATGATTCTAAGTGAAATAAGTCACACAGAAAAAGAAACTTATCATAAGATATCACTTATGAAGATCCTGTAAACATGGCTACACTTGAACTGAGTTAGGAAAGAGAACAGTGTCTCACATTTAGAAAACACTCTTATACCTGCTTAAGGGGGAAGGAGAGGTGGGGTGATGCATAAAACCAGAGTTTGATATAAGCACAGGTACCGTTCCAAAAACCAACTATGGAATAGACAAGACCTACACCGTCCTCAGTGAAAGGGACTCAAAACCCCATATTTCCCGCAGAGGAAAATATCTGACTAGTAAGAATCTTAAAACCTATGTATTGATATGTCTCCGTAAGGGAATCAAGTGTGTCTAGACTGGCATAAACATGGCAGCGAGAATCAGCTCAAACCCACTATAAAAAGGAATTTCAAAAACAAAACTAAAAAACTGGGAAATTCTTTACAATTCCTTCAGGGTCTCTGATGAAAGCTGGAATGACCCTATCTACAACGACAGCTGGATGTGGCATAAGGAGGGACACTTGGGACTGAGACGATTGGTGAGATTGGGTGAGCAAATGCAGACCCTTTAAAGCAATAATGCATGGCACCCATTCCATGGGTCCGAACTCTCCAGGTTGAAGGGAATATTACTACAGCTATAACATGTGCGGGAAACCTAGAGAACGGACACACTGTGAATACGAAAGGTTTCTAAAACTCAACGAATAGTCCCTCTCCTGGTGCTCCGGTTTGACTTTCCGTCTGCTTTACTATCAACCTCCCAACTTGGAGTGACAGCCCCTTTAACCTCTTGGTTCGCACAGGTTGCCAATTTGGCAGAGGATGAAAGGGAAGAGGGAGAACCAATGAGAGAGTAGCTGTTAGGCATTTGGACGGGCACATATCACTCTAATTTCCCAGCAGGAAGAAGAATTAACCAAATTCTCAGCCACCCACCGGGAACCAGTATAGGTCCTGAACCAAAATTTTGGACTTGCGGTCAGCTCACCAAAAACGAGTTGAAAAATGGAGCTCAGGGGCACAGCAATTCACAAACTGGCCGAGTAATAAAGGACAACTATCGTCCAAAAATCTGTTGAGGGAAGGCAACGAGGCGGACTTGAAAGCGAGGCAGAATAGCAGGAAACAGATTTCAAGAGGTACGTTGGAATCACCTTTAAAGCACAGGAAGAGGGGCACAACTTCGACAATGATGCACTTGGCCAAAAAGGGCGTATGTGTTTTCTCCTGAATATATTCAGGAGAAAACGCATACGCCCTTTTTGGCCAAGCAAGCAAGCGGGCAATGCAAATCTGCACTACAAAGAAGCATCATTTCCCACCGGTCAAAAGGGACATCCACAAAATGTGTAAGAACAAGAAAGGCAAGACAGGCCCTGGAGAACAGGGAGCCTTGTTATGCTGATGGGCGGGATGTAAATTGCCAACTGCCTCTCTGGAGGAGTGCATTCTGTTCCCTAAAACAAGTAAAGAACAGAGCTACAGAGCCAAGGGCACTACCAGTCTAGGGAATATACCTTGGGAAAACTGAAAATCAATAAGACAGAGCCACCCCAAAATTTAGGGCTGCACTGCATACAAGGACCTCAACTTGGATACACCTTAAGTATCCCAGAAAATATAAACATGGTTCAAAAAACTGTGGTACTTACGTACGATGGAATATCCCTCAGCCATGAAATCAATGTCATAAGACCAGTAGCAGCAAAATGGGTGGATTCAGGTACGATGATTCTAAGTGAAATAAGTCACACAGAAAAAGAAACTTATCATAAGATATCACTTATGAAGATCCTGTAAACATGGCTACACTTGAACTGAGTTAGGAAAGAGAACAGTGTCTCACATTTAGAAAACACTCTTATACCTGCTTAAGGGGGAAGGAGAGGTGGGGTGATGCATAAAACCAGAGTTTGATATAAGCACAGGTACCGTTCCAAAAACCAACTATGGAATAGACAAGACCTACACCGTCCTCAGTGAAAGGGACTCAAAACCCCATATTTCCCGCAGAGGAAAATATCTGACTAGTAAGAATCTTAAAACCTATGTATTGATATGTCTCCGTAAGGGAATCAAGTGTGTCTAGACTGGCATAAACATGGCAGCGAGAATCAGCTCAAACCCACTATAAAAAGGAATTTCAAAAACAAAACAAAAAAACTGGGAAATTCTTTACAATTCCTTCAGGGTCTCTGATGAAAGCTGGAATGACCCTATCTACAACGACAGCTGGATGTGGCATAAGGAGGGACACTTGGGACTGAGACGATTGGTGAGATTGGGTGAGCAAATGCAGACCCTTTAAAGCAATAATGCATGGCACCCATTCCATGGGTCCGAACTCTCCAGGTTGAAGGGAATATTACTACAGCTATAACATGTGCGGGAAACCTAGAGAACGGACACACTGTGAATACGAAAGGTTTCTAAAACTCAACGAATAGTCCCTCTCCTGGTGCTCCGGTTTGACTTTCCGTCTGCTTTACTATCAACCTCCCAACTTGGAGAGACAGCCCCTTTAACCTCTTGGTTCGCACAGGTTGCCAATTTGGCAGAGGATGAAAGGGAAGAGGGAGAACCAATGAGAGAGTAGCTGTTAGGCATTTGGACGGGCACATATCACTCTAATTTCCCAGCAGGAAGAAGAATTAACCAAATTCTCAGCCACCCACCGGGAACCAGTATAGGTCCTGAACCAAAATTTTGGACTTGCGGTCAGCTCACCAAAAACGAGTTGAAAAATGGAGCTCAGGGGCACAGCAATTCACAAACTGGCCGAGTAATAAAGGACAACTATCGTCCAAAAATCTGTTGAGGGAAGGCAACGAGGCGGACTTGAAAGCGAGGCAGAATAGCAGGAAACAGATTTCAAGAGGTACGTTGGAATCGCCTTTAAAGCACAGGAAGAGGGGCACAACTTCGACCATGATGCACTTGGCCAAAAAGGGTGTATGCGTTTTCTCCTGAATATATTCAGGAGAAAACGCATACGCCCTTTTTGGCCAAGCAAGCAAGCGGGCAATGCAAATCTGCACTACAAAGAAGTATCACTTCCCACCGGTCAAAAGGGACATCCACAAAATGTGTAAGAACAAGAAAGGCAAGACAGGCCCTGGAGAACAGGGAGCCTTGTTATGCTGATGGGCGGGATGTAAATTGCCAACTGCCTCTCTGGAAGAGTGCATTCTGTTCCCTAAAACAAGTAAAGAACAGAGCTACAGAGCCAAGGGCACTACCAGTCTAGGGAATATACCTTGGGAAAACTGAAAATCAATAAGACAGAGCCACCCCAAAATTTAGGGCTGCACTGCATACAAGGACCTCAACTTGGATACACCTTAAGTATCCCAGAAAATATAAACATGGTTCAAAAAATTGTGGTACTTACGTACGATGGAATATCCCTCAGCCATGAAATCAATGTCATAAGACCAGTAGCAGCAAAATGGGTGGATTCAGGTACGATGATTCTAAGTGAAATAAGTCACACAGAAAAAGAAACTTATCATAAGATATCACTTATGAAGATCCTGTAAACATGGCTACACTTGAACTGAGTTAGGAAAGAGAACAGTGTCTCACATTTAGAAAACACTCTTATACCTGCTTAAGGGGGAAGGAGAGGTGGGGTGATGCATAAAACCAGAGTTTGATATAAGCACAGGTACCGTTCCAAAAACCAACTATGGAATAGACAAGACCTACACCGTCCTCAGTGAAAGGGACTCAAAACCCCATATTTCCCGCAGAGGAAAATATCTGACTAGTAAGAATCTTAAAACCTATGTATTGATATGTCTCCGTAAGGGAATCAAGTGTGTCTAGACTGGCATAAACATGGCAGCGAGAATCAGCTCAAACCCACTATAAAAAGGAATTTCAAAAACAAAACTAAAAAACTGGGAAATTCTTTACAATTCCTTCAGGGTCTCTGATGAAAGCTGGAATGACCCTATCTACAACGACAGCTGGATGTGGCATAAGGAGGGACACTTGGGACTGAGACGATTGGTGAGATTGGGTGAGCAAATGCAGACCCTTTAAAGCAATAATGCATGGCACCCATTCCATGGGTCCGAACTCTCCAGGTTGAAGGGAATATTACTACAGCTATAACATGTGCGGGAAACCTAGAGAACGGACACACTGTGAATACGAAAGGTTTCTAAAACTCAACGAATAGTCCCTCTCCTGGTGCTCCGGTTTGACTTTCCGTCTGCTTTACTATCAACCTCCCAACTTGGAGTGACAGCCCCTTTAACCTCTTGGTTCGCACAGGTTGCCAATTTGGCAGAGGATGAAAGGGAAGAGGGAGAACCAATGAGAGAGTAGCTGTTAGGCATTTGGACGGGCACATATCACTCTAATTTCCCAGCAGGAAGAAGAATTAACCAAATTCTCAGCCACCCACCGGGAACCAGTATAGGTCCTGAACCAAAATTTTGGACTTGCGGTCAGCTCACCAAAAACGAGTTGAAAAATGGAGCTCAGGGGCACAGCAATTCACAAACTGGCCGAGTAATAAAGGACAACTATCGTCCAAAAATCTGTTGAGGGAAGGCAACGAGGCGGACTTGAAAGTGAGGCAGAATAGCAGGAAACAGATCTCAAGAGGTACGCTGGAATTGCCTTTAAAGCACAGGAAGAGGGGCACAACTTCGACAATGACGCACTTGGCCAAAAAGGGCGTATGTGTTTTCTCCTGAATATATTCAGGAGAAAACGCATACGCCCTTTTTGGCCAAGCAAGCAAGCGGGCAATGCAAATCTGCACTACAAAGAAGTATCACTTCCCACCGGTCAAAAGGGACATCCACAAAATGTGGAAGAACAAGAAAGGCAAGACAGGCCCTGGAGAACAGGGAGCCTTGTTATGCTGATGGGCGGGATGTAAATTGACAACTGCCTCTCTGGAGGAGTGCATTCTGTTCCCTAAAACAAGTAAAGAACAGAGCTACAGAGCCAAGGGCACTACCAGTCTAGGGAATATACCTTGGGAAAACTGAAAATCAATAAGACAGAGCCACCCCAAAATTTAGGGCTGCACTGCATACAAGGACCTCAACTTGGATACACCTTAAGTATCCCAGAAAATATAAACATGGTTCAAAAAATTGTGGTACTTACGTACGATGGAATATCCCTCAGCCATGAAATCAATGTCATAAGACCAGTAGCAGCAAAATGGGTGGATTCAGGTACGATGATTCTAAGTGAAATAAGTCACACAGAAAAAGAAACTTATCATAAGATATCACTTATGAAGATCCTGTAAACATGGCTACACTTGAACTGAGTTAGGAAAGAGAACAGTGTCTCACATTTAGAAAACACTCTTATACCTGCTTAAGGGGGAAGGAGAGGTGGGGTGATGCATAAAACCAGAGTTTGATATAAGCACAGGTACCGTTCCAAAAACCAACTATGGAATAGACAAGACCTACACCGTCCTCAGTGAAAGGGACTCAAAACCCCATATTTCCCGCAGAGGAAAATATCTGACTAGTAAGAATCTTAAAACCTATGTATTGATATGTCTCCGTAAGGGAATCAAGTGTGTCTAGACTGGCATAAACATGGCAGCGAGAATCAGCTCAAACCCACTATAAAAAGGAATTTCAAAAACAAAACAAAAAAACTGGGAAATTCTTTACAATTCCTTCAGGGTCTCTGATGAAAGCTGGAATGACCCTATCTACAACGACAGCTGGATGTGGCATAAGGAGGGACACTTGGGACTGAGACGATTGGTGAGATTGGGTGAGCAAATGCAGACCCTTTAAAGCAATAATGCATGGCACCCATTCCATGGGTCCGAACTCTCCAGGTTGAAGGGAATATTACTACAGCTATAACATGTGCGGGAAACCTAGAGAACGGACACACTGTGAATACGAAAGGTTTCTAAAACTCAACGAATAGTCCCTCTCCTGGTGCTCCGGTTTGACTTTCCGTCTGCTTTACTATCAACCTCCCAACTTGGAGAGACAGCCCCTTTAACCTCTTGGTTCGCACAGGTTGCCAATTTGGCAGAGGATGAAAGGGAAGAGGGAGAACCAATGAGAGAGTAGCTGTTAGGCATTTGGACGGGCACATATCACTGTAATTTCCCGGCAGGAAGAAGAATTAACCAAATTCTCAGCCACCCACCGGGAACCAGTATAGGTCCTGAACCAAAATTTTGGACTTGTGGTAGCTCACCAAAAACGAGTTGAAAAATGGAGCTCAGGGGCACAGCAATTCACAAACTGGCCGAGTAATAAAGGACAACTATCGTCCAAAAATCTGTTGAGGGAAGGCAACGAGGCGGACTTGAAAGTGAGGCAGAATAGCAGGAAACAGATTTCAAGAGGTACGTTGGAATCGCCTTTAAAGCACAGGAAGAGGGGCACAACTTCCACAATGACGCACTTGGCCAAAAAGGGCGTATGCGTTTTCTCCTGAATATATTCAGGAGAAAACGCATACGCCCTTTTTGGCCAAGCAAGCAAGCGGGCAATGCAAATCTGCACTACAAAGAAGTATCACTTCCCACCGGTCAAAAGGGACATCCACAAAATGTGTAAGAACAAGAAAGGCAAGACAGGCCCTGGAGAACAGGGAGCCTTGTTATGCTGATGGGCGGGATGTAAATTGCCAACTGCCTCTCTGGAAGAGTGCATTCTGTTCCCTAAAACAAGTAAAGAACAGAGCTACAGAGCCAAGGGCACTACCAGTCTAGGGAATATACCTTGGGAAAACTGAAAATCAATAAGACAGAGCCACCCCAAAATTTAGGGCTGCACTGCATACAAGGACCTCAACTTGGATACACCTTAAGTATCCCAGAAAATATAAACATGGTTCAAAAAATTGTGGTACTTACGTACGATGGAATATCCCTCAGCCATGAAATCAATGTCATAAGACCAGTAGCAGCAAAATGGGTGGATTCAGGTACGATGATTCTAAGTGAAATAAGTCACACAGAAAAAGAAACTTATCATAAGATATCACTTATGAAGATCCTGTAAACATGGCTACACTTGAACTGAGTTAGGAAAGAGAACAGTGTCTCACATTTAGAAAACACTCTTATACCTGCTTAAGGGGGAAGGAGAGGTGGGGTGATGCATAAAACCAGAGTTTGATATAAGCACAGGTACCGTTCCAAAAACCAACTATGGAATAGACAAGACCTACACCGTCCTCAGTGAAAGGGACTCAAAACCCCATATTTCCCGCAGAGGAAAATATCTGACTAGTAAGAATCTTAAAACCTATGTATTGATATGTCTCCGTAAGGGAATCAAGTGTGTCTAGACTGGCATAAACATGGCAGCGAGAATCAGCTCAAACCCACTATAAAAAGGAATTTCAAAAACAAAACAAAAAAACTGGGAAATTCTTTACAATTCCTTCAGGGTCTCTGATGAAAGCTGGAATGACCCTATCTACAACGACAGCTGGATGTGGCATAAGGAGGGACACTTGGGACTGAGACGATTGGTGAGATTGGGTGAGCAAATGCAGACCCTTTAAAGCAATAATGCATGGCACCCATTCCATGGGTCCGAACTCTCCAGGTTGAAGGGAATATTACTACAGATATAACATGTGCGGGAAACCTAGAGAACGGACACACTGTGAATACGAAAGGTTTCTAAAACTCAACGAATAGTCCCTCTCCTGGTGCTCCGGTTTGACTTTCCGTCTGCTTTACTATCAACCTCCCAACTTGGAGAGACAGCCCCTTTAACCTCTTGGTTCGCACAGGTTGCCAATTTGGCAGAGGATGAAAGGGAAGAGGGAGAACCAATGAGAGAGTAGCTGTTAGGCATTTGGACGGGCACATATCACTCTAATTTCCCAGCAGGAAGAAGAATTAACCAAATTCTCAGCCACCCACCGGGAACCAGTATAGGTCCTGAACCAAAATTTTGGACTTGCGGTCAGCTCACCAAAAACGAGTTGAAAAATGGAGCTCAGGGGCACAGCAATTCACAAACTGGCCGAGTAATAAAGGACAACTATCGTCCAAAAATCTGTTGAGGGAAGGCAACGAGGCGGACTTGAAAGCGAGGCAGAATAGCAGGAAACAGATTTCAAGAGGTACGTTGGAATCGCCTTTAAAGCACAGGAAGAGGGGCACAACTTCGACCATGATGCACTTGGCCAAAAAGGGTGTATGCGTTTTCTCCTGAATATATTCAGGAGAAAACGCATATGCCCTTTTTGGCCAAGCAAGCAAGCGGGCAATGCAAATCTGCACTACAAAGAAGTATCACTTCCCACCGGTCAAAAGGGACATCCACAAAATGTGTAAGAACAAGAAAGGCAAGACAGGCCCTGGAGAACAGGGAGCCTTGTTATGCTGATGGGCGGAATGTAAATTGCCAACTGCCTCTCTGGAAGAGTGCATTCTGTTCCCTAAAACAAGTAAAGAACAGAGCTACAGAGCCAAGGGCACTACCAGTCTAGGGAATATACCTTGGGAAAACTGAAAATCAATAAGACAGAGCCACCCCAAAATTTAGGGCTGCACTGCATACAAGGACCTCAACTTGGATACACCTTAAGTATCCCAGAAAATATAAACATGGTTCAAAAAATTGTGGTACTTACGTACGATGGAATATCCCTCAGCCATGAAATCAATGTCATAAGACCAGTAGCAGCAAAATGGGTGGATTCAGGTACGATGATTCTAAGTGAAATAAGTCACACAGAAAAAGAAACTTATCATAAGATATCACTTATGAAGATCCTGTAAACATGGCTACACTTGAACTGAGTTAGGAAAGAGAACAGTGTCTCACATTTAGAAAACACTCTTATACCTGCTTAAGGGGGAAGGAGAGGTGGGGTGATGCATAAAACCAGAGTTTGATATAAGCACAGGTACCGTTCCAAAAACCAACTATGGAATAGACAAGACCTACACCGTCCTCAGTGAAAGGGACTCAAAACCCCATATTTCCCGCAGAGGAAAATATCTGACTAGTAAGAATCTTAAAACCTATGTATTGATATGTCTCCGTAAGGGAATCAAGTGTGTCTAGACTGGCATAAACATGGCAGCGAGAATCAGCTCAAACCCACTATAAAAAGGAATTTCAAAAACAAAACAAAAAAACTGGGAAATTCTTTACAATTCCTTCAGGGTCTCTGATGAAAGCTGGAATGACCCTATCTACAACGACAGCTGGATGTGGCATAAGGAGGGACACTTGGGACTGAGACGATTGGTGAGATTGGGTGAGCAAATGCAGACCCTTTAAAGCAATAATGCATGGCACCCATTCCATGGGTCCGAACTCTCCAGGTTGAAGGGAATATTACTACAGCTATAACATGTGCGGGAAACCTAGAGAACGGACACACTGTGAATACGAAAGGTTTTTAAAACTCAACGAATAGTCCCTCTCCTGGTGCTCCGGTTTGACTTTCCGTCTGCTTTACTATCAACCTCCCAACTTGGAGAGACAGCCCCTTTAACCTCTTGGTTCGCACAGGTTGCCAATTTGGCAGAGGATGAAAGGGAAGAGGGAGAACCAATGAGAGAGTAGCTGTTAGGCATTTGGACGGGCACATATCACTCTAATTTCCCAGCAGGAAGAAGAATTAACCAAATTCTCAGCCACCCACCGGGAACCAGTATAGGTCCTGAACCAAAATTTTGGACTTGCGGTCAGCTCACCAAAAACGAGTTGAAAAATGGAGCTCAGGGGCACAGCAATTCACAAACTGGCCGAGTAATAAAGGACAACTATCGTCCAAAAATCTGTTGAGGGAAGGCAACGAGGCGGACTTGAAAGTGAGGCAGAATAGCAGGAAACAGATCTCAAGAGGTACGCTGGAATTGCCTTTAAAGCACAGGAAGAGGGGCACAACTTCGACAATGACGCACTTGGCCAAAAAGGGCGTATGTGTTTTCTCCTGAATATATTCAGGAGAAAACGCATACGCCCTTTTTGGCCAAGCAAGCAAGCGGGCAATGCAAATCTGCACTACAAAGAAGTATCACTTCCCACCGGTCAAAAGGGACATCCACAAAATGTGGAAGAACAAGAAAGGCAAGACAGGCCCTGGAGAACAGGGAGCCTTGTTATGCTGATGGGCGGGATGTAAATTGACAACTGCCTCTCTGGAGGAGTGCATTCTGTTCCCTAAAACAAGTAAAGAACAGAGCTACAGAGCCAAGGGCACTACCAGTCTAGGGAATATACCTTGGGAAAACTGAAAATCAATAAGACAGAGCCACCCCAAAATTTAGGGCTGCACTGCATACAAGGACCTCAACTTGGATACACCTTAAGTATCCCAGAAAATATAAACATGGTTCAAAAAATTGTGGTACTTACGTACGATGGAATATCCCTCAGCCATGAAATCAATGTCATAAGACCAGTAGCAGCAAAATGGGTGGATTCAGGTACGATGATTCTAAGTGAAATAAGTCACACAGAAAAAGAAACTTATCATAAGATATCACTTATGAAGATCCTGTAAACATGGCTACACTTGAACTGAGTTAGGAAAGAGAACAGTGTCTCACATTTAGAAAACACTCTTATACCTGCTTAAGGGGGAAGGAGAGGTGGGGTGATGCATAAAACCAGAGTTTGATATAAGCACAGGTACCGTTCCAAAAACCAACTATGGAATAGACAAGACCTACACCGTCCTCAGTGAAAGGGACTCAAAACCCCATATTTCCCGCAGAGGAAAATATCTGACTAGTAAGAATCTTAAAACCTATGTATTGATATGTCTCCGTAAGGGAATCAAGTGTGTCTAGACTGGCATAAACATGGCAGCGAGAATCAGCTCAAACCCACTATAAAAAGGAATTTCAAAAACAAAACAAAAAAACTGGGAAATTCTTTACAATTCCTTCAGGGTCTCTGATGAAAGCTGGAATGACCCTATCTACAACGACAGCTGGATGTGGCATAAGGAGGGACACTTGGGACTGAGACGATTGGTGAGATTGGGTGAGCAAATGCAGACCCTTTAAAGCAATAATGCATGGCACCCATTCCATGGGTCCGAACTCTCCAGGTTGAAGGGAATATTACTACAGCTATAACATGTGCGGGAAACCTAGAGAACGGACACACTGTGAATACGAAAGGTTTCTAAAACTCAACGAATAGTCCCTCTCCTGGTGCTCCGGTTTGACTTTCCGTCTGCTTTACTATCAACCTCCCAACTTGGAGAGACAGCCCCTTTAACCTCTTGGTTCGCACAGGTTGCCAATTTGGCAGAGGATGAAAGGGAAGAGGGAGAACCAATGAGAGAGTAGCTGTTAGGCATTTGGACGGGCACATATCACTCTAATTTCCCAGCAGGAAGAAGAATTAACCAAATTCTCAGCCACCCACCGGGAACCAGTATAGGTCCTGAACCAAAATTTTGGACTTGCGGTCAGCTCACCAAAAACGAGTTGAAAAATGGAGCTCAGGGGCACAGCAATTCACAAACTGGCCGAGTAATAAAGGACAACTATCGTCCAAAAATCTGTTGAGGGAAGGCAACGAGGCGGACTTGAAAGCGAGGCAGAATAGCAGGAAACAGATTTCAAGAGGTACGTTGGAATCGCCTTTAAAGCACAGGAAGAGGGGCACAACTTCGACCATGATGCACTTGGCCAAAAAGGGTGTATGCGTTTTCTCCTGAATATATTCAGGAGAAAACGCATACGCCCTTTTTGGCCAAGCAAGCAAGCGGGCAATGCAAATCTGCACTACAAAGAAGTATCACTTCCCACCGGTCAAAAGGGACATCCACAAAATGTGTAAGAACAAGAAAGGCAAGACAGGCCCTGGAGAACAGGGAGCCTTGTTATGCTGATGGGCGGGATGTAAATTGCCAACTGCCTCTCTGGAAGAGTGCATTCTGTTCCCTAAAACAAGTAAAGAACAGAGCTACAGAGCCAAGGGCACTACCAGTCTAGGGAATATACCTTGGGAAAACTGAAAATCAATAAGACAGAGCCACCCCAAAATTTAGGGCTGCACTGCATACAAGGACCTCAACTTGGATACACCTTAAGTATCCCAGAAAATATAAACATGGTTCAAAAAATTGTGGTACTTACGTACGATGGAATATCCCTCAGCCATGAAATCAATGTCATAAGACCAGTAGCAGCAAAATGGGTGGATTCAGGTACGATGATTCTAAGTGAAATAAGTCACACAGAAAAAGAAACTTATCATAAGATATCACTTATGAAGATCCTGTAAACATGGCTACACTTGAACTGAGTTAGGAAAGAGAACAGTGTCTCACATTTAGAAAACACTCTTATACCTGCTTAAGGGGGAAGGAGAGGTGGGGTGATGCATAAAACCAGAGTTTGATATAAGCACAGGTACCGTTCCAAAAACCAACTATGGAATAGACAAGACCTACACCGTCCTCAGTGAAAGGGACTCAAAACCCCATATTTCCCGCAGAGGAAAATATCTGACTAGTAAGAATCTTAAAACCTATGTATTGATATGTCTCCGTAAGGGAATCAAGTGTGTCTAGACTGGCATAAACATGGCAGCGAGAATCAGCTCAAACCCACTATAAAAAGGAATTTCAAAAACAAAACAAAAAAACTGGGAAATTCTTTACAATTCCTTCAGGGTCTCTGATGAAAGCTGGAATGACCCTATCTACAACGACAGCTGGATGTGGCATAAGGAGGGACACTTGGGACTGAGACGATTGGTGAGATTGGGTGAGCAAATGCAGACCCTTTAAAGCAATAATGCATGGCACCCATTCCATGGGTCCGAACTCTCCAGGTTGAAGGGAATATTACTACAGCTATAACATGTGCGGGAAACCTAGAGAACGGACACACTGTGAATACGAAAGGTTTCTAAAACTCAACGAATAGTCCCTCTCCTGGTGCTCCGGTTTGACTTTCCGTCTGCTTTACTATCAACCTCCCAACTTGGAGTGACAGCCCCTTTAACCTCTTGGTTCGCACAGGTTGCCAATTTGGCAGAGGATGAAAGGGAAGAGGGAGAACCAATGAGAGAGTAGCTGTTAGGCATTTGGACGGGCACATATCACTCTAATTTCCCAGCAGGAAGAAGAATTAACCAAATTCTCAGCCACCCACCGGGAACCAGTATAGGTCCTGAACCAAAATTTTGGACTTGCGGTCAGCTCACCAAAAACGAGTTGAAAAATGGAGCTCAGGGGCACAGCAATTCACAAACTGGCCGAGTAATAAAGGACAACTATCGTCCAAAAATCTGTTGAGGGAAGGCAACGAGGCGGACTTGAAAGTGAGGCAGAATAGCAGGAAACAGATCTCAAGAGGTACGCTGGAATTGCCTTTAAAGCACAGGAAGAGGGGCACAACTTCGACAATGACGCACTTGGCCAAAAAGGGCGTATGTGTTTTCTCCTGAATATATTCAGGAGAAAACGCATACGCCCTTTTTGGCCAAGCAAGCAAGCGGGCAATGCAAATCTGCACTACAAAGAAGTATCACTTCCCACCGGTCAAAAGGGACATCCACAAAATGTGGAAGAACAAGAAAGGCAAGACAGGCCCTGGAGAACAGGGAGCCTTGTTATGCTGATGGGCGGGATGTAAATTGACAACTGCCTCTCTGGAGGAGTGCATTCTGTTCCCTAAAACAAGTAAAGAACAGAGCTACAGAGCCAAGGGCACTACCAGTCTAGGGAATATACCTTGGGAAAACTGAAAATCAATAAGACAGAGCCACCCCAAAATTTAGGGCTGCACTGCATACAAGGACCTCAACTTGGATACACCTTAAGTATCCCAGAAAATATAAACATGGTTCAAAAAATTGTGGTACTTACGTACGATGGAATATCCCTCAGCCATGAAATCAATGTCATAAGACCAGTAGCAGCAAAATGGGTGGATTCAGGTACGATGATTCTAAGTGAAATAAGTCACACAGAAAAAGAAACTTATCATAAGATATCACTTATGAAGATCCTGTAAACATGGCTACACTTGAACTGAGTTAGGAAAGAGAACAGTGTCTCACATTTAGAAAACACTCTTATACCTGCTTAAGGGGGAAGGAGAGGTGGGGTGATGCATAAAACCAGAGTTTGATATAAGCACAGGTACCGTTCCAAAAACCAACTATGGAATAGACAAGACCTACACCGTCCTCAGTGAAAGGGACTCAAAACCCCATATTTCCCGCAGAGGAAAATATCTGACTAGTAAGAATCTTAAAACCTATGTATTGATATGTCTCCGTAAGGGAATCAAGTGTGTCTAGACTGGCATAAACATGGCAGCGAGAATCAGCTCAAACCCACTATAAAAAGGAATTTCAAAAACAAAACAAAAAAACTGGGAAATTCTTTACAATTCCTTCAGGGTCTCTGATGAAAGCTGGAATGACCCTATCTACAACGACAGCTGGATGTGGCATAAGGAGGGACACTTGGGACTGAGACGATTGGTGAGATTGGGTGAGCAAATGCAGACCCTTTAAAGCAATAATGCATGGCACCCATTCCATGGGTCCGAACTCTCCAGGTTGAAGGGAATATTACTACAGCTATAACATGTGCGGGAAACCTAGAGAACGGACACACTGTGAATACGAAAGGTTTCTAAAACTCAACGAATAGTCCCTCTCCTGGTGCTCCGGTTTGACTTTCCGTCTGCTTTACTATCAACCTCCCAACTTGGAGAGACAGCCCCTTTAACCTCTTGGTTCGCACAGGTTGCCAATTTGGCAGAGGATGAAAGGGAAGAGGGAGAACCAATGAGAGAGTAGCTGTTAGGCATTTGGACGGGCACATATCACTGTAATTTCCCGGCAGGAAGAAGAATTAACCAAATTCTCAGCCACCCACCGGGAACCAGTATAGGTCCTGAACCAAAATTTTGGACTTGTGGTAGCTCACCAAAAACGAGTTGAAAAATGGAGCTCAGGGGCACAGCAATTCACAAACTGGCCGAGTAATAAAGGACAACTATCGTCCAAAAATCTGTTGAGGGAAGGCAACGAGGCGGACTTGAAAGTGAGGCAGAATAGCAGGAAACAGATTTCAAGAGGTACGTTGGAATCGCCTTTAAAGCACAGGAAGAGGGGCACAACTTCCACAATGACGCACTTGGCCAAAAAGGGCGTATGCGTTTTCTCCTGAATATATTCAGGAGAAAACGCATACGCCCTTTTTGGCCAAGCAAGCAAGCGGGCAATGCAAATCTGCACTACAAAGAAGTATCACTTCCCACCGGTCAAAAGGGACATCCACAAAATGTGTAAGAACAAGAAAGGCAAGACAGGCCCTGGAGAACAGGGAGCCTTGTTATGCTGATGGGCGGGATGTAAATTGCCAACTGCCTCTCTGGAAGAGTGCATTCTGTTCCCTAAAACAAGTAAAGAACAGAGCTACAGAGCCAAGGGCACTACCAGTCTAGGGAATATACCTTGGGAAAACTGAAAATCAATAAGACAGAGCCACCCCAAAATTTAGGGCTGCACTGCATACAAGGACCTCAACTTGGATACACCTTAAGTATCCCAGAAAATATAAACATGGTTCAAAAAATTGTGGTACTTACGTACGATGGAATATCCCTCAGCCATGAAATCAATGTCATAAGACCAGTAGCAGCAAAATGGGTGGATTCAGGTACGATGATTCTAAGTGAAATAAGTCACACAGAAAAAGAAACTTATCATAAGATATCACTTATGAAGATCCTGTAAACATGGCTACACTTGAACTGAGTTAGGAAAGAGAACAGTGTCTCACATTTAGAAAACACTCTTATACCTGCTTAAGGGGGAAGGAGAGGTGGGGTGATGCATAAAACCAGAGTTTGATATAAGCACAGGTACCGTTCCAAAAACCAACTATGGAATAGACAAGACCTACACCGTCCTCAGTGAAAGGGACTCAAAACCCCATATTTCCCGCAGAGGAAAATATCTGACTAGTAAGAATCTTAAAACCTATGTATTGATATGTCTCCGTAAGGGAATCAAGTGTGTCTAGACTGGCATAAACATGGCAGCGAGAATCAGCTCAAACCCACTATAAAAAGGAATTTCAAAAACAAAACAAAAAAACTGGGAAATTCTTTACAATTCCTTCAGGGTCTCTGATGAAAGCTGGAATGACCCTATCTACAACGACAGCTGGATGTGGCATAAGGAGGGACACTTGGGACTGAGACGATTGGTGAGATTGGGTGAGCAAATGCAGACCCTTTAAAGCAATAATGCATGGCACCCATTCCATGGGTCCGAACTCTCCAGGTTGAAGGGAATATTACTACAGATATAACATGTGCGGGAAACCTAGAGAACGGACACACTGTGAATACGAAAGGTTTCTAAAACTCAACGAATAGTCCCTCTCCTGGTGCTCCGGTTTGACTTTCCGTCTGCTTTACTATCAACCTCCCAACTTGGAGAGACAGCCCCTTTAACCTCTTGGTTCGCACAGGTTGCCAATTTGGCAGAGGATGAAAGGGAAGAGGGAGAACCAATGAGAGAGTAGCTGTTAGGCATTTGGACGGGCACATATCACTCTAATTTCCCAGCAGGAAGAAGAATTAACCAAATTCTCAGCCACCCACCGGGAACCAGTATAGGTCCTGAACCAAAATTTTGGACTTGCGGTCAGCTCACCAAAAACGAGTTGAAAAATGGAGCTCAGGGGCACAGCAATTCACAAACTGGCCGAGTAATAAAGGACAACTATCGTCCAAAAATCTGTTGAGGGAAGGCAACGAGGCGGACTTGAAAGCGAGGCAGAATAGCAGGAAACAGATTTCAAGAGGTACGTTGGAATCGCCTTTAAAGCACAGGAAGAGGGGCACAACTTCGACCATGATGCACTTGGCCAAAAAGGGTGTATGCGTTTTCTCCTGAATATATTCAGGAGAAAACGCATATGCCCTTTTTGGCCAAGCAAGCAAGCGGGCAATGCAAATCTGCACTACAAAGAAGTATCACTTCCCACCGGTCAAAAGGGACATCCACAAAATGTGTAAGAACAAGAAAGGCAAGACAGGCCCTGGAGAACAGGGAGCCTTGTTATGCTGATGGGCGGAATGTAAATTGCCAACTGCCTCTCTGGAAGAGTGCATTCTGTTCCCTAAAACAAGTAAAGAACAGAGCTACAGAGCCAAGGGCACTACCAGTCTAGGGAATATACCTGGGGAAAACTGAAAATCAATAAGACAGAGCCACCCCAAAATTTAGGGCTGCACTGCATACAAGGACCTCAACTTGGATACACCTTAAGTATCCCAGAAAATATAAACATGGTTCAAAAAATTGTGGTACTTACGTACGATGGAATATCCCTCAGCCATGAAATCAATGTCATAAGACCAGTAGCAGCAAAATGGGTGGATTCAGGTACGATGATTCTAAGTGAAATAAGTCACACAGAAAAAGAAACTTATCATAAGATATCACTTATGAAGATCCTGTAAACATGGCTACACTTGAACTGAGTTAGGAAAGAGAACAGTGTCTCACATTTAGAAAACACTCTTATACCTGCTTAAGGGGGAAGGAGAGGTGGGGTGATGCATAAAACCAGAGTTTGATATAAGCACAGGTACCGTTCCAAAAACCAACTATGGAATAGACAAGACCTACACCGTCCTCAGTGAAAGGGACTCAAAACCCCATATTTCCCGCAGAGGAAAATATCTGACTAGTAAGAATCTTAAAACCTATGTATTGATATGTCTCCGTAAGGGAATCAAGTGTGTCTAGACTGGCATAAACATGGCAGCGAGAATCAGCTCAAACCCACTATAAAAAGGAATTTCAAAAACAAAACAAAAAAACTGGGAAATTCTTTACAATTCCTTCAGGGTCTCTGATGAAAGCTGGAATGACCCTATCTACAACGACAGCTGGATGTGGCATAAGGAGGGACACTTGGGACTGAGACGATTGGTGAGATTGGGTGAGCAAATGCAGACCCTTTAAAGCAATAATGCATGGCACCCATTCCATGGGTCCGAACTCTCCAGGTTGAAGGGAATATTACTACAGCTATAACATGTGCGGGAAACCTAGAGAACGGACACACTGTGAATACGAAAGGTTTTTAAAACTCAACGAATAGTCCCTCTCCTGGTGCTCCGGTTTGACTTTCCGTCTGCTTTACTATCAACCTCCCAACTTGGAGAGACAGCCCCTTTAACCTCTTGGTTCGCACAGGTTGCCAATTTGGCAGAGGATGAAAGGGAAGAGGGAGAACCAATGAGAGAGTAGCTGTTAGGCATTTGGACGGGCACATATCACTCTAATTTCCCAGCAGGAAGAAGAATTAACCAAATTCTCAGCCACCCACCGGGAACCAGTATAGGTCCTGAACCAAAATTTTGGACTTGCGGTCAGCTCACCAAAAACGAGTTGAAAAATGGAGCTCAGGGGCACAGCAATTCACAAACTGGCCGAGTAATAAAGGACAACTATCGTCCAAAAATCTGTTGAGGGAAGGCAACGAGGCGGACTTGAAAGTGAGGCAGAATAGCAGGAAACAGATCTCAAGAGGTACGCTGGAATTGCCTTTAAAGCACAGGAAGAGGGGCACAACTTCGACAATGACGCACTTGGCCAAAAAGGGCGTATGTGTTTTCTCCTGAATATATTCAGGAGAAAACGCATACGCCCTTTTTGGCCAAGCAAGCAAGCGGGCAATGCAAATCTGCACTACAAAGAAGTATCACTTCCCACCGGTCAAAAGGGACATCCACAAAATGTGGAAGAACAAGAAAGGCAAGACAGGCCCTGGAGAACAGGGAGCCTTGTTATGCTGATGGGCGGGATGTAAATTGACAACTGCCTCTCTGGAGGAGTGCATTCTGTTCCCTAAAACAAGTAAAGAACAGAGCTACAGAGCCAAGGGCACTACCAGTCTAGGGAATATACCTCGGGAAAACTGAAAATCAATAAGACAGAGCCACCCCAAAATTTAGGGCTGCACTGCATACAAGGACCTCAACTTGGATACACCTTAAGTATCCCAGAAAATATAAACATGGTTCAAAAAATTGTGGTACTTACGTACGATGGAATATCCCTCAGCCATGAAATCAATGTCATAAGACCAGTAGCAGCAAAATGGGTGGATTCAGGTACGATGATTCTAAGTGAAATAAGTCACACAGAAAAAGAAACTTATCATAAGATATCACTTATGAAGATCCTGTAAACATGGCTACACTTGAACTGAGTTAGGAAAGAGAACAGTGTCTCACATTTAGAAAACACTCTTATACCTGCTTAAGGGGGAAGGAGAGGTGGGGTGATGCATAAAACCAGAGTTTGATATAAGCACAGGTACCGTTCCAAAAACCAACTATGGAATAGACAAGACCTACACCGTCCTCAGTGAAAGGGACTCAAAACCCCATATTTCCCGCAGAGGAAAATATCTGACTAGTAAGAATCTTAAAACCTATGTATTGATATGTCTCCGTAAGGGAATCAAGTGTGTCTAGACTGGCATAAACATGGCAGCGAGAATCAGCTCAAACCCACTATAAAAAGGAATTTCAAAAACAAAACAAAAAAACTGGGAAATTCTTTACAATTCCTTCAGGGTCTCTGATGAAAGCTGGAATGACCCTATCTACAACGACAGCTGGATGTGGCATAAGGAGGGACACTTGGGACTGAGACGATTGGTGAGATTGGGTGAGCAAATGCAGACCCTTTAAAGCAATAATGCATGGCACCCATTCCATGGGTCCGAACTCTCCAGGTTGAAGGGAATATTACTACAGCTATAACATGTGCGGGAAACCTAGAGAACGGACACACTGTGAATATGAAAGGTTTCTAAAACTCAACGAATAGTCCCTCTCCTGGTGCTCCGGTTTGACTTTCCGTCTGCTTTACTATCAACCTCCCAACTTGGAGAGACAGCCCCTTTAACCTCTTGGTTCGCACAGGTTGCCAATTTGGCAGAGGATGAAAGGGAAGAGGGAGAACCAATGAGAGAGTAGCTGTTAGGCATTTGGACGGGCACATATCACTGTAATTTCCCGGCAGGAAGAAGAATTAACCAAATTCTCAGCCACCCACCGGGAACCAGTATAGGTCCTGAACCAAAATTTTGGACTTGTGGTAGCTCACCAAAAACGAGTTGAAAAATGGAGCTCAGGGGCACAGCAATTCACAAACTGGCCGAGTAATAAAGGACAACTATCGTCCAAAAATCTGTTGAGGGAAGGCAACGAGGCGGACTTGAAAGTGAGGCAGAATAGCAGGAAACAGCTTTCAAGAGGTACGTTGGAATCGCCTTTAAAGCACAGGAAGAGGGGCACAACTTCCACAATGACGCACTTGGCCAAAAAGGGCGTATGCGTTTTCTCCTGAATATATTCAGGAGAAAACGCATACGCCCTTTTTGGCCAAGCAAGCAAGCGGGCAATGCAAATCTGCACTACAAAGAAGTATCACTTCCCACCGGTCAAAAGGGACATCCACAAAATGTGTAAGAACAAGAAAGGCAAGACAGGCCCTGGAGAACAGGGAGCCTTGTTATGCTGATGGGCGGGATGTAAATTGCCAACTGCCTCTCTGGTAGAGTGCATTCTGTTCCCTAAAACAAGTAAAGAACAGAGCTACAGAGCCAAGGGCACTACCAGTCTAGGGAATATACCTTGGGAAAACTGAAAATCAATAAGACAGAGCCACCCCAAAATTTAGGGCTGCACTGCATACAAGGACCTCAACTTGGATACACCTTAAGTATCCCAGAAAATATAAACATGGTTCAAAAAATTGTGGTACTTACGTACGATGGAATATCCCTCAGCCATGAAATCAATGTCATAAGACCAGTAGCAGCAAAATGGGTGGATTCAGGTACGATGATTCTAAGTGAAATAAGTCACACAGAAAAAGAAACTTATCATAAGATATCACTTATGAAGATCCTGTAAACATGGCTACACTTGAACTGAGTTAGGAAAGAGAACAGTGTCTCACATTTAGAAAACACTCTTATACCTGCTTAAGGGGGAAGGAGAGGTGGGGTGATGCATAAAACCAGAGTTTGATATAAGCACAGGTACCGTTCCAAAAACCAACTATGGAATAGACAAGACCTACACCGTCCTCAGTGAAAGGGACTCAAAACCCCATATTTCCCGCAGAGGAAAATATCTGACTAGTAAGAATCTTAAAACCTATGTATTGATATGTCTCCGTAAGGGAATCAAGTGTGTCTAGACTGGCATAAACATGGCAGCGAGAATCAGCTCAAACCCACTATAAAAAGGAATTTCAAAAACAAAACAAAAAAACTGGGAAATTCTTTACAATTCCTTCAGGGTCTCTGATGAAAGCTGGAATGACCCTATCTACAATGACAGCTGGATGTGGCATAAGGAGGGACACTTGGGACTGAGACGATTGGTGAGATTGGGTGAGCAAATGCAGACCCTTTAAAGCAATAATGCATGGCACCCATTCCATGGGTCCGAACTCTCCAGGTTGAAGGGAATATTACTACAGCTATAACATGTGCGGGAAACCTAGAGAACGGACACACTGTGAATACGAAAGGTTTCTAAAACTCAACGAATAGTCCCTCTCCTGGTGCTCCGGTTTGACTTTCCGTCTGCTTTACTATCAACCTCCCAACTTGGAGAGACAGCCCCTTTAACCTATTGGTTCGCACAGGTTGGCAATTTGGCAGAGGATGAAAGGGAAGAGGGAGAACCAATGAGAGAGTAGCTGTTAGGCATTTGGACGGGCACATATCACTCTAATTTCCCAGCAGGAAGAAGAATTAACCAAATTCTCAGCCACCCACCGGGAACCAGTATAGGTCCTGAACCAAAATTTTGGACTTGCGGTCAGCTCACCAAAAACGAGTTGAAAAATGGAGCTCAGGGGCACAGCAATTCACAAACTGGCCGAGTAATAAAGGACAACTATCGTCCAAAAATCTGTTGAGGGAAGGCAACGAGGCGGACTTGAAAGCGAGGCAGAATAGCAGGAAACAGATTTCAAGAGGTACGTTGGAATCGCCTTTAAAGCACAGGAAGAGGGGCACAACTTCGACCATGATGCACTTGGCCAAAAAGGGTGTATGCGTTTTCTCCTGAATATATTCAGGAGAAAACGCATACGCCCTTTTTGGCCAAGCAAGCAAGCGGGCAATGCAAATCTGCACTACAAAGAAGTATCACTTCCCACCGGTCAAAAGGGACATCCACAAAATGTGTAAGAACAAGAAAGGCAAGACAGGCCCTGGAGAACAGGGAGCCTTGTTATGCTGATGGGCGGGATGTAAATTGCCAACTGCCTCTCTGGAAGAGTGCATTCTGTTCCCTAAAACAAGTAAAGAACAGAGCTACAGAGCCAAGGGCACTACCAGTCTAGGGAATATACCTTGGGAAAACTGAAAATCAATAAGACAGAGCCACCCCAAAATTTAGGGCTGCACTGCATACAAGGACCTCAACTTGGATACACCTTAAGTATCCCAGAAAATATAAACATGGTTCAAAAAATTGTGGTACTTACGTACGATGGAATATCCCTCAGCCATGAAATCAATGTCATAAGACCAGTAGCAGCAAAATGGGTGGATTCAGGTACGATGATTCTAAGTGAAATAAGTCACACAGAAAAAGAAACTTATCATAAGATATCACTTATGAAGATCCTGTAAACATGGCTACACTTGAACTGAGTTAGGAAAGAGAACAGTGTCTCACATTTAGAAAACACTCTTATACCTGCTTAAGGGGGAAGGAGAGGTGGGGTGATGCATAAAACCAGAGTTTGATATAAGCACAGGTACCGTTCCAAAAACCAACTATGGAATAGACAAGACCTACACCGTCCTCAGTGAAAGGGACTCAAAACCCCATATTTCCCGCAGAGGAAAATATCTGACTAGTAAGAATCTTAAAACCTATGTATTGATATGTCTCCGTAAGGGAATCAAGTGTGTCTAGACTGGCATAAACATGGCAGCGAGAATCAGCTCAAACCCACTATAAAAAGGAATTTCAAAAACAAAACAAAAAAACTGGGAAATTCTTTACAATTCCTTCAGGGTCTCTGATGAAAGCTGGAATGACCCTATCTACAACGACAGCTGGATGTGGCATAAGGAGGGACACTTGGGACTGAGACGATTGGTGAGATTGGGTGAGCAAATGCAGACCCTTTAAAGCAATAATGCATGGCACCCATTCCATGGGTCCGAACTCTCCAGGTTGAAGGGAATATTACTACAGCTATAACATGTGCGGGAAACCTAGAGAACGGACACACTGTGAATACGAAAGGTTTCTAAAACTCAACGAATAGTCCCTCTCCTGGTGCTCCGGTTTGACTTTCCGTCTGCTTTACTATCAACCTCCCAACTTGGAGAGACAGCCCCTTTAACCTCTTGGTTCGCACAGGTTGCCAATTTGGCAGAGGATGAAAGGGAAGAGGGAGAACCAATGAGAGAGTAGCTGTTAGGCATTTGGACGGGCACATATCACTCTAATTTCCCAGCAGGAAGAAGAATTAACCAAATTCTCAGCCACCCACCGGGAACCAGTATAGGTCCTGAACCAAAATTTTGGACTTGCGGTCAGCTCACCAAAAACGAGTTGAAAAATGGAGCTCAGGGGCACAGCAATTCACAAACTGGCCGAGTAATAAAGGACAACTATCGTCCAAAAATCTGTTGAGGGAAGGCAACGAGGCGGACTTGAAAGTGAGGCAGAATAGCAGGAAACAGATCTCAAGAGGTACGCTGGAATTGCCTTTAAAGCACAGGAAGAGGGGCACAACTTCGACAATGACGCACTTGGCCAAAAAGGGCGTATGTGTTTTCTCCTGAATATATTCAGGAGAAAACGCATACGCCCTTTTTGGCCAAGCAAGCAAGCGGGCAATGCAAATCTGCACTACAAAGAAGTATCACTTCCCACCGGTCAAAAGGGACATCCACAAAATGTGGAAGAACAAGAAAGGCAAGACAGGCCCTGGAGAACAGGGAGCCTTGTTATGCTGATGGGCGGGATGTAAATTGACAACTGCCTCTCTGGAGGAGTGCATTCTGTTCCCTAAAACAAGTAAAGAACAGAGCTACAGAGCCAAGGGCACTACCAGTCTAGGGAATATACCTCGGGAAAACTGAAAATCAATAAGACAGAGCCACCCCAAAATTTAGGGCTGCACTGCATACAAGGACCTCAACTTGGATACACCTTAAGTATCCCAGAAAATATAAACATGGTTCAAAAAATTGTGGTACTTACGTACGATGGAATATCCCTCAGCCATGAAATCAATGTCATAAGACCAGTAGCAGCAAAATGGGTGGATTCAGGTACGATGATTCTAAGTGAAATAAGTCACACAGAAAAAGAAACTTATCATAAGATATCACTTATGAAGATCCTGTAAACATGGCTACACTTGAACTGAGTTAGGAAAGAGAACAGTGTCTCACATTTAGAAAACACTCTTATACCTGCTTAAGGGGGAAGGAGAGGTGGGGTGATGCATAAAACCAGAGTTTGATATAAGCACAGGTACCGTTCCAAAAACCAACTATGGAATAGACAAGACCTACACCGTCCTCAGTGAAAGGGACTCAAAACCCCATATTTCCCGCAGAGGAAAATATCTGACTAGTAAGAATCTTAAAACCTATGTATTGATATGTCTCCGTAAGGGAATCAAGTGTGTCTAGACTGGCATAAACATGGCAGCGAGAATCAGCTCAAACCCACTATAAAAAGGAATTTCAAAAACAAAACAAAAAAACTGGGAAATTCTTTACAATTCCTTCAGGGTCTCTGATGAAAGCTGGAATGACCCTATCTACAACGACAGCTGGATGTGGCATAAGGAGGGACACTTGGGACTGAGACGATTGGTGAGATTGGGTGAGCAAATGCAGACCCTTTAAAGCAATAATGCATGGCACCCATTCCATGGGTCCGAACTCTCCAGGTTGAAGGGAATATTACTACAGCTATAACATGTGCGGGAAACCTAGAGAACGGACACACTGTGAATACGAAAGGTTTCTAAAACTCAACGAATAGTCCCTCTCCTGGTGCTCCGGTTTGACTTTCCGTCTGCTTTACTATCAACCTCCAAACTTGGAGAGACAGCCCCTTTAACCTCTTGGTTCGCACAGGTTGCCAATTTGGCAGAGGATGAAAGGGAAGAGGGAGAACCAATGAGAGAGTAGCTGTTAGGCATTTGGACGGGCACATATCACTGTAATTTCCCGGCAGGAAGAAGAATTAACCAAATTCTCAGCCACCCACCGGGAACCAGTATAGGTCCTGAACCAAAATTTTGGACTTGTGGTAGCTCACCAAAAACGAGTTGAAAAATGGAGCTCAGGGGCACAGCAATTCACAAACTGGCCGAGTAATAAAGGACAACTATCGTCCAAAAATCTGTTGAGGGAAGGCAACGAGGCGGACTTGAAAGCGAGGCAGAATAGCAGGAAACAGCTTTCAAGAGGTACGTTGGAATCGCCTTTAAAGCACAGGAAGAGGGGCACAACTTCCACAATGACGCACTTGGCCAAAAAGGGCGTATGCGTTTTCTCCTGAATATATTCAGGAGAAAACGCATACGCCCTTTTTGGCCAAGCAAGCAAGCGGGCAATGCAAATCTGCACTACAAAGAAGTATCACTTCCCACCGGTCAAAAGGGACATCCACAAAATGTGTAAGAACAAGAAAGGCAAGACAGGCCCTGGAGAACAGGGAGCCTTGTTATGCTGATGGGCGGGATGTAAATTGCCAACTGCCTCTCTGGAAGAGTGCATTCTGTTCCCTAAAACAAGTAAAGAACAGAGCTACAGAGCCAAGGGCACTACCAGTCTAGGGAATATACCTTGGGAAAACTGAAAATCAATAAGACAGAGCCACCCCAAAATTTAGGGCTGCACTGCATACAAGGACCTCAACTTGGATACACCTTAAGTATCCCAGAAAATATAAACATGGTTCAAAAAATTGTGGTACTTACGTACGATGGAATATCCCTCAGCCATGAAATCAATGTCATAAGACCAGTAGCAGCAAAATGGGTGGATTCAGGTACGATGATTCTAAGTGAAATAAGTCACACAGAAAAAGAAACTTATCATAAGATATCACTTATGAAGATCCTGTAAACATGGCTACACTTGAACTGAGTTAGGAAAGAGAACAGTGTCTCACATTTAGAAAACACTCTTATACCTGCTTAAGGGGGAAGGAGAGGTGGGGTGATGCATAAAACCAGAGTTTGATATAAGCACAGGTACCGTTCCAAAAACCAACTATGGAATAGACAAGACCTACACCGTCCTCAGTGAAAGGGACTCAAAACCCCATATTTCCCGCAGAGGAAAATATCTGACTAGTAAGAATCTTAAAACCTATGTATTGATATGTCTCCGTAAGGGAATCAAGTGTGTCTAGACTGGCATAAACATGGCAGCGAGAATCAGCTCAAACCCACTATAAAAAGGAATTTCAAAAACAAAACAAAAAAACTGGGAAATTCTTTACAATTCCTTCAGGGTCTCTGATGAAAGCTGGAATGACCCTATCTACAACGACAGCTGGATGTGGCATAAGGAGGGACACTTGGGACTGAGACGATTGGTGAGATTGGGTGAGCAAATGCAGACCCTTTAAAGCAATAATGCATGGCACCCATTCCATGGGTCCGAACTCTCCAGGTTGAAGGGAATATTACTACAGCTATAACATGTGCGGGAAACCTAGAGAACGGACACACTGTGAATACGAAAGGTTTCTAAAACTCAACGAATAGTCCCTCTCCTGGTGCTCGGGTTTGACTTTCCGTCTGCTTTACTATCAACCTCCCAACTTGGAGAGACAGCCCCTTTAACCTCTTGGTTCGCACAGGTTGCCAATTTGGCAGAGGATGAAAGGGAAGAGGGAGAACCAATGAGAGAGTAGCTGTTAGGCATTTGGACGGGCACATATCACTGTAATTTCCCGGCAGGAAGAAGAATTAACCAAATTCTCAGCCACCCACCGGGAACCAGTATAGGTCCTGAACCAAAATTTTGGACTTGTGGTAGCTCACCAAAAACGAGTTGAAAAATGGAGCTCAGGGGCACAGCAATTCACAAACTGGCCGAGTAATAAAGGACAACTATCGTCCAAAAATCTGTTGAGGGAAGGCAACGAGGCGGACTTGAAAGCGAGGCAGAATAGCAGGAAACAGCTTTCAAGAGGTACGTTGGAATCGCCTTTAAAGCACAGGAAGAGGGGCACAACTTCCACAATGACGCACTTGGCCAAAAAGGGCGTATGCGTTTTCTCCTGAATATATTCAGGAGAAAACGCATACGCCCTTTTTGGCCAAGCAAGCAAGCGGGCAATGCAAATCTGCACTACAAAGAAGTATCACTTCCCACCGGTCAAAAGGGACATCCACAAAATGTGTAAGAACAAGAAAGGCAAGACAGGCCCTGGAGAACAGGGAGCCTTGTTATGCTGATGGGCGGGATGTAAATTGCCAACTGCCTCTCTGGAGGAGTGCATTCTGTTCCCTAAAACAAGTAAAGAACAGAGCTATAGAGCCAAGGGCACTACCAGTCTAGGGAATATACCTTGGGAAAACTGAAAATCAATAAGACAGAGCCACCCCAAAATTTAGGGCTGCACTGCATACAAGGACCTCAACTTGGATACACCTTAAGTATCCCAGAAAATATAAACATGGTTCAAAAAATTGTGGTACTTACGTACGATGGAATATCCCTCAGCCATGAAATCAATGTCATAAGACCAGTAGCAGCAAAATGGGTGGATTCAGGTACGATGATTCTAAGTGAAATAAGTCACACAGAAAAAGAAACTTATCATAAGATATCACTTATGAAGATCCTGTAAACATGGCTACACTTGAACTGAGTTAGGAAAGAGAACAGTGTCTCACATTTAGAAAACACTCTTATACCTGCTTAAGGGGGAAGGAGAGGTGGGGTGATGCATAAAACCAGAGTTTGATATAAGCACAGGTACCGTTCCAAAAACCAACTATGGAATAGACAAGACCTACACCGTCCTCAGTGAAAGGGACTCAAAACCCCATATTTCCCGCAGAGGAAAATATCTGACTAGTAAGAATCTTAAAACCTATGTATTGATATGTCTCCGTAAGGGAATCAAGTGTGTCTAGACTGGCATAAACATGGCAGCGAGAATCAGCTCAAACCCACTATAAAAAGGAATTTCAAAAACAAAACAAAAAAACTGGGAAATTCTTTACAATTCCTTCAGGGTCTCTGATGAAAGCTGGAATGACCCTATCTACAACGACAGCTGGATGTGGCATAAGGAGGGACACTTGGGACTGAGACGATTGGTGAGATTGGGTGAGCAAATGCAGACCCTTTAAAGCAATAATGCATGGCACCCATTCCATGGGTCCGAACTCTCCAGGTTGAAGGGAATATTACTACAGCTATAACATGTGCGGGAAACCTAGAGAACGGACACACTGTGAATACGAAAGGTTTCTAAAACTCAACGAATAGTCCCTCTCCTGGTGCTCCGGTTTGACTTTCCGTCTGCTTTACTATCAACCTCCCAACTTGGAGAGACAGCCCCTTTAACCTCTTGGTTCGCACAGGTTGCCAATTTGGCAGAGGATGAAAGGGAAGAGGGAGAACCAATGAGAGAGTAGCTGTTAGGCATTTGGACGGGCACATATCACTGTAATTTCCCGGCAGGAAGAAGAATTAACCAAATTCTCAGCCACCCACCGGGAACCAGTATAGGTCCTGAACCAAAATTTTGGACTTGTGGTAGCTCACCAAACACGAGTTGAAAAATGGAGCTCAGGGGCACAGCAATTCACAAACTGGCCGAGTAATAAAGGACAACTATCGTCCAAAAATCTGTTGAGGGAAGGCAACGAGGCGGACTTGAAAGCGAGGCAGAATAGCAGGAAACAGCTTTCAAGAGGTACGTTGGAATCGCCTTTAAAGCACAGGAAGAGGGGCACAACTTCCACAATGACGCACTTGGCCAAAAAGGGCGTATGCGTTTTCTCCTGAATATATTCAGGAGAAAACGCATACGCCCTTTTTGGCCAAGCAAGCAAGCGGGCAATGCAAATCTGCACTACAAAGAAGTATCACTTCCCACCGGTCAAAAGGGACATCCACAAAATGTGTAAGAACAAGAAAGGCAAGACAGGCCCTGGAGAACAGGGAGCCTTGTTATGCTGATGGGCGGGATGTAAATTGCCAACTGCCTCTCTGGAGGAGTGCATTCTGTTCCCTAAAACAAGTAAAGAACAGAGCTATAGAGCCAAGGGCACTACCAGTCTAGGGAATATACCTTGGGAAAACTGAAAATCAATAAGACAGAGCCACCCCAAAATTTAGGGCTGCACTGCATACAAGGACCTCAACTTGGATACACCTTAAGTATCCCAGAAAATATAAACATGGTTCAAAAAATTGTGGTACTTACGTACGATGGAATATCCCTCAGCCATGAAATCAATGTCATAAGACCAGTAGCAGCAAAATGGGTGGATTCAGGTACGATGATTCTAAGTGAAATAAGTCACACAGAAAAAGAAACTTATCATAAGATATCACTTATGAAGATCCTGTAAACATGGCTACACTTGAACTGAGTTAGGAAAGAGAACAGTGTCTCACATTTAGAAAACACTCTTATACCTGCTTAAGGGGGAAGGAGAGGTGGGGTGATGCATAAAACCAGAGTTTGATATAAGCACAGGTACCGTTCCAAAAACCAACTATGGAATAGACAAGACCTACACCGTCCTCAGTGAAAGGGACTCAAAACCCCATATTTCCCGCAGAGGAAAATATCTGACTAGTAAGAATCTTAAAACCTATGTATTGATATGTCTCCGTAAGGGAATCAAGTGTGTCTAGACTGGCATAAACATGGCAGCGAGAATCAGCTCAAACCCACTATAAAAAGGAATTTCAAAAACAAAACAAAAAAACTGGGAAATTCTTTACAATTCCTTCAGGGTCTCTGATGAAAGCTGGAATGACCCTATCTACAACGACAGCTGGATGTGGCATAAGGAGGGACACTTGGGACTGAGACGATTGGTGAGATTGGGTGAGCAAATGCAGACCCTTTAAAGCAATAATGCATGGCACCCATTCCATGGGTCCGAACTCTCCAGGTTGAAGGGAATATTACTACAGCTATAACATGTGCGGGAAACCTAGAGAACGGACACACTGTGAATACGAAAGGTTTCTATAACTCAAAGAATAGACCCTCTCCTGGTGCTCCGGTTTGACTTTCCGTCTGCTTTACTATCAACCTCCCAACTTGGAGAGACAGCCCCTTTAACCTCTTGGTTCGCACAGGTTGCCAATTTGGCAGAGGATGAAAGGGAAGAGGGAGAACCAATGAGAGAGTAGCTGTTAGGCATTTGGACGGGCACATATCACTGTAATTTCCCGGCAGGAAGAAGAATTAACCAAATTCTCAGCCACCCACCGGGAACCAGTATAGGTCCTGACCCAAAATTTTGGACTTGCGGTCAGCTCACCAAAAACGAGTTGAAAAATGGAGCTCAGGGGCACAGCAATTCACAAACTGGCCGAGTAATAAAGGACAACTATCGTCCAAAAATCTGTTGAGGGAAGGCAACGAGGCGGACTTGAAAGCGAGGCAGAATAGCAGGAAACAGATTTCAAGAGGTACGTTGGAATCGCCTTTAAAGCACAGGAAGAGGGGCACATCTTCGACAATGACGCACTTGGCCAAAAAGGGCGTATGCGTTTTCTCCTGAATATATTCAGGAGAAAACGCATACGCCCTTTTTGGCTAAGCAAGCAAGCGGTCAATGCAAATCTGCACTACAAAGAAGTATCACTTCCCACCGGTCAAAAGGGACATCCACAAAATGTGTAAGAACAAGAAACGCAAGACAGGCCCTGGAGAACAGGGAGCCTTGTTATGCTGATGGGCGGGATGTAAATTGCCAACTGCTTCTCTGGAGGAGTGCATTCTGTTCCCTAAAACAAGTAAAGAACAGAGCTACAGAGCCAAGGGCACTACCAGTCTAGGGAATATACCTTGGGAAAATTGAAAATCAATAAGACAGAGCCACCCCAAAATTTAGGGCTGCACTGCATACAAGGACCTCAACTTGGATACACCTTAAGTATCCCAGAAAATATAAACATGGTTCAAAAAATTGTGGTACTTACGTACGATGGAATATCCCTCAGCCATGAAATCAATGTCATAAGACCAGTAGCAGCAAAATGGTTGGATTCAGGTACGATGATTCTAAGTGAAATAAATCACACAGAAATAGAAACTTATCATAAGATATCACTTATGAAGATCCTGTAAACATGGCTACACTTGAACTGAGTTAGGAAAGAGAACAGTGTCTCACATTTAGAAAACACTCTTATACCTGCTTAAGGTTGAAGGAGAGATGGGGTGATGCATAAAACCAGAGTTTGATATAAGCACAGGTACCGTTCCAAAAACCAACTATGGAATAGACAAGACCTACACCGTCCTCAGTGAAAGGGACTCAAAACCACATATTTCCCGCAGAGGAAAATATCTGACTAGTAAGAAACTTAAAACCTATGTATTGATATGTCTCCGTAAGGGAATCAAGTGTGTCTAGACTGGCATAAACATGGCAGCGAGAATCAGCTCAAACCCACTATAAAAAGGAATTTCAAAAACAAAACAAAAAAACTGGGAAATTCTTTACAATTCCTTCAGGGTCTCTGATGAAAGCTGGAATGACCCTATCTACAACGACAGCTGGATGTGGCATAAGGAGGGACACTTGGGACTGAGACGATTGGTGAGATTGGGTGAGCAAATGCAGACGCTTTAAAGCAATAATGCATGGCACCCATTCCATGGGTCCGAACTCTCCAGGTTGAAGGGAATATTACTACAGCTATAACATGTGCGGGAAACCTAGAGAACGGACACATTGTGAATACGAAAGGTTTCTAAAACTCAAAGAATAAACCCTCTCCTGGTGCTCCGATTTGACATTCCGGCTGCTTTACTATCAACCTCCCAACTTGGAGAGACAGCCCCTTTAACCTCTTGGTTCGCACAGGTTGCCAATTTGGCAGAGGATGAAAGGGAAGAGGGAGAACCAATGAGAGAGTAGCTGTTAGGCATTTGGACGGGCACATATCACTGTAATTTCCCGGCAGGAAGAAGAATTAACCAAATTCTCAGCCACCCACCGGGAACCAGTATAGGTCCTGAACCAAAATTTTGGACTTGCGGTCAGCTCTCCAAAAACGAGTTGAAAAATGGAGCTCAGGGACACAGCAATTCACAAACTGGCCGAGTAATAAAGGACAACTATCGTCCAAAAATCTGTTGAGGGAAGGCAACGAGGCGGACTTGAAAGTGAGGCAGAATAGCAGGAAACAGATTTCAAGAGGTACGTTGGAATCGCCTTTAAAGCACAGGAAGAAGGGCACAACTTCGACAATGACGCACTTGGCCAAAAAGGGCGTATGCGTTTTCTCCTGAATATATTCAGGAGAAAACGCATACGCCCTTTTTGGCCAAGCAAGCAAGCGGGCAATGCAAATCTGCACTACAAAGAAGTATCACTTCCCACCGGTCAAAAGGGACATCCACAAAATGTGTAAGAACAAGAAAGGCAAGACAGGCCCTGGAGAACAGGGAGCCTTGTTATGCTGATGGGCGGGATGTAAATTGCCAACTGCCTCTCTGGAGGAGTGCATTCTGTTCCCTAAAACAAGTAAAGAACAGAGCTATAGAGCCAAGGGCACTACCAGTCTAGGGAATATACCTTGGGAAAACTGAAAATCAATAAGACAGAGCCACCCCAAAATTTAGGGCTGCACTGCATACAAGGACCTCAACTTGGATACACCTTAAGTATCCCAGAAAATATAAACATGGTTCAAAAAATTGTGGTACTTACGTACGATGGAATATCCCTCAGCCATGAAATCAATGTCATAAGACCAGTAGCAGCAAAATGGGTGGATTCAGGTACGATGATTCTAAGTGAAATAAGTCACACAGAAAAAGAAACTTATCATAAGATATCACTTATGAAGATCCTGTAAACATGGCTACACTTGAACTGAGTTAGGAAAGAGAACAGTGTCTCACATTTAGAAAACACTCTTATACCTGCTTAAGGGGGAAGGAGAGGTGGGGTGATGCATAAAACCAGAGTTTGATATAAGCACAGGTACCGTTCCAAAAACCAACTATGGAATAGACAAGACCTACACCGTCCTCAGTGAAAGGGACTCAAAACCCCATATTTCCCGCAGAGGAAAATATCTGACTAGTAAGAATCTTAAAACCTATGTATTGATATGTCTCCGTAAGGGAATCAAGTGTGTCTAGACTGGCATAAACATGGCAGCGAGAATCAGCTCAAACCCACTATAAAAAGGAATTTCAAAAACAAAACAAAAAAACTGGGAAATTCTTTACAATTCCTTCAGGGTCTCTGATGAAAGCTGGAATGACCCTATCTACAACGACAGCTGGATGTGGCATAAGGAGGGACACTTGGGACTGAGACGATTGGTGAGATTGGGTGAGCAAATGCAGACCCTTTAAAGCAATAATGCATGGCACCCATTCCATGGGTCCGAACTCTCCAGGTTGAAGGGAATATTACTACAGCTATAACATGTGCGGGAAACCTAGAGAACGGACACACTGTGAATACGAAAGGTTTCTATAACTCAAAGAATAGACCCTCTCCTGGTGCTCCGGTTTGACTTTCCGTCTGCTTTACTATCAACCTCCCAACTTGGAGAGACAGCCCCTTTAACCTCTTGGTTCGCACAGGTTGCCAATTTGGCAGAGGATGAAAGGGAAGAGGGAGAACCAATGAGAGAGTAGCTGTTAGGCATTTGGACGGGCACATATCACTGTAATTTCCCGGCAGGAAGAAGAATTAACCAAATTCTCAGCCACCCACCGGGAACCAGTATAGGTCCTGACCCAAAATTTTGGACTTGCGGTCAGCTCACCAAAAACGAGTTGAAAAATGGAGCTCAGGGGCACAGCAATTCACAAACTGGCCGAGTAATAAAGGACAACTATCGTCCAAAAATCTGTTGAGGGAAGGCAACGAGGCGGACTTGAAAGCGAGGCAGAATAGCAGGAAACAGATTTCAAGAGGTACGTTGGAATCGCCTTTAAAGCACAGGAAGAGGGGCACATCTTCGACAATGACGCACTTGGCCAAAAAGGGCGTATGCGTTTTCTCCTGAATATATTCAGGAGAAAACGCATACGCCCTTTTTGGCTAAGCAAGCAAGCGGTCAATGCAAATCTGCACTACAAAGAAGTATCACTTCCCACCGGTCAAAAGGGACATCCACAAAATGTGTAAGAACAAGAAACGCAAGACAGGCCCTGGAGAACAGGGAGCCTTGTTATGCTGATGGGCGGGATGTAAATTGCCAACTGCTTCTCTGGAGGAGTGCATTCTGTTCCCTAAAACAAGTAAAGAACAGAGCTACAGAGCCAAGGGCACTACCAGTCTAGGGAATATACCTTGGGAAAATTGAAAATCAATAAGACAGAGCCACCCCAAAATTTAGGGCTGCACTGCATACAAGGACCTCAACTTGGATACACCTTAAGTATCCCAGAAAATATAAACATGGTTCAAAAAATTGTGGTACTTACGTACGATGGAATATCCCTCAGCCATGAAATCAATGTCATAAGACCAGTAGCAGCAAAATGGTTGGATTCAGGTACGATGATTCTAAGTGAAATAAATCACACAGAAATAGAAACTTATCATAAGATATCACTTATGAAGATCCTGTAAACATGGCTACACTTGAACTGAGTTAGGAAAGAGAACAGTGTCTCACATTTAGAAAACACTCTTATACCTGCTTAAGGTTGAAGGAGAGATGGGGTGATGCATAAAACCAGAGTTTGATATAAGCACAGGTACCGTTCCAAAAACCAACTATGGAATAGACAAGACCTACACCGTCCTCAGTGAAAGGGACTCAAAACCACATATTTCCCGCAGAGGAAAATATCTGACTAGTAAGAAACTTAAAACCTATGTATTGATATGTCTCCGTAAGGGAATCAAGTGTGTCTAGACTGGCATAAACATGGCAGCGAGAATCAGCTCAAACCCACTATAAAAAGGAATTTCAAAAACAAAACAAAAAAACTGGGAAATTCTTTACAATTCCTTCAGGGTCTCTGATGAAAGCTGGAATGACCCTATCTACAACGACAGCTGGATGTGGCATAAGGAGGGACACTTGGGACTGAGACGATTGGTGAGATTGGGTGAGCAAATGCAGACGCTTTAAAGCAATAATGCATGGCACCCATTCCATGGGTCCGAACTCTCCAGGTTGAAGGGAATATTACTACAGCTATAACATGTGCGGGAAACCTAGAGAACGGACACATTGTGAATACGAAAGGTTTCTAAAACTCAAAGAATAAACCCTCTCCTGGTGCTCCGATTTGACATTCCGGCTGCTTTACTATCAACCTCCCAACTTGGAGAGACAGCCCCTTTAACCTCTTGGTTCGCACAGGTTGCCAATTTGGCAGAGGATGAAAGGGAAGAGGGAGAACCAATGAGAGAGTAGCTGTTAGGCATTTGGACGGGCACATATCACTGTAATTTCCCGGCAGGAAGAAGAATAACCAAATTCTCAGCCACCCACCGGGAACCAGTATAGGTCCTGAACCAAAATTTTGGACTTGCGGTCAGCTCTCCAAAAACGAGTTGAAAAATGGAGCTCAGGGACACAGCAATTCACAAACTGGCCGAGTAATAAAGGACAACTATCGTCCAAAAATCTGTTGAGGGAAGGCAACGAGGCGGACTTGAAAGTGAGGCAGAATAGCAGGAAACAGATTTCAAGAGGTACGTTGGAATCGCCTTTAAAGCACAGGAAGAAGGGCACAACTTCGACAATGACGCACTTGGCCAAAAAGGGCGTATGCGTTTTCTCCTGAATATATTCAGGAGAAAACGCATACGCCCTTTTTGGCCAAGCAAGCAAGCGGGCAATGCAAATCTGCACTACAAAGAAGTATCACTTCCCACCGGTCAAAAGGGACATCCACAAAATGTGTAAGAACAAGAAAGGCAAGACAGGCCCTGGAGAACAGGGAGCCTTGTTATGCTGATGGGCGGGATGTAAATTGCCAACTGCCTCTCTGGAGGAGTGCATTCTGTTCCCTAAAACAAGTAAAGAACAGAGCTACAGAGCCAAGGGCACTACCAGTCTAGGGAATATACCTTGGGAAAACTGAAAATCAATAAGACAGAGCCACCCCAAAACTTAGGGCTGCACTGCATACAAGGACCTCAACTTGGATACACCTTAAGTATCCCAGAAAATATAAACATGGTTCAAAAAATTGTGGTACTTACGTACTATGGAATATCCCTCAGCCAGGAAATCAATGTCATAAGACCAGTAGCAGCAAAATGGGTGGATTCAGGTACGATGATTCTAAGTGAAATAAGTCACACAGAAAAAGAAACTTATCATAAGATATCACTTATGAAGATCCTGTAAACATGGCTACACTTGAACTGAGTTAGGAAAGAGAACAGTGTCTCACATTTAGAAAACACTCTTATACCTGCTTAAGGGGGAAGGAGAGGTGGGGTGATGCATAAAACCAGAGTTTGATATAAGCACAGGTACCGTTCCAAAAACCAACTATGGAATAGACAAGACCTACACCGTCCTCAGTGAAAGGGACTCAAAACCCCATATTTCCCGCAGAGGAAATTATCTGACTAGTAAGAATCTTAAAACCTATGTATTGATATGTCTCCGTAAGGGAGTCAAGTGTGTCTAGACTGGCATAAACATGGCAGCGAGAATCAGCTCAAACCCACTATAAAAAGGAATTTCAAAAACAAAACAAAAAAACTGGGAAATTCTTTACAATTCCTTCAGGGTCTCTGATGAAAGCTGGAATGACCCTATTTACAACGACAGCTGGATGTGGCATAAGGAGGGACACTTGGGACTGAGACGATTGGTGAGATTGGGTGAGCAAATACAGATCCTTTAAAGCAATAATGCATGGCACCCATTCCATGGGTCCGAACTCTCCAGGTTGAAGGGAATATTACTACAGCTATAACATGTGCGGGAAACCTAGAGAACGGACACACTGTGAATACGAAAGGTTTCTAAAACTCAACGAATAGTCCCACTCCTGGTGCTCCGGTTTGACTTTCCGTCTGCTTTACTATCAACCTCCCAACTTGGAGAGACAGCCCCTTTAACCTCTTGGTTCGCACAGGTTGCCAATTTGGCAGAGGATGAAAGGGAAGAGGGAGAACCAATGAGAGAGTAGCTGTTAGGCATTTGGACGGGCACATATCACTGTAATTTCCCGGCAGGAAGAAGAATTAACCAAATTCTCAGCCACCCACTGGGAACCAGTATAGGTCCTGAACCAAAATTTTGGACTTGCGGTCAGCTCTCCAAAAACGAGTTGAAAAATGGAGCTCAGCGACACAGCAATTCACAAACTGGCTGAGTAATAAAGGACACCTATCGTCCAAAAATCTGTTGACGGAAGGTAACGAGGCGGACTTGAAAGCGAGGCAGAATAGCAGGAAACAGATTTCAAGAGGTACGTTGGAATCGCCTTTAAAGCACAGGAAGAGGGGCACAACTTCGACAATGAGGCACTTGGCCAAAAAGGGCGTATGCGTTTTCTCCTGAATATATTCAGGAGAAAACGCATACGCCCTTTTTGGCCAAGCAAGCAAGCGGGCAATGCAAATCTGCACTACAAAGAAGTATCACTTCCCACCGGTCAAAAGGGACATCCACAAAATGTGTAAGAACAAGAAAGGCAAGACAGGCCCTGGAGAACAGGGAGCCTTGTTATGCTGATGGGCGGGATGTAAATTGCCAACTGCCTCTCTGGAGGAGTGCATTCTGTTCCCTAAAACAAGTAAAGAACAGAGCTACAGAGCCAAGGGCACTACCAGTCTAGGGAATATACCTTTGGAAAACTGAAAATCAATAAGACAGAGCCACCCCAAAATTTAGGGCTGCACTGCATACAAGGACCTCAACTTGGATACACCTTAAGTATCCCAGAAAATATAAACATGGTTCAAAAAATTGTGGTACTTACGTACGATGGAATATCCCTCAGCCATGAAATCAATGTCATAAGAGCAGTAGCAGCAAAATGGGTGGATTCAGGTACGATGATTCTAAGTGAAATAAGTCACACAGAAAAAGAAACTTATCATAAGATATCACTTATGAAGATCCTGTAAACATGGCTACACTTGAACTGAGTTAGGAAAGAGAACAGTGTCTCACATTTAGAAAACACTCTTATACCTGCTTAAGGGGGAAGGAGAGGTGGGGTGATGCATAAAACCAGAGTTTGATATAAGCACAGGTACCGTTCCAAAAACCAACTATGGAATAGACAAGACCTACACCGTCCTCAGTGAAAGGGACTCAAAACCCCATATTTCCCGCAGAGGAAAGTATCTGACTAGTAAGAATCTTAAAACCTATGTATTGATATGTCTCCGTAAGGGAATCAAGTGTGTCTAGACTGGCATAAACATGGCAGCGAGAATCAGCTCAAACCCACTATAAAAAGGAATTTCAAAAACAAAACAAAAAAACTGGGAAATTCTTTACAATTCCTTCAGGGTCTCTGATGAAAGCTGGAATGACCCTATCTACAACGACAGCTGGATGTGGCATAAGGAGGGACACTTGGGACCGAGACGATTGGTGAGATTGGGTGAGCAAATGCAGACCCTTTAAAGCAATAATGCATGGCACCCATTCCATGGGTCCGAACTCTCCAGGTTGAAGGGAATATTACTACAGCTATAACATGTGCGGGAATCCTAGAGAACGGACACACTGTGAATACGAAAGGTTTCTAAAACTCAACGCATAGTCCCTCTCCTGGTGCTCAGGTTTGACTTTCCGTCTGCTTTACTATCAACCTCCCAACTTGGAGAGACAGCCCCTTTAACCTCTTGGTTCGCACAGGTTGCCAATTTGGCAGAGGATGAAAGGGAAGAGGGAGAACCAATGAGAGAGTAGCTGTTAGGCATTTGGACGGGCACATATCACTCTAATTTCCCGGCAGGAAGAAGAATTAACCAAATTCTCAGCCACCCACCGGGAACCAGTATAGGTCCTGAACCAAAATTTTGGACTTGCGGTCAGCTCACCAAAAACGAGTTGAAAAATGGAGCTCAGGGGCACAGCAATTCACAAACTGGCCGAGTAATAAAGGACAACTATCGTCCAAAAATCTGTTGAGGGAAGGCTACGAGGCGGACTTGAAAGCGAGGCAGAATAACAGGAAACAGATTTAAGAGGTACGTTGGAATCGCCTTTAAAGCACAGGAAGAGGGGCACAAATTCGACAATGATGCACTTAGCCAAAAAGGGCGTATGCGTTTTCTCCTGAATATATTCAGGAGAAAACGCATACGCCCTTTTTGGCCAAGCAAGCAAGCGGGCAATGCAAATCTGCACTACAAAGAAGTATCACTTCCCACCGGTCAAAAGGGACATCCACAAAATGTGTAAGAACAAGAAAGGCAAGACAGGCCCTGGAGAACAGGGAGCCTTTTTATGCTGATGGGCGGGATGTAAATTGCCAACTGCCTATCTGGAGGAGTGCATTCTGTTCCCTAAAACAAGTAAAGAACAGAGCTACAGAGCCAAGGGCACTACCAGTCTAGGGAATATACCTTGGGAAAACTGAAAATCAATAAGACAGAGCCACCCCAAAATTTAGGGCTGCACTGCATACAAGGACCTCAACTTGGATACACCTTAAGTATCCCAGAAAATATAAACATGGTTCAAAAAATTGTGGTACTTACGTACGATGGAATATCCCTCAGCCAGGAAATCAATGTCATAAGAGCAGTAGCAGCAAAATGGGTGGATTCAGGTACGATGATTCTAAGTGAAATAAGTCACACAGAAAAAGAAACTTATCATAAGATATCACTTATGAAGATCCTGTAAACATGGCTACACTTGAACTGAGTTAGGAAAGAGAACAGTGTCTCACATTTAGAAAACACTCTTATACCTGCTTAAGGGGGAAGGAGAGGTGGGGTGATGCATAAAACCAGAGTTTGATATAAGCACAGGTACCGTTCCAAAAACCAACTATGGAATAGACAAGACCTACACCGTCCTCAGTGAAAGGGACTCAAAACCCCATATTTCCCGCAGAGGAAAATATCTGACTAGTAAGAATCTTAAAACCTATGTATTGATATGTCTCCGTAAGGGAATCAAGTGTGTCTAGACTGGCATAAACATGGCAGCGAGAATCAGCTCAAACCCACTATAAAAAGGAATTTCAAAAACAAAACAAAAAAACTGGGAAATTCTTTACAATTCCTTCAGGGTCTCTGATGAAAGCTGGAATGACCCTATCTACAACGACAGCTGGATGTGGCATAAGGAGGGACACTTGGGACTGAGACGATTGGTGAGATTGGGTGAGCAAATGCAGACCCTTTAAAGCAATAATGCATGGCACCCATTCCATGGGTCCGAACTCTCCAGGTTGAAGGGAATATTACTACAGCTATAACATGTGCGGGAAACCTAGAGAACGGACACACTGTGAATACGAAAGGTTTCTAAAACTCAACGAATAGTCCCTCTCCTGGTGCTCCGGTTTGACTTTCCGTCTGCTTTACTATCAACCTCCCAACTTGGAGAGACAGCCCCTTTAACCTCTTGGTTCGCACAGGTTGCCAATTTGGCAGAGGATGAAAGGGAAGAGGGAGAACCAATGAGAGAGTAGCTGTTAGGCATTTGGACGGGCACATATCACTGTAATTTCCCGGCAGGAAGAAGAATTAACCAAATTCTCAGCAACCCACCGGGAACCAGTATAGGTCCTGAACCAAAATTTTGGACTTGTGGTCAGCTCACCAAAAACGAGTTGAAAAATGGAGCTAAGGGGCACAGCAATTCACAAACTGGCCGAGTAATAAAGGACAACTATCGTCCAAAAATCTGTTGAGGGAAGGCAACGAGGTGGACTTGAAAGTGAGGCAGAATAGCAGGAAACAGATTTCAAGAGGTACGTTGGAATCGCCTTTAAAGCACAGGAAGAGGGGCACAACTTCCACAATGACGCACTTGGCCAAAAAGGGCGTATGCGTTTTCTCCTGAATATATTCAGGAGAAAACGCATACGCCCTTTTTGGCCAAGCAAGCAAGCGGGCAATGCAAATCTGCACTACAAAGAAGTATCACTTCCCACCGGTCAAAAGAGACATCCACAAAATGTGTAAGAACAAGAAAGGCAAGACAGGCCCTGGAGAACAGGGAGCCTTGTTATGCTGATGGGCGGGATGTAAATTGCCAACTGCCTCTCTGGAGGAGTGCATTCTGTTCCCTAAAAGAAGTAAAGAACAGAGCTATAGTGCCAAGGGCACTACCAGTCTAGGGAATATACGTTGGGAAAACTGAAAATCAATAAGACAGAGCCACCCCAAAATTTAGGGCTGCACTGCATACAAGGACCTCAACTTGGATACACCTTAAGTATCCCAGAAAATATAAACATGGTTCAAAAAATTGTGGTACTTACGTACGATGGAATATCCCTCAGCCATGAAATCAATGTCATAAGACCAGTAGCAGCAAAATGGGTGGATTCAGGTACGATGATTCTAAGTGAAATAAGTCACACAGAAAAAGAAACTTATCATAAGATATCACTTATGAAGATCCTGTAAACATGGCTACACTTGAACTGAGTTAGGAAAGAGAACAGTGTCTCACATTTAGAAAACACTCTTATACCTGCTTAAGGGGGAAGGAGAGGTGGGGTGATGCATAAAACCAGAGTTTGATATAAGCACAGGTACCGTTCCAAAAACCAACTATGGAATAGACAAGACCTACACCGTCCTCAGTGAAAGGGACTCAAAACCCCATATTTCCGGCAGAGGAAAATATCTGACTAGTAAGAATCTTAAAACCTATGTATTGATATGTCTCCGTAAGGGAATCAAGTGTGTCTAGACTGGCATAAACATGGCAGCGAGAATCAGCTCAAACCCACTATAAAAAGGAATTTCAAAAACAAAACAAAAAAACTGGGAAATTCTTTACAATTCCTTCAGGGTCTCTGATGAAAGCTGGAATGACCCTATCTACAACGACAGCTGGATGTGGCATAAGGAGGGACACTTGGGACTGAGACGATTGGTGAGATTGGGTGAGCAAATGCAGACCCTTTAAAGCAATAATGCATGGCACCCATTCCATGGGTCCGAACTCTCCAGGTTGAAGGGAATATTACTACAGCTATAACATGTGCGGGAAACCTAGAGAACGGACACACTGTGAATATGAAAGGTTTCTAAAACTCAAAGAATAGACCCTCTCCTGGTGCTCTGGTTTGACTTTCCGTCTGCTTTACTATCAACCTCCCAACTTGGAGAGACAGCCCCTTTAACCTCTTGGTTCGCACAGGTTGCCAATTTGGCAGAGGATGAAAGGGAAGAGGGAGAACCAATGAGAGAGTAGCTGTTAGGCATTTGGACGGGCACATATCACTGTAATTTCCCGGCAGGAAGAAGAATTAACCAAATTCTCAGCCACCCACCGGGAACCAGTATAGGTCCTGACCCAAAATTTTGGACTTGCGGTCAGCTCACCAAAAACGAGTTGAAAAATGGAGCTCAGGGGCACAGCAATTCACAAACTGGCCAAGTAATAAAGGACAACTATCGTCCAAAAATCTGTTGAGGGAAGGCAACGAGGCGGACTTGAAAGCGAGGCAGAATAGCAGGAAACAGATTTCAAGAGGTACGTTGGAATCGCCTTTAAAGCACAGGAAGAGGGGCACATCTTCGACAATGACGCACTTGGCCAAAAAGGGCGTATGCGTTTTCTCCTGAATATATTCAGGAGAAAACGCATACGCCCTTTTTGGCTAAGCAAGCAAGCGGGCAATGCAAATCTGCACTACAAAGAAGTATCACTTCCCACCGGTCAAAAGGGACATCCACAAATTGTGTAAGAACAAGAAATGCAAGACAGGCCCTGGAGAACAGGGAGCCTTGTTATGCTGATGGGCGGGATGTAAATTGCCAACTGCTTCTCTGGAGGAGTGCATTCTGTTCCCTAAAACAAGTAAAGAACAGAGCTACAGAGCCAAGGGCACTACCAGTCTAGGGAATATACCTTGGGAAAATTGAAAATCAATAAGACAGAGCCACCCCAAAATTTAGGGCTGCACTGCATACAAGGACCTCAACTTGGATACACCTTAAGTATCCCAGAAAATATAAACATGGTTCAAAAAATTGTGGTACTTACGTACGATGGAATATCCCTCAGCCATGAAATCAATGTCATAAGACCAGTAGCAGCAAAATGGTTGGATTCAGGTACGATGATTCTAAGTGAAATAAATCACACAGAAAAAGAAACTTATCATAAGATATCACTTATGAAGATCCTGTAAACATGGCTACACTTGAACTGAGTTAGGAAAGAGAACAGTGTCTGACATTTAGAAAACACTCCTATACCTGCTTAAGGTTGAAGGAGAGATGGGGTGATGCATAAAACCAGAGTTTGATATAAGCACAGGTACCGTTCCAAAAACCAACTATGGAATAGACAAGACCTACACCGTCCTCAGTGAAAGGGACTCAAAACCCCATATTTCCCGCAGAGGAAAATATCTGACTAGTAAGAAACTTAAAACCTATGTATTGATATGTCTCCATAAGGGAATCAAGTGTGTCTAGACTGGCATAAACATGGCAGCGAGAATCAGCTCAAACCCACTATAAAAAGGAATTTCAAAAACAAAACAAAAAAACTGGGAAATTCTTTACAATTCCTTCAGGGTCTCTGATGAAAGCTGGAATGACCCTATCTACAACGACAGCTGGATGTGGCATAAGGAGGGACACTTGGGACTGAGACGATTGGTGAGATTGGGTGAGCAAATGCAGACGCTTTAAAGCAATAATGCATGGCACCCATTCCATGGGTCCGAACTCTCCAGGTTGAAGGGAATATTACTACAGCTATAACATGTGCGGGAAACCTACAGAACGGACACACTGTGAATACGAAAGGTTTCTAAAACTCAAAGAATAAACCCTCTCCTGGTGTTCCGGTTTGACTTTCCGGCTGCTTTACTATCAACCTCCCAACTTGGAGAGACATCCCCTTTAACCTCTTGGTTCGCACAGGTTGCCAATTTGGCAGAGGATGAAAGGGAAGAGGGAGAACCAATGAGAGAGTAGCTGTTAGGCATTTGGACGGGCACATATCACTGTAATTTCCCAGCAGGAAGAAGAATTAACCAAATTCTCAGCCACCCACCGGGAACCAGTATAGGTCCTGAACCAAAATTTTGGACTTGCGGTCAGCTCTCCAAAAACGAGTTGAAAAATGGAGCTCAGGGACCCAGCAATTCACAAACTGGCCGAGTAATAAAGGACAACTATCGTCCAAAAATCTGTTGAGCGAAGGCAACGAGGCGGACTTGAAAGTGAGGCAGAATAGCAGGAAACAGATTTCAAGAGGTACGTTGGAATCGCCTTTAAAGCACAGGAAGAGGGGCACAACTTCGACAATGACGTACTTGGCCAAAAAGGGCGTATGCGTTTTCTCCTGAATATATTCAGGAGAAAACGCATACGCCCTTTTTGGCCAAGCAAGCAAGCGGGCAATGCAAATCTGCACTACAAAGAAGTATCACTTCCCACCGGTCAAAAGGGACATCCACAAAATGTGTAAGAACAAGAAAGGCAAGACAGGCCCTGGAGAACAGGGAGCCTTGTTATGCTGATGGGCGGGATGTAAATTGCCAACTGCCTCTCTGGAGGAGTGCATTCTGTTCCCTAAAACAAGTAAAGAACAGAGCTACAGAGCCAAGGGCACTACCAGTCTAGGGAATATACCTTGGGAAAACTGAAAATCAATAAGACAGAGCCACCCCAAAACTTAGGGCTGCACTGCATACAAGGACCTCAACTTGGATACACCTTAAGTATCCCAGAAAATATAAACATGGTTCAAAAAATTGTGGTACTTACGTACTATGGAATATCCCTCAGCCAGGAAATCAATGTCATAAGACCAGTAGCAGCAAAATGGGTGGATTCAGGTACGATGATTCTAAGTGAAATAAGTCACACAGAAAAAGAAACTTATCATAAGATATCACTTATGAAGATCCTGTAAACATGGCTACACTTGAACTGAGTTAGGAAAGAGAACAGTGTCTCACATTTAGAAAACACTCTTATACCTGCTTAAGGGGGAAGGAGAGGTGGGGTGATGCATAAAACCAGAGTTTGATATAAGCACAGGTACCGTTCCAAAAACCAACTATGGAATAGACAAACCTACACCGTCCTCAGTGAAAGGGACTCAAAACCCCATATTTCCCACAGAGGAAAATATCTGACTATTAAGAATCTTAAAACCTATGTATTGATATGTCTCCGTAAGGGAATCAAGTGTGTCTAGACTGGCATAAACATGGCAGCGAGAATCAGCTCAAACCCACTATAAAAAGGAATTTCAAAAACAAAACAAAAAAACTGGGAAATTCTTTACAATTCCTTCAGGGTCTCTGATGAAAGCTGGAATGACCCTATCTACAACGACAGCTGGATGTGGCATAAGGAGGGACACTTGGGACTGAGACGATTGGTGAGATTGGGTGAGCAAATGCAGACCCTTTAAAGCAATAATGCATGGCACCCATTCCATGGGTCCGAACTCTCCAGGTTGAAGGGAATATTACTACAGCTATAACATGTGCGGGAAACCTAGAGAACGGACACACTGTGAATACGAAAGGTTTCTAAAACTCAAAGAATAGACCCTCTCCTGGTGCTCCGGTTTGACTTTCCGTCTGCTTTACTATCAACCTCCCAACTTGGAGAGACAGCCCCTTTAACCTCTTGGTTCGCACAGGTTGCCAATTTGGCAGAGGATGAAAGGGAAGAGGGAGAACCAATGAGAGAGTAGCTGTTAGGCATTTGGACGGGCACATATCACTGTAATTTCCCGGCAGGAAGAAGAATTAACCAAATTCTCAGCCACCCACCGGGAACCAGTATAGGTCCTGAACCAAAATTTTGGACTTGTGGTCAGCTCACCAAAAACGAGTTGAAAAATGGAGCTCAGGGGCACAGCAATTCACAAACTGGCCGAGTAATAAAGGACAACTATCGTCCAAAAATCTGTTGAGGGAAGGCAACGAGGCGGACTTGAAAGCGAGGCAGAATAGCAGGAAACAGATTTCAAGAGGTACGTTGGAATCGCCTTTAAAGCACAGGAAGAGGGGCACAACTTCGACAATGATGCACTTGGCCAAAAAGGGCGTATGCGTTTTCTCCTGAATATATTCAGGAGAAAACGCATACGCCCTTTTTGGCCAAGCAAGCAAGCGGGCAATGCAAATCTGCACTACAAAGAAGTATCACTTCCCACCGGTCAAAAGGGACATCCACAAAATGTGTAAGAACAAGAAAGGCAAGACAGGCCCTGGAGAACAGGGAGCCTTGTTATGCTGATGGGCGGGATGTAAATTGCCAACTGCCTCTCTGGAGGAGTGCATTCTGTTCCCTAAAACAAGTAAAGAACAGAGCTACAGAGCCAAGGGCACTACCAGTCTAGGGAATATACCTTGGGAAAACTGAAAATCAATAAGACAGAGCCACCCCAAAATTTAGGGCTGCACTGCATACAAGGACCTCAACTTGGATACACCTTAAGTATCCCAGAAAATATAAACATGGTTCAAAAAATTGTGGTACTTACGTACGATGGAATATCCCTCAGCCATGAAATCAATGTCATAAGACCAGTAGCAGCAAAATGGGTGGATTCAGGTACGATGATTCTAAGTGAAATAAGTCACACAGAAAAAGAAACTTATCATAAGATATCACTTATGAAGATCCTGTAAACATGGCTACACTTGAACTGAGTTAGGAAAGAGAACAGTGTCTCACATTTAGAAAACACTCTTATACCTGCTTAAGGGGGAAGGAGAGGTGGGGTGATGCATAAAACCAGAGTTTGATATAAGCACAGGTACCGTTCCAAAAACCAACTATGGAATAGACAAGACCTACACCGTCCTCAGCGAAAGGGACTCAAAACCCCATATTTCCCGCAGAGGAAAATATCTGACTAGTAAGAATCTTAAAACCTATGTATTGATATGTCTCCGTAAGGGAATCAAGTGTGTCTAGACTGGCATAAACATGGCAGCGAGAATCAGCTCAAACCCACTATAAAAAGGAATTTCAAAAACAAAACAAAAAAACTGGGAAATTCTTTACAATTCCTTCAGGGTCTCTGAGGAAAGCTGGAATGACCATATCTACAACGACAGCTGGATGTGGCATAAGGAGGGACACTTGGGACTGAGACGATTGGTGAGATTGGGTGAGCAAATGCAGACCCTTTAAAGCAATAATGCATGGCACCCATTCCATGGGTCCGAACTCTCCAGGTTGAAGGGAATATTACTACAGCTATAACATGTGCGGGAAACCTAGAGAACGGACACACTGTGAATACGAAAGGTTTCTAAAACTCAACGAATAGTCCCTCTCCTGGTGCTCCGGTTTGACTTTCCGTCTGCTTTACTATCAACCTCCCAAATTGGAGAGACAGCCCCTTTAACCTCTTGGTTCGCACAGGTTGCCAATTTGGCAGAGGATGAAAGGGAAGAGGGAGAACCAATGAGAGAGTAGCTGTTAGGCATTTGGACGGGCACATATCACTGTAATTTCCCGGCAGGAAGAAGTATTAACCAAATTCTCAGCCACCCACCGGGAACCAGTATAGGTCCTGAACCAAAATTTTGGACTTGTGGTCAGCTCACCAAAAACGAGTTGAAAAATGGAGCTCAGGGGCACAGCAATTCACAAACTGGCCGAGTAATAAAGGACAACTATCGTCCAAAAATCTGTTGAGGGAAGGCAACGAGGCGGACTTGAAAGCGAGGCAGAATAGCAGGAAACAGATTTCAAGAGGTACGTTGGAATCGCCTTTAAAGCACAGGAAGAGGGGCATAACTTCGACAATGATGCACTTAGCCAAAAAGGGCGTATGCGTTTTCTCCTGAATATATTCAGGAGAAAACGCATACGCCCTTTTTGGCCAAGCAAGCAAGCGGGCAATGCAAATCTGCACTACAAAGAAGTATCACTTCCCACCTGTCAAAAGGGACATCCACAAAATGTGTAAGAACAAGAAAGGCAAGACAGGCCCTGGAGAACAGGGAGCCTTGTTATGCTGATGGGCGGGATGTAAATTGCCAACTGCCTCTCTGGAGGAGTGCATTCTGTTCCCTAAAACAAGTAAAGAACAGAGCTACAGAGCCAAGGGCACTACCAGTCTAGGGAATATACCTTGGGGAAACTGAAAATCAATAAGACAGAGCCACCCCAAAATTTAGGGCTGCACTGCTTACAAGGACCTCAACTTGGATACACCTTAAGTATCCCAGAAAATATAAACATGGTTCAAAAAATTGTGGTACTTACGTACGATGGAATATCCCTCAGCCATGAAATCAATGTCATAAGACCAGTAGCAGCAAAATGGGTGGATTCAGGTACGATGATTCTAAGTGAAATAAGTCACACAGAAAAAGAAACTTATCATAAGATATCACTTATGAAGATCCTGTAAACATGGCTACACTTGAACTGAGTTAGGAAAGAGAACAGTGTCTCACATTTAGAAAACACTCTTATACCTGCTTAAGGGGGAAGGAGAGGTGGGGTGATGCATAAAACCAGAGTTTGATATAAGCACAGGTACCGTTCCAAAAACCAACTATGGAATAGACAAGACCTACACCGTCCTCAGTGAAAGGGACTCAAAACCCCATATTTCCCACAGAGGAAAATATCTGACTAGTAAGAATCTTAAAACCTATGTATTGATATGTCTCCGTAAGGGAATCAAGTGTGTCTAGACTGGCATAAACATGGCAGCGAGAATCAGCTCAAACCCACTATAAAAAGGAATTTCAAAAACAAAACAAAATACTGGGAAATTCTTTACAATTCCTTCAGGGTCTCTGATGAAAGCTGGAATGACCCTATCTACAACGACAGCTGGATGTGGCATAAGGAGGGACACTTGGGACTGAGAGGATTGGTGAGATTGGGTGAGCAAATGCAGACCCTTTAAAGCAATAATGCATGGCACCCATTCCATGGGTCCGAACTCTCCAGGTTGAAGGGAATATTACTACAGCTATAACATGTGCGGGAAACCTAGAGAACGGACACACTGTGAATACGAAAGGTTTCTAAAACTCAACGAATAGTCCCTCTCCTGGTGCTCCGGTTTGACTTTCCGTCTGCTTTACTATCAACCTCCCAACTTGGAGAGACAGCCCCTTTAACCTCTTGGTTCGCACAGGTTGCCAATTTGGCAGAGGATGAAAGGGAAGAGGGAGAACCAATGAGAGAGTAGCTGTTAGGCATTTGAACGGGCACATATCACTGTAATTTCCCGGCAGGAAGAAGAATTAACCAAATTCTCAGCCACCCACCGGGAACCAGTATAGGTCCTGAACCAAAATTTTGGACTTGCGGTCAGCTCACCAAAAACGAGTTGAAAAATGGAGCTCAGGGGCACAGCAATTCACAAACTGGCTGAGTAATAAAGGACAACTATCGTCCAAAAATCTGTTGAGGGAAGGCAACGAGGCGGACTTGAAAGCGAGGCAGAATAGCAGGAAACAGATTTCAAGAGGTACGTTGGAATCGCCTTTAAAGCACAGGAAGAGGGGCACAACTTCGACAATGACGCACTTGGCCAAAAAGGGCCTATGCGTTTTCTCCTGAATATATTCAGGAGAAAACGCATACGCCCTTTTTGGCCAAGCAAGCAAGCGGGCAATGCAAATCTGCACTACAAAGAAGTATCACTTCCCACCGGTCAAAAGGGACATCCACAAAATGTGTAAGAACAAGAAAGGCAAGACAGGCCCTGGAGAACAGGGAGCCTTGTTATGCTGATGGGCGGGATGTAAATTGCCAACTGCCTCTCTGGAGGAGTGCATTCTGTTCCCTAAAACAAGTAAAGAACAGAGCTACAGAGCCAAGGGCACTACCAGTCTAGGGAATATACCTTTGGAAAACTGAAAATCAATAAGACAGAGCCACCCCAAAATTTAGGGCTGCACTGCATACAAGGACCTCAACTTGGATACACCTTAAGTATCCCAGAAAATATAAACATGGTTCAAAAAATTGTGGTACTTACGTACGATGGAATATCCCTCAGCCATGAAATCAATGTCATAAGACCAGTAGCAGCAAAATGGGTGGATTCAGGTACGATGATTCTAAGTGAAATAAGTCACACAGAAAAAGAAACTTATCATAAGATATCACTTATGAAGATCCTGTAAACATGGCTACACTTGAACTGAGTTAGGAAAGAGAACAGTGTCTCACATTTAGAAAACACTCTTATACCTGCTTAAGGGGGAAGGAGAGGTGGGGTGATGCATAAAACCAGAGTTTGATATAAGCACAGGTACCGTTCCAAAAACCAACTATGGAATAGACAAGACCTACACCGTCCTCAGTGAAAGGGACTCAAAACCCCATATTTCCCGCAGAGGAAAGTATCTGACTAGTAAGAATCTTAAAACCTATGTATTGATATGTCTCCGTAAGGGAATCAAGTGTGTCTAGACTGGCATAAACATGGCAGCGAGAATCAGCTCAAACCCACTATAAAAAGGAATTTCAAAAACAAAACAAAAAAACTGGGAAATTCTTTACAATTCCTTCAGGGTCTCTGATGAAAGCTGGAATGACCCTATCTACAACGACAGCTGGATGTGGCATAAGGAGGGACACTTGGGACTGAGACGATTGGTGAGATTGGGTGAGCAAATGCAGACCCTTTAAAGCAATAATGCATGGCACCCATTCCATGGGTCCGAACTCTCCAGGTTGAAGGGAATATTACTACAGCTATAACATGTGCGGGAAACCTAGAGAACGGACACACTGTGAATACGAAAGGTTTCTAAAACTCAAAGAATAGACCCTCTCCTGGTGCTCCGGTTTGACTTTCCGTCTGCTTTACTATCAACCTCCCAACTTGGAGAGACAGCCCCTTTAACCTCTTGGTTCGCACAGGTTGCCAATTTGGCAGAGGATGAAAGGGAAGAGGGAGAACCAATGAGAGAGTAGCTGTTAGGCATTTGGACGGGCACATATCACTGTAATTTCCCGGCAGGAAGAAGAATTAACCAAATTCTCAGCCACCCACCGGGAACCAGTATAGGTCCTGACCCAAAATTTTGGACTTGCGGTCAGCTCACCAAAAACGAGTTGAAAAATGGAGCTCAGGGGCACAGCAATTCACAAACTGGCCGAGTAATAAAGGACAACTATCGTCCAAAAATCTGTTGAGGGAAGGCAACGAGGTGGACTTGAAAGCGAGGCAGAATAGCAGGAAACAGATTTCAAGAGGTACGTTGGAATCGCCTTTAAAGCACAGGAAGAGGGGCACATCTTCGACAATGACGCACTTGGCCAAAAAGGGCGTATGCGTTTTCTCCTGAATATATTCAGGAGAAAACGCATACGCCCTTTTTGGCTAAGCAAGCAAGCGGGCAATGCAAATCTGCACTACAAAGAAGTATCACTTCCCACCGGTCAAAAGGGACATCCACAAAATGTGTAAGAACAAGAAACGCAAGACAGGCCCTGGAGAACAGGGAGCCTTGTTATGCTGATGGGCGGGATGTAAATTGCCAACTGCTTCTCTGGAGGAGTGCATTCTGTTCCCTAAAACAAGTAAAGAACAGAGCTACAGAGCCAAGGGCACTACCAGTCTAGGGAATATACCTTGGGAAAATTGAAAATCAATAAGACAGAGCCACCCCAAAATTTAGGGCTGCACTGCATACAAGGACCTCAACTTGGATACACCTTAAGTATCCCAGAAAATATAAACATGGTTCAAAAAATTGTGGTACTTACGTACGATGGAATATCCCTCAGCCATGAAATCAATGTCATAAGACCAGTAGCAGCAAAATGGTTGGATTCAGGTACGATGATTCTAAGTGAAATAAATCACACAGAAAAAGAAACTTATCATAAGATATCACTTATGAAGAACCTGTAAACATGGCTACACTTGAACTGAGTTAGGAAAGAGAACAGTGTCTGACATTTAGAAAACACTCTTATACCTGCTTAAGGTTGAAGGAGAGATGGGGTGATGCATAAAACCAGAGTTTGATATAAGCACAGGTACCGTTCCAAAAACCAACTATGGAATAGACAAGACCTACACCGTCCTCAGTGAAAGGGACTCAAAACCCCATATTTCCCGCAGAGGAAAATATCTGACTAGTAAGAAACTTAAAACCTATGTATTGATATGTCTCCGTAAGGGAATCAAGTGTGTCTAGACTGGCATAAACATGGCAGCGAGAATCAGCTCAAACCCACTATAAAAAGGAATTTCAAAAACAAAACAAAAAAACTGGGAAATTCTTTACAATTCCTTCAGGGTCTCTGATGAAAGCTGGAATGACCCTATCTACAACGACAGCTGGATGTGGCATAAGGAGGGACACTTGGGACTGAGACGATTGGTGAGATTGGGTGAGCAAATGCAGACGCTTTAAAGCAATAATGCATGGCACCCATTCCATGGGTCCGAACTCTCCAGGTTGAAGGGAATATTACTACAGCTATAACATGTGCGGGAAACCTAGAGAACGGACACACTGTGAATACGAAAGGTTTCTAAAACTCAAAGAATAAACCCTCTCCTGGTGCTCCGGTTTGACTTTCCGGCTGCTTTACTATCAACCTCCCAACTTGGAGAGACAGCCCCTTTAACCTCTTGGTTCGCACAGGTTGCCAATTTGGCAGAGGATGAAAGGGAAGAGGGAGAACCAATGAGAGAGTAGCTGTTAGGCATTTGGACGGGCACATATCACTGTAATTTCCAGGCAGGAAGAAGAATTAACCAAATTCTCAGCCACCCACCGGGAACCAGTATAGGTCCTGAACCAAAATTTTGGACTTGCGGTCAGCTCTCCAAAAACGAGTTGAAAAATGGAGCTCAGGGACACAGCAATTCACAAACTGGCCGAGTAATAAAGGACAACTATCGTCCAAAAATCTGTTGAGGGAAGGCAACGAGGCGGACTTGAAAGTGAGGCAGAATAGCAAGAAACAGATTTCAAGAGGTACGTTGGAATCGCCTTTAAAGCACAGGAAGAGGGGCACAACTTCGACAATGACGCACTTGGCCAAAATGGGCGTATGCGTTTTCTCCTGAATATATTCAGGAGAAAACGCATACGCCCTTTTTGGCCAAGCAAGCAAGCGGGCAATGCAAATCTGCACTACAAAGAAGTATCACTTCCCACCGGTCAAAAGGGACATCCACAAAATGTGTAAGAACAAGAAAGGCAAGACAGGCCCTGGAGAACAGGGAGCCTTGTTATGCTGATGTGCGGGATGTAAATTGCCAACTGCCTCTCTGGAGGAGTGCATTCTGTTCCCTAAAACAAGTAAAGAACAGAGCTACAGAGCCAAGGGCACTACCAGTCTAGGGAATATACCTTGGGAAAACTGAAAATCAATAAGACAGAGCCACCCCAAAACTTAGGGCTGCACTGCATACAAGGACCTCAACTTGGATACACCTTAAGTATCCCAGAAAATATAAACATGGTTCAAAAAATTGTGGTACTTACGTACTATGGAATATCCCTCAGCCAGGAAATCAATGTCATAAGACCAGTAGCAGCAAAATGGGTGGATTCAGGTACGATGATTCTAAGTGAAATAAGTCACACAGAAAAAGAAACTTATCATAAGATATCACTTATGAAGATCCTGTAAACATGGCTACACTTGAACTGAGTTAGGAAAGAGAACAGTGTCTCACATTTAGAAAACACTCTTATACCTGCTTAAGGGGGAAGGAGAGGTGGGGTGATGCATAAAACCAGAGTTTGATATAAGCACAGGTACCGTTCCAAAAACCAACTATGGAATAGACAAACCTACACCGTCCTCAGTGAAAGGGACTCAAAACCCCATATTTCCCACAGAGGAAAATATCTGACTATTAAGAATCTTAAAACCTATGTATTGATATGTCTCCGTAAGGGAATCAAGTGTGTCTAGACTGGCATAAACATGGCAGCGAGAATCAGCTCAAACCCACTATAAAAAGGAATTTCAAAAACAAAACAAAAAAACTGGGAAATTCTTTACAATTCCTTCAGGGTCTCTGATGAAAGCTGGAATGACCCTATCTACAACGACAGCTGGATGTGGCATAAGGAGGGACACTTGGGACTGAGACGATTGGTGAGATTGGGTGAGCAAATGCAGACCCTTTAAAGCAATAATGCATGGCACCCATTCCATGGGTCCGAACTCTCCAGGTTGAAGGGAATATTACTACAGCTATAACATGTGCGGGAAACCTAGAGAACGGACACACTGTGAATACGAAAGGTTTCTAAAACTCAACGAATAGTCCCTCTCCTGGTGCTCCGGTTTGACTTTCCGTCTGCTTTACTATCAACCTCCCAACTTGGAGAGACAGCCCCTTTAACCTCTTGGTTCGCACAGGTTGCCAATTTGGCAGAGGATGAAAGGGAAGAGGGAGAACCAATGAGAGAGTAGCTGTTAGGCATTTGGACGGGCACATATCACTGTAATTTCCCGGCAGGAAGAAGTATTAACCAAATTCTCAGCCACCCACCGGGAACCAGTATAGGTCCTGAACCAAAATTTTGGACTTGTGGTCAGCTCACCAAAAACGAGTTGAAAAATGGAGCTCAGGGGCACAGCAATTCACAAACTGGCCGAGTAATAAAGGACAACTATCGTCCAAAAATCTGTTGAGGGAAGGCAACGAGGCGGACTTGAAAGCGAGGCAGAATAGCAGGAAACAGATTTCAAGAGGTACGTTGGAATCGCCTTTAAAGCACAGGAAGAGGGGCATAACTTCGACAATGATGCACTTAGCCAAAAAGGGCGTATGCGTTTTCTCCTGAATATATTCAGGAGAAAACGCATACGCCCTTTTTGGCCAAGCAAGCAAGCGGGCAATGCAAATCTGCACTACAAAGAAGTATCACTTCCCACCTGTCAAAAGGGACATCCACAAAATGTGTAAGAACAAGAAAGGCAAGACAGGCCCTGGAGAACAGGGAGCCTTGTTATGCTGATGGGCGGGATGTAAATTGCCAACTGCCTCTCTGGAGGAGTGCATTCTGTTCCCTAAAACAAGTAAAGAACAGAGCTACAGAGCCAAGGGCACTACCAGTCTAGGGAATATACCTTGGGAAAACTGAAAATCAATAAGACAGAGCCACCCCAAAATTTAGGGCTGCACTGCTTACAAGGACCTCAACTTGGATACACCTTAAGTATCCCAGAAAATATAAACATGGTTCAAAAAATTGTGGTACTTATGTACGATGGAATATCCGTCAGCCATGAAATCAATGTCATAAGACCAGTAGCAGCAAAATGGGTGGATTCAGGTACGATGATTCTAAGTGAAATAAGTCACACAGAAAAAGAAACTTATCATAAGATATCACTTATGAAGATCCTGTAAACATGGCTACACTTGAACTGAGTTAGGAAAGAGAACAGTGTCTCACATTTAGAAAACACTCTTATACCTGCTTAAGGGGGAAGGAGAGGTGGGGTGATGCATAAAACCACAGTTTGATATAAGCACAGGTACCGTTCCAAAAACCAACTATGGAATAGACAAGACCTACACCGTCCTCAGTGAAAGGGACTCAAAACCCCATATTTCCCACAGAGGAAAATATCTGACTAGTAAGAATCTTAAAACCTATGTATTGATATGTCTCCGTAAGGGAATCAAGTGTGTCTAGACTGGCATAAACATGGCAGCGAGAATCAGCTCAAACCCACTATAAAAAGGAATTTCAAAAACAAAACAAAAAAACTGGGAAATTCTTTACAATTCCTTCAGGGTCTCTGATGAAAGCTGGAATGACCCTATCTACAACGACAGCTGGATGTGGCATAAGGAGGGACACTTGGGACTGACAGGATTGGTGAGATTGGGTGAGCAAATGCAGACCCTTTAAAGCAATAATGCATGGCACCCATTCCATGGGTCCGAACTCTCCAGGTTGAAGGGAATATTACTACAGCTATAACATGTGCGGGAAACCTAGAGAACGGACACACTGTGAATACGAAAGGTTTCTAAAACTCAACGAATAGTCCCTCTCCTGGTGCTCCGGTTTGACTTTCCGTCTGCTTTACTATCAACCTCCCAACTTGGAGAGACAGCCCCTTTAACCTCTTGGTTCGCACAGGTTGCCAATTTGGCAGAGGATGAAAGGGAAGAGGGAGAACCAATGAGAGAGTAGCTGTTAGGCATTTGAACGGGCACATATCACTGTAATTTCCCGGCAGGAAGAAGAATTAACCAAATTCTCAGCCACCCACCGGGAACCAGTATAGGTCCTGAACCAAAATTTTGGACTTGCGGTCAGCTCACCAAAAACGAGTTGAAAAATGGAGCTCAGGGGCACAGCAATTCACAAACTGGCCGAGTAATAAAGGACAACTATCGTCCAAAAATCTGTTGAGGGAAGGCAACGAGGCGGACTTGAAAGCGAGGCAGAATAGCAGGAAACAGATTTCAAGAGGTACGTTGGAATCGCCTTTAAAGCACAGGAAGAGGGGCACAACTTCGACAATGACGCACTTGGCCAAAAAGGGCCTATGCGTTTTCTCCTGAATATATTCAGGAGAAAACGCATACGCCCTTTTTGGCCAAGCAAGCAAGCGGGCAATGCAAATCTGCACTACAAAGAAGTATCACTTCCCACCGGTCAAAAGGGACATCCACAAAATGTGTAAGAACAAGAAAGGCAAGACAGGCCCTGGAGAACAGGGAGCCTTGTTATGCTGATGGGCGGGATGTAAATTGCCAACTGCCTCTCTGGAGGAGTGCATTCTGTTCCCTAAAACAAGTAAAGAACAGAGCTACAGAGCCAAGGGCACTACCAGTCTAGGGAATATACCTTTGGAAAACTGAAAATCAATAAGACAGAGCCACCCCAAAATTTAGGGCTGCACTGCATACAAGGACCTCAACTTGGATACACCTTAAGTATCCCAGAAAATATAAACATGGTTCAAAAAATTGTGGTACTTACGTACGATGGAATATCCCTCAGCCATGAAATCAATGTCATAAGACCAGTAGCAGCAAAATGGGTGGATTCAGGTACGATGATTCTAAGTGAAATAAGTCACACAGAAAAAGAAACTTATCATAAGATATCACTTATGAAGATCCTGTAAACATGGCTACACTTGAACTGAGTTAGGAAAGAGAACAGTGTCTCACATTTAGAAAACACTCTTATACCTGCTTAAGGGGGAAGGAGAGGTGGGGTGATGCATAAAACCAGAGTTTGATATAAGCACAGGTACCGTTCCAAAAACCAACTATGGAATAGACAAGACCTACACCGTCCTCAGTGAAAGGGACTCAAAACCCCATATTTCCCGCAGAGGAAAGTATCTGACTAGTAAGAATCTTAAAACCTATGTATTGATATGTCTCCGTAAGGGAATCAAGTGTGTCTAGACTGGCATAAACATGGCAGCGAGAATCAGCTCAAACCCACTATAAAAAGGAATTTCAAAAACAAAACAAAAAAACTGGGAAATTCTTTACAATTCCTTCAGGGTCTCTGATGAAAGCTGGAATGACCCTATCTACAACGACAGCTGGATGTGGCATAAGGAGGGACACTTGGGACTGAGACGATTGGTGAGATTGGGTGAGCAAATGCAGACCCTTTAAAGCAATAATGCATGGCACCCATTCCATGGGTCCGAACTCTCCAGGTTGAAGGGAATATTACTACAGCTATAACATGTGCGGGAAACCTAGAGAACGGACACACTGTGAATACGAAAGGTTTCTAAAACTCAAAGAATAGACCCTCTCCTGGTGCTCCGGTTTGACTTTCCGTCTGCTTTACTATCAACCTCCCAACTTGGAGAGACAGCCCCTTTAACCTCTTGGTTCGCACAGGTTGCCAATTTGGCAGAGGATGAAAGGGAAGAGGGAGAACCAATGAGAGAGTAGCTGTTAGGCATTTGGACGGGCACATATCACTGTAATTTCCCGGCAGGAAGAAGAATTAACCAAATTCTCAGCCACCCACCGGGAACCAGTATAGGTCCTGACCCAAAATTTTGGACTTGCGGTCAGCTCACCAAAAACGAGTTGAAAAATGGAGCTCAGGGGCACAGCAATTCACAAACTGGCCGAGTAATAAAGGACAACTATCGTCCAAAAATCTGTTGAGGGAAGGCAACGAGGTGGACTTGAAAGCGAGGCAGAATAGCAGGAAACAGATTTCAAGAGGTACGTTGGAATCGCCTTTAAAGCACAGGAAGAGGGGCACATCTTCGACAATGACGCACTTGGCCAAAAAGGGCGTATGCGTTTTCTCCTGAATATATTCAGGAGAAAACGCATACGCCCTTTTTGGCTAAGCAAGCAAGCGGGCAATGCAAATCTGCACTACAAAGAAGTATCACTTCCCACCGGTCAAAAGGGACATCCACAAAATGTGTAAGAACAAGAAACGCAAGACAGGCCCTGGAGAACAGGGAGCCTTGTTATGCTGATGGGCGGGATGTAAATTGCCAACTGCTTCTCTGGAGGAGTGCATTCTGTTCCCTAAAACAAGTAAAGAACAGAGCTACACAGCCAAGGGCACTACCAGTCTAGGGAATATACCTTGGGAAAATTGAAAATCAATAAGACAGAGCCACCCCAAAATTTAGGGCTGCACTGCATACAAGGACCTCAACTTGGATACACCTTAAGTATCCCAGAAAATATAAACATGGTTCAAAAAATTGTGGTACTTACGTACGATGGAATATCCCTCAGTCATGAAATCAATGTCATAAGACCAGTAGCAGCAAAATGGTTGGATTCAGGTACGATGATTCTAAGTGAAATAAATCACACAGAAAAAGAAACTTATCATAAGATATCACTTATGAAGAACCTGTAAACATGGCTACACTTGAACTGAGTTAGGAAAGAGAACAGTGTTTGACATTTAGAAAACACTCTTATACCTGCTTAAGGTTGAAGGAGAGATGGGGTGATGCATAAAACCAGAGTTTGATATAAGCACAGGTACCGTTCCAAAAACCAACTATGGAATAGACAAGACCTACACCGTCCTCAGTGAAAGGGACTCAAAACCCCATATTTCCCGCAGAGGAAAATATCTGACTAGTAAGAAACTTAAAACCTATGTATTGATATGTCTCCGTAAGGGAATCAAGTGTGTCTAGACTGGCATAAACATGGCAGCGAGAATCAGCTCAAACCCACTATAAAAAGGAATTTCAAAAACAAAACAAAAAAACTGGGAAATTCTTTACAATTCCTTCAGGGTCTCTGATGAAAGCTGGAATGACCCTATCTACAACGACAGCTGGATGTGGCATAAGGAGGGACACTTGGGACTGAGACGATTGGTGAGATTGGGTGAGCAAATGCAGACGCTTTAAAGCAATAATGCATGGCACCCATTCCATGGGTCCGAACTCTCCAGGTTGAAGGGAATATTACTACAGCTATAACATGTGCGGGAAACCTAGAGAACGGACACACTGTGAATACGAAAGGTTTCTAAAACTCAAAGAATAAACCCTCTCCTGGTGCTCCGGTTTGACTTTCCGGCTGCTTTACTATCAACCTCCCAACTTGGAGAGACAGCCCCTTTAACCTCTTGGTTCGCACAGGTTGCCAATTTGGCAGAGGATGAAAGGGAAGAGGGAGAACCAATGAGAGAGTAGCTGTTAGGCATTTGGACGGGCACATATCACTGTAATTTCCAGGCAGGAAGAAGAATTAACCAAATTCTCAGCCACCCACCGGGAACCAGTATAGGTCCTGAACCAAAATTTTGGACTTGCGGTCAGCTCTCCAAAAACGAGTTGAAAAATGGAGCTCAGGGACACAGCAATTCACAAACTGGCCGAGTAATAAAGGACAACTATCGTCCAAAAATCTGTTGAGGGAAGGCAACGAGGCGGACTTGAAAGTGAGGCAGAATAGCAAGAAACAGATTTCAAGAGGTACGTTGGAATCGCCTTTAAAGCACAGGAAGAGGGGCACAACTTCGACAATGACGCACTTGGCCAAAATGGGCGTATGCGTTTTCTCCTGAATATATTCAGGAGAAAACGCATACGCCCTTTTTGGCCAAGCAAGCAAGCGGGCAATGCAAATCTGCACTACAAAGAAGTATCACTTCCCACCGGTCAAAAGGGACATCCACAAAATGTGTAAGAACAAGAAAGGCAAGACAGGCCCTGGAGAACAGGGAGCCTTGTTATGCTGATGGGCGGGATGTAAATTGCCAACTGCCTCTCTGGAGGAGTGCATTCTGTTCCCTAAAACAAGTAAAGAACAGAGCTACAGAGCCAAGGGCACTACCAGTCTAGGGAATATACCTTGGGAAAACTGAAAATCAATAAGACAGAGCCACCCCAAAACTTAGGGCTGCACTGCATACAAGGACCTCAACTTGGATACACCTTAAGTATCCCAGAAAATATAAACATGGTTCAAAAAATTGTGGTACTTACGTACTATGGAATATCCCTCAGCCAGGAAATCAATGTCATAAGACCAGTAGCAGCAAAATGGGTGGATTCAGGTACGATGATTCTAAGTGAAATAAGTCACACAGAAAAAGAAACTTATCATAAGATATCACTTATGAAGATCCTGTAAACATGGCTACACTTGAACTGAGTTAGGAAAGAGAACAGTGTCTCACATTTAGAAAACACTCTTATACCTGCTTAAGGGGGAAGGAGAGGTGGGGTGATGCATAAAACCAGAGTTTGATATAAGCACAGGTACCGTTCCAAAAACCAACTATGGAATAGACAAACCTACACCGTCCTCAGTGAAAGGGACTCAAAACCCCATATTTCCCACAGAGGAAAATATCTGACTATTAAGAATCTTAAAACCTATGTATTGATATGTCTCCGTAAGGGAATCAAGTGTGTCTAGACAGGCATAAACATGGCAGCGAGAATCAGCTCAAACCCACTATAAAAAGGAATTTCAAAAACAAAACAAAAAAACTGGGAAATTCTTTACAATTCCTTCAGGGTCTCTGATGAAAGCTGGAATGACCCTATCTACAACGACAGCTGGATGTGGCATAAGGAGGGACACTTGGGACTGAGACGATTGGTGAGATTGGGTGAGCAAATGCAGACCCTTTAAAGCAATAATGCATGGCACCCATTCCATGGGTCCGAACTCTCCAGGTTGAAGGGAATATTACTACAGCTATAACATGTGCGGGAAACCTAGAGAACGGACACACTGTGAATACGAAAGGTTTCTAAAACTCAAAGAATAGACCCTCTCCTGGTGCTCCGGTTTGACTTTCCGTCTGCTTTACTATCAACCTCCCAACTTGGAGAGACAGCCCCTTTAACCTCTTGGTTCGCACAGGTTGCCAATTTGGCAGAGGATGAAAGGGAAGAGGGAGAACCAATGAGAGAGTAGCTGTTAGGCATTTGGACGGGCACATATCACTGTAATTTCCCGGCAGGAAGAAGAATTAACCAAATTCTCAGCCACCCACCGGGAACCAGTATAGGTCCTGAACCAAAATTTTGGACTTGCGGTCAGCTCACCAAAAACGAGTTGAAAAATGGAGCTCAGGGGCACAGCAATTCACAAACTGGCCGAGTAATAAAGGACAACTATCGTCCAAAAATCTGTTGAGGGAAGGCAACGAGGCGGACTTGAAAGTGAGGCAGAATAGCAGGAAACAGATTTCAAGAGGTACGTTGGAATCGCCTTTAAAGCACAGGAAGAGGGGCACAACTTCGACAATGACGCACTTGGCCAAAAAGGGTGTATGCGTTTTCTCCTGAATATATTCAGGAGAAAACGCATACGCCCTTTTTGGCCAAGCAAGCAAGCGGGCAATGCAAATCTGCACTACAAAGAAGTATCACTTCCCACCGGTCAAAAGGGACATCCACAAAATGTGTAAGAACAAGAAAGGCAAGACAGGCCCTGGAGAACAGGGAGCCTTGTTATGCTGATGGGCGGGATGTAAATTGCCAACTGCCTCTCTGGAGGAGTGCATTCTGTTCCCTAAAACAAGTAAAGAACAGAGCTACAGAGCCAAGGGCACTACCAGTCTAGGGAATATACCTTGGGAAAACTGAAAATCAGTAAGACAGAGACACCCCAAAATTTAGGGCTGCACTGCATACAAGGACCTCAACTTGGATACACCTTAAGTATCCCAGAAAATATAAACATGGTTCAAAAAATTGTGGTACTTACGTACGATGGAATATCCCTCAGCCATGAAATCAATGTCATAAGACCAGTAGCAGCAAAATGGGTGGATTCTGGTACGATGATTCTAAGTGAAATAAGTCACACAGAAAAAGAAACTTATCATAAGATATCACTTATGAAGATCCTGTAAACATGGCTACACTTGAACTGAGTTAGGAAAGAGAACAGTGTCTCACATTTAGAAAACACTCTTATACCTGCTTAAGGGGGAAGGAGAGGTGGGGTGATGCATAAAACCAGAGTTTGATATAAGCACAGGTACCGTTCCAAAAACCAACTATGGAATAGACAAGACCTACACCTTCCTCAGTGAAAGGGACTCAAAACCCCATATTTCCCGCAGAGGAAAATATCTGACTAGTAAGAATCTTAAAACCTATGTATTGATATGTCTCCGTAAGGGAATCAAGTGGGTCTAGACTGGCATAAACATGGCAGCGAGAATCAGCTCAAACCCACTATAAAAAGGAATTTCAAAAACAAAACAAAAAAACTGGGAAATTCTTTACAATTCCTTCAGGGTCTCTGATGAAAGCTGGAATGACCCTATCTACAACGACAGCTGGATGTGGCATAAGGAGGGACACTTGGGACTGAGACGATTGGTGAGATTGGGTGAGCAAATGCAGACGCTTTAAAGCAATAATGCATGGCACCCATTCCATGGGTCCGAACTCTCCAGGTTGAAGGGAATATTACTACAGCTATAACATGTGCGGGAAACCTAGAGAACGGACACACTGTGAATACGAAAGGTTTCTAAAACTCAAAGAATAAACCCTCTCCTATTGCTCCGGTTTGACTTTCCGTCTGCTTTACTATCAACCTCCCAACTTGGAGAGACAGCCCCTTTAACTTCTTGGTTCGCACAGGTTGCCAATTTGGCAGAGGATGAAAGGGAAGAGGGAGAACCAATGAGAGAGTAGCTGTTAGGCATTTGGACGGGCACATATCACTGTAATTTCCCGGCAGGAAGAAGAATTAACCAAATTCTCAGCCACCCACCGGGAACCAGTATAGGTCCTGAACCAAAATTTTGGACTTGCGGTCAGCTCTCCAAAAGCGAGTTGAAAAATGGAGCTCAGGGACACAGCAATTCACAAACTGGCCGAGTAATAAAGGACAACTATCGTCCAAAAATCTGTTGAGGGAAGGCAACGAGGCGGACTTGAAAGCGAGGCAGAATAGCAGGAAACAGATTTCAAGAGGTACGTTGGAATCGCCTTTAAAGCACAGGAAGAGGGGCACAACTTCGAAAATGATGCACTTGGCCAAAAAGGGTGTATGCGTTTTCTCCTGAATATATTCAGGAGAAAACGCATACGCCCTTTTTGGCCAAGCAAGCAAGCGGGCAATGCAAATCTGCACTACAAAGAAGTATCACTTCCCACCGGTCAAAAGGGACATCCACAAAATGTGTAAGAACAAGAAAGGCAAGACAGGCCCTGGAGAACAGGGAGCCTTGTTATGCTGATGGGCGGGATGTAAATTGCCAACTGCCTCTCTGGAGGAGTGCATTCTGTTCCCTAAAACAAGTAAAGAACAGAGCTACAGAGCCAAGGGCACTACCAGTCTAGGGAATATACCTTGGGAAAATTGAAAATGAATAAGACAGAGCCACCCCAAAATTTAGGGCTGCACTGCATACAAGGACCTCAACTTGGATACACCTTAAGTATCCCAGAAAATATAAACATGGTTCAAAAAATTGTGGTACTTACGTACGATGGAATATCCCTCAGCCATGAAATCAATGTCATAAGACCAGTAGCAGCAAAATGGGTGGATTCAGGTACGATGATTCTAAGTGAAATAAGTCACACAGAAAAAGAAACTTATCATAAGATATCACTTATGAAGATCCTGTAAACATGGCTACACTTGAACTGAGTTAGGAAAGAGAACAGTGTCTCACATTTAGAAAACACTCTTATACCTGCTTAAGGGGGAAGGAGAGGTGGGGTGATGCATAAAACCAGAGTTTGATATAAGCACAGGTACCGTTCCAAAAACCAACTATGGAATAGACAAGACCTACACCGTCCTCAGCGAAAGGGACTCAAAACCCCATATTTCCCGCAGAGGAAAATATCTGACTAGTAAGAATCTTAAAACCTATGTATTGATATGTCTCCGTAAGGGAATCAAGTGTGTCTAGACTGGCATAAACATGGCAGCGAGAATCAGCTCAAACCCACTATAAAAAGGAATTTCAAAAACAAAACAAAAAAACTGGGAAATTCTTTACAATTCCTTCAGGGTCTCTGATGAAAGCTGGAATGACCCTATCTACAACGACAGCTGGATGTGGCATAAGGAGGGACACTTGGGACTGAGACGATTGGTGAGATTGGGTGAGCAAATGCAGACCCTTTAAAGCAATAATGCATGGCACCCATTCCATGGGTCCGAACTCTCCAGGTTGAAGGGAATATTACTACAGCTATAACATGTGCGGGAAACCTAGAGAACGGACACACTGTGAATACGAAAGGTTTCTAAAACTCAACGAATAGTCCCTCTCCTGGTGCTCCGGTTTGACTTTCCGTCTGCTTTACTATCAACCTCCCAACTTGGAGAGACAGCCCCTTTAACCTCTTGGTTCGCACAGGTTGCCAATTTGGCAGAGGATGAAAGGGAAGAGGGAGAACCAATGAGAGAGTAGCTGTTAGGCATTTGGACGGGCATATATCACTGTAATTTCCCGGCAGGAAGAAGTATTAACCAAATTCTCAGCCACCCACCGGGAACCAGTATAGGTCCTGAACCAAAATTTTGGACTTGTGGTCAGCTCACCAAAAACGAGTTGAAAAATGGAGCTCAGGGGCACAGCAATTCACAAACTGGCCGAGTAATAAAGGACAACTATCGTCCAAAAATCTGTTGAGGGAAGGCAACGAGGCGGACTTGAAAGCGAGGCAGAATAGCAGGAAACAGATTTCAAGAGGTACGTTGGAATCGCCTTTAAAGCACAGGAAGAGGGGCATAACTTCGACAATGACGCACTTAGCCAAAAAGGGCGTATGCGTTTTCTCCTGAATATATTCAGGAGAAAACGCATACGCCCTTTTTGGCCAAGCAAGCAAGCGGGCAATGCAAATCTGCACTACAAAGAAGTATCACTTCCCAACGGTCAAAAGGGACATCCACAAAATGTGTAAGAACAAGAAAGGCAAGACAGGCCCTGGAGAACAGGGAGCCTTGTTATGCTGATGGGCGGGATGTAAATTGCCAACTGCCTCTCTGGAGGAGTGCATTCTGTTCCCTAAAACAAGTAAAGAACAGAGCTACAGAGCCAAGGGCACTACCAGTCTAGGGAATATACCTTGGGAAAACTGAAAATCAGTAAGACAGAGCCACCCCAAAATTTAGGGCTGCACTGCATACAAGGACCTCAACTTGGATACAGCTTAAGTATCCCAGAAAATATAAACATGGTTCAAAAAACTGTGGTACTTACGTACGATGGAATATCCCTCAGCCATGAAATCAATGTCATAAGACCAGTAGCAGCAAAATGGGTGGATTCTGGTACGATGATTCTAAGTGAAATAAGTCACACAGAAAAAGAAACTTATCATAAGATATCACTTATGAAGATCCTGTAAACATGGCTACACTTGAACTGAGTTAGGAAAGAGAACAGTGTCTCACATTTAGAAAACACTCTTATACCTGCTTAAGGGGGAAGGAGAGGTGGGGTGATGCATAAAACCAGAGTTTGATATAAGCACAGGTACCGTTCCAAAAACCAACTATGGAATAGACAAGACCTACACCTTCCTCAGTGAAAGGGACTCAAAACCCCATATTTCCCGCAGAGGAAAATATCTGACTAGTAAGAATCTTAAAACCTATGTATTGATATGTCTCCGTAAGGGAATCAAGTGGGTCTAGACTGGCATAAACATGGCAGCGAGAATCAGCTCAAACCCACTATAAAAAGGAATTTCAAAAACAAAACAAAAAAACTGGGAAATTCTTTACAATTCCTTCAGGGTCTCTGATGAAAGCTGGAATGACCCTATCTACAACGACAGCTGGATGTGGCATAAGGAGGGACACTTGGGACTGAGACGATTGGTGAGATTGGGTGAGCAAATGCAGACGCTTTAAAGCAATAATGCATGGCACCCATTCCATGGGTCCGAACTCTCCTGGTTGAAGGGAATATTACTACAGCTATAACATGTGCGGGAAACCTAGAGAACGAACACACTGTGAATACAAAAGGTTTCTAAAACTCAAAGAATAAACCCTCTCCTGGTGCTCCGGTTTGACTATCCGTCTGCTTTACTATCAACCTCCCAACTTGGAGAGACAGCCCCTTTAACTTCTTGGTTCGCACAGGTTGCCAATTTGGCAGAGGATGAAAGGGAAGAGGGAGAACCAATGAGAGAGTAGCTGTTAGGCATTTGGACGGGCACATATCACTGTAATTTCCCGGCAGGAAGAAGAATTAACCAAATTCTCAGCCACCCACCGGGAACCAGTATAGGTCCTGAACCAAAATTTTGGACTTGCGGTCAGCTCTCCAAAAGCGAGTTGAAAAATGGAGCTCAGGGACACAGCAATTCACAAACTGGCCGAGTAATAAAGGACAACTATCGTCCAAAAATCTGTTGAGGGAAGGCAACGAGGCGGACTTGAAAGCGAGGCAGAATAGCAGGAAACAGATTTCAAGAGGTACGTTGGAATCGCCTTTAAAGCACAGGAAGAGGGGCACAACTTCGACAATGATGCACTTGGCCAAAAAGGGCGTATGCGTTTTCTCCTGAATATATTCAGGAGAAAACGCATACGCCCTTTTTGGCTAAGCAAGCAAGCGGGCAATGCAAATCTGCACTACAAAGAAGTATCACTTCCCACCGGTCAAAAGGGACATCCACAAAATGTGTAAGAACAAGAAAGGCAAGACAGGCCCTGGAGAACAGGGAGCCTTGTTATGCTGATGGGCGGGATGTAAATTGCCAACTGCCTCTCTGGAGGAGTGCATTCTGTTCCCTAAAACAAGTAAAGAACAGAGCTACAGAGCCAAGGGCACTACCAGTCTAGGGAATATACCTTGGGAAAACTGAAAATCAATAAGACAGAGCCACCCCAAAATTTAGGGCTGCACTGCATACAAGGACCTCAACTTGGATACACCTTAAGTATCCCAGAAAATATAAACATGGTTCAAAAAATTGTGGTACTTACGTACGATGGAATATCCCTCAGCCATGAAATCAATGTCATAAGACTAGTAGCAGCAAAATGGGTGGATTCAGGTACGATGATTCTAAGTGAAATAAGTCACACAGAAAAAGAAACTTATCATAAGATATCACTTATGAAGATCCTGTAAACATGGCTACACTTGAACTGAGTTAGGAAAGAGAACAGTGACTCACATTTAGAAAACACTCTTATACCTGCTTAAGGGGGAAGGAGAGGTGGGGTGATGCATAAAACCAGAGTTTGATATAAGCACAGGTACCGTTCCAAAAACCAACTATGGAATAGACAAGACCTACACCGTCCTCAGCGAAAGGGACTCAAAACCCCATATTTCCCGCAGAGGAAAATATCTGACTAGTAAGAATCTTAAAACCTATGTATTGATATGTCTCCGTAAGGGAATCAAGTGTGTCTAGACTGGCATAAACATGGCAGCGAGAATCAGCTCAAACCCACTATAAAAAGGAATTTCAAAAACAAAACAAAAAAACTGGGAAATTCTTTACAATTCCTTCAGGGTCTCTGATGAAAGCTGGAATGACCCTATCTACAACGACAGCTGGATGTGGCATAAGGAGGGACACTTGGGACTGAGACGATTGGTGAGATTGGGTGAGCAAATGCAGACCCTTTAAAGCAATAATGCATGGCACCCATTCCATGGGTCCGAACTCTCCAGGTTGAAGGGAATATTACTACAGCTATAACATGTGCGGGAAACCTAGAGAACGGACACACTGTGAATACGAAAGGTTTCTAAAACTCAACGAATAGTCCCTCTCCTGGTGCTCCGGTTTGACTTTCCGTCTGCTTTACTATCAACCTCCCAACTTGGAGAGACAGCCCCTTTAACCTCTTGGTTCGCACAGGTTGCCAATTTGGCAGAGGATGAAAGGGAAGAGGGAGAACCAATGAGAGAGTAGCTGTTAGGCATTTGGACGGGCACATATCACTGTAATTTCCCGGCAGGAAGAAGTATTAACCAAATTCTCAGCCACCCACCGGGAACCAGTATAGGTCCTGAACCAAAATTTTGGACTTGTGGTCAGCTCACCAAAAACGAGTTGAAAAATGGAGCTCAGGGGCACAGCAATTCACAAACTGGCCGAGTAATAAAGGACAACTATCGTCCAAAAATCTGTTGAGGGAAGGCAACGAGGCGGACTTGAAAGCGAGGCAGAATAGCAGGAAACAGATTTCAAGAGGTACGTTGGAATCACCTTTAAAGCACAGGAAGAGGGGCATAACTTCGACAATGACGCACTTAGCCAAAAAGGGCGTATGTGTTTTCTCCTGAATATATTCAGGAGAAAACGCATACGCCCTTTTTGGCCAAGCAAGCAAGCGGGCAATGCAAATCTGCACTACAAAGAAGTATCACTTCCCACCGGTCAAAAGGGACATCCACAAAATGTGTAAGAACAAGAAAGGCAAGACAGGCCCTGGAGAACAGGGAGCCTTGTTATGCTGATGGGCGGGATGTAAATTGCCAACTGCCTCTCTGGAGGAGTGCATTCTGTTCCCTAAAACAAGTAAAGAACAGAGCTACAGAGCCAAGGGCACTACCAGTCTAGGGAATATACCTTGGGAAAACTGAAAATCAATAAGACAGAGCCACCCCAAAATTTGGGGCTGCACTGCTTACAAGGACCTCAACTTGGATACACCTTAAGTATCCCAGAAAATATAAACATGGTTCAAAAAATTGTGGTACTTATGTACGATGGAATATCCCTCAGCCATGAAATCAATGTCATAAGACCAGTAGCAGCAAAATGGGTGGATTCAGGTACGATGATTCTAAGTGAAATAAGTCACACAGAAAAAGAAACTTATCATAAGATATCACTTATGAAGATCCTGTAAACATGGCTACACTTGAACTGAGTTAGGAAAGAGAACAGTGTCTCACATTTAGAAAACACTCTTATACCTGCTTAAGGGGGAAGGAGAGGTGGGGTGATGCATAAAACCACAGTTTGATATAAGCACAGGTACCGTTCCAAAAACCAACTATGGAATAGACAAGACCTACACCGTCCTCAGTGAAAGGGACTCAAAACCCCATATTTCCCACAGAGGAAAATATCTGACTAGTAAGAATCTTAAAACCTATGTATTGATATGTCTCCGTAAGGGAATCAAGTGTGTCTAGACTGGCATAAACATGGCAGCGAGAATCAGCTCAAACCCACTATAAAAAGGAATTTCAAAAACAAAACAAAAAAACTGGGAAATTCTTTACAATTCCTTCAGGGTCTCTGATGAAAGCTGGAATGACCCTATCTACAACGACAGCTGGATGTGGCATAAGGAGGGACACTTGGGACTGAGACGATTGGTGAGATTGGGTGAGCAAATGCAGACCCTTTAAAGCAATAATGCATGGCACCCATTCCATGGGTCCGAACTCTCCAGGTTGAAGGGAATATTACTACAGCTATAACATGTGCGGGAAACCTAGAGAACGGACACACTGTGAATACGAAAGGTTTCTAAAACTCAACGAATAGTCCCTCTCCTGGTGCTCCGGTTTGACTTTCCGTCTGCTTTACTATCAACCTCCCAACTTGGAGAGACAGCCCCTTTAACCTCTTGGTTCGCACAGGTTGCCAATTTGGCAGAGGATGAAAGGGAAGAGGGAGAACCAATGAGAGAGTAGCTGTTAGGCATTTGGACGGGCACATATCACTGTAATTTCCCGGCAGGAAGAAGAATTAACCAAATTCTCAGCCACCCACCGGGAACCAGTATAGGTCCTGAACCAAAATTTTGGACTTGCGGTCAGCTCACCAAAAACGAGTTGAAAAATGGAGCTCAGGGGCACAGCAATTCACAAACTGGCCGAGTAATAAAGGACAACTATCGTCCAAAAATCTGTTGAGGGAAGGCAACGAGGCGGACTTGAAAGCGAGGCAGAATAGCAGGAAACAGATTTCAAGAGGTACGTTGGAATCGCCTTTAAAGCACAGGAAGAGGGGCACAACTTCGACAATGACGCACTTGGCCAAAAAGGGCGTATGCGTTTTCTCCTGAATATATTCAGGAGAAAACGCATACGCCCTTTTTGGCCAAGCAAGCAAGCGGGCAATGCAAATCTGCACTACAAAGAAGTATCACTTCCCACCGGTCAAAAGGGACATCCACAAAATGTGTAAGAACAAGAAAGGCAAGACAGGCCCTGGAGAACAGGGAGCCTTGTTATGCTGATGGGCGGGATGTAAATTGCCAACTGCCTCTCTGGAGGAGTGCATTCTGTTCCCTAAAACAAGTAAAGAACAGAGTTACAGAGCCAAGGGCACTACCAGTCTAGGGAATATACCTTGGGAAAACTGAAAATCAATAAGACAGAGCCACCCCAAAATTTAGGGCTGCACTGCTTACAAGGACCTCAACTTGGATACACCTTAAGTATCCCAGAAAATATAAACATGGTTCAAAAAATTGTGGTACTTATGTACGATGGAATATCCCTCAGCCATGAAATCAATGTCATAAGACCAGTAGCAGCAAAATGGGTGGATTCAGGTACGATGATTCTAAGTGAAATAAGTCACACAGAAAAAGAAACTTATCATAAGATATCACTTATGAAGATCCTGTAAACATGGCTACACTTGAACTGAGTTAGGAAAGAGAACAGTGTCTCACATTTAGAAAACACTCTTATACCTGCTTAAGGGGGAAGGAGAGGTGGGGTGATGCATAAAACCACAGTTTGATATAAGCACAGGTACCGTTCCAAAAACCAACTATGGAATAGACAAGACCTACACCGTCCTCAGTGAAAGGGACTCAAAACCCCATATTTCCCACAGAGGAAAATATCTGACTAGTAAGAATCTTAAAACCTATGTATTGATATGTCTCCGTAAGGGAATCAAGTGTGTCTAGACTGGCATAAACATGGCAGCGAGAATCAGCTCAAACCCACTATAAAAAGGAATTTCAAAAACAAAACAAAAAAACTGGGAAATTCTTTACAATTCCTTCAGGGTCTCTGATGAAAGCTGGAATGACCCTATCTACAACGACAGCTGGATGTGGCATAAGGAGGGACACTTGGGACTGAGACGATTGGTGAGATTGGGTGAGCAAATGCAGACCCTTTAAAGCAATAATGCATGGCACCCATTCCATGGGTCCGAACTCTCCAGGTTGAAGGGAATATTACTACAGCTATAACATGTGCGGGAAACCTAGAGAACGGACACACTGTGAATACGAAAGGTTTCTAAAACTCAACGAATAGTCCCTCTCCTGGTGCTCCGGTTTGACTTTCCATCTGCTTTACTATCAACCTCCCAACTTGGAGAGACAGCCCCTTTAACCTCTTGGTTCGCACAGGTTGCCAATTTGGCAGAGGATGAAAGGGAAGAGGGAGAACCAATGAGAGAGTAGCTGTTAGGCATTTGGACGGGCACATATCACTGTAATTTCCCGGCAGGAAGAAGAATTAACCAAATTCTCAGCCACCCACCGGGAACCAGTATAGGTCCTGAACCAAAATTTTGGACTTGCGGTCAGCTCACCAAAAACGAGTTGAAAAATGGAGCTCAGGGGCACAGCAATTCACAAACTGGCCGAGTAATAAAGGACAACTATCGTCCAAAAATCTGTTGAGGGAAGGCAACGAGGCGGACTTGAAAGCGAGGCAGAATAGCAGGAAACAGATTTCAAGAGGTACGTTGGAATCGCCTTTAAAGCACAGGAAGAGGGGCACAACTTCGACAATGACGCACTTGGCCAAAAAGGGCGTATGCGTTTTCTCCTGAATATATTCAGGAGAAAACGCATACGCCCTTTTTGGCCAAGCAAGCAAGCGGGCAATGCAAATCTGCACTACAAAGAAGTATCACTTCCCACCGGTCAAAAGGGACATCCACAAAATGTGTAAGAACAAGAAAGGCAAGACAGGCCCTCGAGAACTGGGAGCCTTGTTATGCTGATGGGCGGGATGTAAATTGCCAACTGCCTCTCTGGAGGAGTGCATTCTGTTCCCTAAAACAAGTAAAGAACAGAGCTACAGAGCCCAGGGCACTACCAGTCTAGGGAATATACCTAGGGAAAACTGAAAATCAATAAGACAGAGCCACCCCAAAATTTAGGGCTGCACTGCATACAAGGACCTGAACTTGGATACACCTTAAGTATCCCAGAAAATATAAACATGGTTCAAAAAATTGTGGTATTTACGTACGATGGAATATCCCTCAGCCATGAAATCAATGTCATAAGACCAGTAGCAGCAAATTGGGTGGATTCTGGTACGATGATTCTAAGTGAAATAAGTCACACAGAAAAAGTAACTTATCATAAGATATCACTTATGAAGATCCTGTAAACATGGCTACACTTGAACTGAGTTAGGAAAGAGAACAGTGTCTCACATTTAGAAAACACTCTTATACCTGCTTAAGGGGGAAGGAGAGGTGGGGTGATGCATAAAACCACAGTTTGATATAAGCACAGGTACCGTTCCAAAAACCAACTATGGAATAGACAAGACCTACACCTTCCTCAGTGAAAGGGACTCAAAACCCCATTTTTCCCGCAGAGGAAAATATCTGACTAGTAAGAATCTTAAAATCTATGTATTGATATGTCTCCGTAAGGGAATCAAGTGGGTCTAGACTGGCATAAACATGGCAGCGAGAATCAGCTCAAACCCACTATAAAAAGGAATTTCAAAAACAAAACAAAAAAACTGGGAAATTCTTTACAATTCCTTCAGGGTCTCTGATGAAAGCTGGAATGACCCTATCTACAACGACAGCTGGATGTGGCATAAGGAGGGACACTTGGGACTGAGACGATTGGTGAGATTGGGTGAGCAAATGCAGACCCTTTAAAGCAATAATGCATGGCACCCATTCCATGGGTCCTAACTCTCCAGGTTGAAGGGAATATTACTACAGCTATAACATGTGCGGGTAACCTAGAGAACGGACACACTGTGAATACGAAAGGTTTCTAAAACTCAACGAATAGTCCCTCTCCTGGTGCTCCGGTTTGACTTTCCGTCTGCTTTACTATCAACCTCCCAACTTGGAGAGACAGCCCCTTTAACCTCTTGGTTCGCACAGGTTGCCAATTTGGCAGAGGATGAAAGGGAAGAGGGAGAACCAATGAGAGAGTAGCTGTTAGGCATTTGGACGGGCACATATCACTGTAATTTCCCGGCAGGAAGAAGAATTAACCAAATTCTCAGTCACCCACCGCTAACCAGCATAGGTCCTGAACCAAAATTTTGGACTTGCGGTCAGCTCACCAAAAACGAGTTGAAAAATGGAGCTCAGGGGCACAGCAATTCACAAACTGGCCGAGTAATAAAGGACAACTATCGTCCAAAAATCTGTTGAGGGAAGGCAACGAGGCGGACTTGAAAGCGAGGCAGAATAGCAGGAAACAGATTTCAAGAGGTACGTTGGAATCGCCTTTAAAGCACAGGAAGAGGGGCACAACTTCGACAATGATGCACTTGGCCAAAAAGGGCGTATGCATTTTCTCCTGAATATATTCAGGAGAAAACGCATACGCCCTTTTTGGCCAAGCAAGCAAGCGGGCAATGCAAATCTGCACTACAAAGAAGTATCACTTCCCACCGGTCAAAAGGGACATCCACAAAATGTGTAAGAACAAGAAAGGCAAGACAGGCCCTGGAGAACAGGGAGCCTTGTTATGCTGATGGGCGGGATGTAAATTGCCAACTGCCTCTCTGGAGGAGTGCATTCTGTTCCCTAAAACAAGTAAAGAACAGAGCTACAGAGCCAAGGGCACTACCAGTCTAGGGAATATACCTTGGGAAAACTGAAAATCAATAAGACAGAGCCACCCCAAAATTTAGGGCTGCACTGCATACAAGGACCTCAACTTGGATACACCTTAAGTATCCCAGAAAATATAAACATGGTTCAAAAAATTGTGGTACTTACGTACGATGGAATATCCCTCAGCCATGAAATCAATGTCATAAGACTAGTAGCAGCAAAATGGGTGGATTCAGGTACGATGATTCTAAGTGAAATAAGTCACACAGAAAAATAAACTTATCATAAGATATCACTTATGAAGATCCTGTAAACATGGCTACACTTGAACTGAGTTAGGAAAGAGAACAGTGTCTCACATTTAGAAAACACTCTTATGCGTGCTTAAGGGGGAAGGAGAGGTGGGGTGATGCATAAAAGAAGAGTTTGATATAAGCACAGGTACCGTTCCAAAAACCAACTATGGAATAGACAAGACCTACACCTTCCTCAGTGAAAGGGACTCAAAACACCATATTTCCCGCAGAGGAATATATCTGACTAGTAAGAATCTTAAAACCTATGTATTGATATGTCTCCGTAAGGGAATCAAGTGTGTCTAGACTGGCATAAACATGGCAGCGAGAATCAGCTCAAACCCACTATAAAAAGGAATTTCAAAAACAAAACAAAAAAACTGGGAAATTCTTTTCAATTCCTTCATGGTCTCTGATGAAACCTGGATAGACCCTATCTACAAGGACAGCTGAATTTGGCATAAGGAGGGACACTTGGGACTGAGACGATTGGCGAGATTGGGTGAGCAAATGCAAACCCTTGAAAGCACAAATGCCTGGCACCCATTCCATGGGTCCGAACTCTCCAGGTTGAAGGGAATATTACTACAGCTATAACATGTACGGGAAACCTAGAGAACAGACACACTGTGAATACGAAAGGATTCTAAAACTCAACGAATAGTCCCTCTCCTGGTGCCCCGGTTTGACTTTCCATCTGCTTTACGATCAATCTCCCAACTTGGAGACACAGCCCCTTTAAACTCCTCGTTCACACAGGTTGCCAATTTGGCAGAGGATGAGAGGGAAGAGGGAGAACCAATGAGAGAGTAGCTGTTAGGCATTTGGATGGGCACATATCACTCTAACTTCCCGGCAGGAGGAAGAATTAACCAACGTCTCAGCCACCCACCGGGAACCAGCATAGGTCCTGAACCAAAATTTTGGACTTGCGGTCAGCTCATCAAAAACGAGTTGAAAAATGGAGCTCAGGGGCACAGCAATTCACAAACTGGCCGAGTAATAAAGGACAACTATCGTCCAAAATCTGATGACGGAAGGCAACGAGGCGGACTTGAAAGTGAGGCAGAATAGCAGGAAACAGATTTCAAGGGGTACGTTGGAATCGCTTTTAAAGCACAGGAAGAGGGGCACAACTTCGACAATGATGCACTTGGCCAAAAAGGGCGTATGCGTTTTCTCCTGAATATATTCAGGAGAAAACGCATACGCCCTTTTTGGCCAAGCAAGCAATCGGGCAATGCAAATCTGCACTACAAAGAAGTATCACTTCCCACCGGTCAAAAGGGACATCCACAAAATGTGTAAAAACCAGAAAGGCAAGACAGGCCCTGGAGAACAAGGAGCCTTGTTATGCTGATGGGCGGGATGTAAATTGCCAACTGCCTCTCTGGAGCAGTGCATTGTGTTCCCTAAAACAAATAAACAACAGAGCTACAGAGCCAAGGGCACTTCCAGTCTAGGGAATATACCTTGGGATAACTGAAAATCAATAAGACAGAGCCACCCCAAAATTTACGGCTGCACTGCTTACAAGGATCTCAACTTGGGTACACCTTAAATATCCCAGGAAATATAAAAATGGTTCAAAAAATTGTGGTACTTACGTACGATGGAATATCCCTCAGCCATGAAATCAATGTCATAAGACCAGTAGCAGCAAAATGGGTGGATTCAGGTACGATGATTCTAAGTGAAATAAGTCACACAGAAAAAGAAACCTTTAATAAGATATCACTTATGAAGATCCTGTAAACATGGCTACACTTAAACTGAGTTAGGAAAGAGAACAGTGTCTCACATTTAGAAAACACTCTTATGCCTGCTTAAGGGGGAAGGAGAGGTGGGGTGATGCATAAAACCAGAGTTTGATATAAGCACAGGTACCGTTCCAAAAACCAACTATGGAATAGACAAGTCCTACACATTCCTCAGTGAAAGGGACTCAAAACCCCATATTTCCCGCAGAGGAATATATCTCACTAGTAAGAATCTTAAAACCTATGTATTGATATGTCTCCGTAAGGGAGTCAAATCTGTCTAGACTAGCATAAACATGGCAGCGAGAATCAGCTCAAACCCACTATAAAAGGGAATTTCAAAAACAAAACAAAAAAAAATGGGAAATTCTTTACAATTCCTTCAGGGTCTCTGATGAAACCTGGAATGACCCTATCTACAACGACAGCTGGATGTGGCATAAGGAGGGACACTTGCGACTGAGACGATTGGTGAGATTGGGTGAGCAAATGCAGACCCTTTGAAGCACAAATGCCTGGCACCCATTCCATGGGTCGCAACTCTCCAGGTTGAAGGGAATATTACTACAGCTATAACATGTACGGGAAACCTAGAGAACGGACACACTGTGAATACGAAAGGTTTCTAAAACTCAACGAATAGTCCCTCTCCTGGTGCTCCGGTTTGAGTTTGCATCTGCTTTACTATCAACATCCCAACTTGGAGAGACAGACCATTTAACCTCCTGGTTTGCACAGGTTGCCAATTTGGCAGAGGATGAAAGGGAAGAGGGAGAACCAATGAGAGAGTAGCTGTTAGGCATTTGAACGGGCACATATCACTGTAATTTCCCGGCAGGAAGAAGAATTAACCAAAGTCTCAGCCACCCACCGGGAAGCAGCATAGGTCTTGAACCAAAATTTTGGACTAACGGTCAGCTCACCAAAAATGAGTTGAAAAATGGAGCTCAGGGGCACAGCAATTCACAAACTGGCCGAGTAATAAAGGACAACTATCATCCAAAAATCTGTTGAGGGAAGGCAACGAGGCGGACTTGAAAGCGAGGCAGAATAGCAGGAAACAGATTTCAAGAGGTACGTTGGAATCGCCTTTAAAGCACAGGAAGAGGGGCACAACTTCGACAATGATGCACTTGGCCATAAAGGGCGTATGCGTTTTCTCCTGAATATATTCAGGGGAAAACGCATACACCCTTTTTGACCAAGCAAGCAAGCGGGCAATGCAAATCTGCACTACAAAGAAGGATCACTTCCCACCAGTCAAAAGGGACATTCACAAATTGTGTAAAAACCAGAAAGGCAAGACAGGCCCTGGAGAACAGGGAGCCTTGTTATGCTGATGGGCGGGATGTAAATTGCCAACTGCCTCTCTGGAGGAGTGTACTGTGTTCCCTAAAACAAGTAAAGAACAGATCTACAGAGCCAAGGGCACTTCCAGTCTAGGGAATATACCTTGGGAAAACTGAAAATCAATAAGACAGAGCCACCAAAAAATTTAGGGCTGCACTGCTTACAAGGACCTCTACTTGGGTACACCTTAAATATCCCAGGAAATATAACAACGGTTCAAAAAACTGTGGTACTTACGTACGATGGAATATCCCTCAGCCATGAAATCAATGTCATAAGACCAGTAGCAGCAAAATGGGTGGATTCAGGTACGATGATTCTAAGTGAAATAAGTCACAGAGAAAAAGAAACTTATCATAAGATATCACTTATGAAGATCCTGTAAACATGGCTACACTAGAACTGAGTTAGGAAAGAGAACAGTGTCTCACATTTAGAAAACACTCTTATGCCTGCTTAAGGGGGAAGGAGAGGTGGGGTGATGCATAAAACCAGAGTTTGATATAAGCACAGTTTCCGTTCCAAAAACCAACTATGGAATAGACAAGACCTACACCTTCCTCAGTGAAAGGGACTCAAAACTCCATATTTCCTGCAGAGGAATATATCTGACTAGTAAGAATCTTAAAACCTATGTATTGATATGTCTCCGTAAGGGAATCAAGTGTGTCTAGACTGGCATAAACATGGCAGTGAGAATCAGCTCAAACCCACTATAAAAAGGAATTTGAAAAACAAAACAAAAAATCTGGGAAATTCTTTACAATTCCTTCAGGGTCTCTGATGAAACCTGGAATGACCCTATCTACAACGACAGCTGGATGTGGCATAAGGCTGGACACTTGGGACAGAGAGGAATGGTGAGATTGGGTGAGCAAATGCAGACCCTTTAAAGCACAAATGCCTGGCACCCATTCCATGGGTCCCAACTCTCTAGGTTGAAGGGAATATTACTACAGCTATAACATGTACAGGAAACCTAGAGAACGGACACACTGTGAATACGAAAGGTTTCTAAAACTCAACGAATAGTCCCTCTCCTGGTGCTCCGGTTTGACTTTCCATCTGCTTTACTATCAATCTCCCAACTTGGAGAGACAGCCCCTTTAACCTCCTCTTTCGGACAGGTTTCCAATTTGGCAGAGGATGAAAGGGAAGAGGGAGAACCAATGAGAGAGTAGCTGTTAGGCATTTGTACGGGCACATATCACTGTAATTTCCCACAGGAAGAAGTATTAACCAAAGTCTCAGCCACCCACCGGGAACCAGCATAGGTCCTGAACCAAAATTTTGGACATGCGGTCAGCTCACAAAAAACGAGTTGAAAAATGGAGCTCAAGGGCACAGCATTTCACAAACTTGCAGAGAAATAAAGGACAACTATCATCCAAAAATCTGTTGAGGGAAGGCAACGAGGCGGACGTGAAAGCGAGGCAGAATAGCAGGAAACAGATTTCAAGAGGTACGTTGGAATCGCCTATACAGCACAGGAAGAGGGGCAGAACTTCGACAATGATGCAGTTGGCCAAAAAGGGCGTATGCGTTTTCTCCTGAATATATTCAGGAGAAAATGCATACGCCCTTTTTGGCCAAGCAAGCAAGCGGGCAAGGCAAATCTGCACTACAAAGAAGTATCACTTCCCACCGGTCAGAACGGACATCCACAAAATGTGTAAAACCCAGAAAGGCAAGACAGGCCCTGGAGAACAGGGAGCCTTGTAATGCTGATGGGCGGGATGTAAATTGCCAACTGCCTCTCTGGAGGAGTACATTGCTTTCCCTAAAACAAGTAAAGAACAGAGCTACAGAGCCAAGGGCACTTCCCGTCTAGGGAATATAATTTGGGAAAACTGAAAATCAATAAGACAGACCCACCCCAAAATTTAGGGCTGCACTGCTTACAAGGACCTCAACTTGGGTACACCTTAAATATCCCAGGAAATATAAAAATGGTTCAAAAAATTGTGGTACTTACGTACGATGGAATATCCCTCAGCCATGAAATCAATGTCATAAAACCAGTAGCAGCAAAATGGGTGGATTCAGGTACGATGATTCTAAGTGAAATAAGTCACACAGAAAAAGAAACTTATCATAAGATATCACTTATGAAGATCCTGTAAACATGACTACACTTGAACTGAGTTAGGAAAGAGAACAGTGTCTCACATTTAGAAAACACTCTTATGCCTGCTTAAGGGGGAAGGAGAGGTGGGGTGATGCATAAAACCAGAGTTTGATATAAGCACAGTTACCGTTCCAAAAACCAACTATGGAATAGACAAGACCTATACCTTCCTCAGTGAAAGGGACTCAAAACCCCATATTTCCCGCAGAGGAAAATATCTGACTAGTAAGAATCTTAAAACCTATGTATTGATATGTCTCCGTAAGGGAATCAAGTGTGTCTAGATTGGCAAAAACATAGCAGCGAGAATCAGCTCAAACCCACTATAAAAAGGAATTTCAAAAACAAACCAAAAAAACTTGTAAATTCTTTACAATTCCTTCAGGGTCTCTGATGAAACCTGGAATGACCCTATCTACAATGACAGCTGGATGTGGCATAAGGCTGGACACTTGGGACTGAGAGGATTGGTGAGATTGTGTGAGCAAATGCAGACCCTTTAAAGCAATAATGCCTGGCACCCATTCCATGGGTCCCAACTCTCCAGGTTGAAGGGAATATTACTACCGCTATAACATGTACGGGAAACCTAGAGAACGGACACACTGTGAATACGAAAGGTTTCTAAAACTCAACGAACAGTCCCTCTCCTGGTGCTCCGGTTTGACTTTCCATGTGCTTTACTATCAATCTCCCAACTTGGAGAGACAGCCCCTTTAACCTCCTCTTTCGGACAGGTTTCCAATTTGGCAGAGGATGAAAGGGAAGAGGGAGAACCAATGAGAGAGTAGCTGTTAGGCATTTGTACGGGCACATATCACTGTAATTTCCCACAGGAAGAAGTATTAACCAAAGTCTCAGCCACCCACCGGGAACCAGCATAGGTCCTGAACCAAAATTTTGGACATCCGGTCAGCTCACAAAAAACGAGTTGAAAAATGGAGCTCAAGGGCACAGCAATTCACAAACTTGCAGAGAAATAAAGGACAACTATCATCCAAAAATCTGTTGAGGGAAGGCAACGAGGCGGACTTGAAAGCGAGGCAGAATAGCAGGAAACAGATTTCAAGAGGTACGTTGGAATCGCCTTTAAAGCACAGGAAGAGGGGCAGAACTTCGACAATGATGCAGTTGGCCAAAAAGGGCGTATGTGTTTTCTCCTGAATATATTCCGGAGAAAACGCATACACCCTTTTTGGCCAAGCAAGCAAGTGGGCAAGGCAAATCTGCACTACAAAGAAGTATCACTTCCCACCGGTCAGAACGGACATCCACAAAATGTGTAAATACCAGAAAGGCAAGACAGGCCCTGGAGAACAGGGAGCCTTGTAATGCTGATGGGCGGGATGTAATTGCCAACTGCCTCTCTGGAGGAGTACATTGTTTTCCCTAAAACAAGTAAAGAACAGAGCTACAGAGCCAAGTGCACTTCCCGTCTAGGGAATATAACTTGGGAAAACTGAAAATCAATAAGACAGACCCACCCAAAAATTTAGGGCTGCACTGCTTACAAGGACCTCAACTTGGGTACACCTTAAATATCCCAGGAAATATAAAAATGGTTCAAAAAATTGTGGTACTTACGTACGATGGAATATCCCTCAGCCATGAAATCAATGTCATAAGACCAGTAGCAGCAAAATGGGTGGATTCATGTACGATGATTCTAAGTGAAATAAGTCACACAGAAAAAGAAACTTATCATAAGATATCACTTATGAAGATCCTGTAAACATGGCTACACTTGAACTGAGTTAGGAAAGAGAACAGTGTCTCACATTTAGAAAACACTCTTATGCCTGCTTAAGGGGGAAGGAGAGGTGGGGTGATGCATAAAACCAGAGTTTGATATAAGCACAGGTACCGTTCCAAAAACCAACTATGGAATAGACAAGACCTACACCTTCCTCAGTGAAAGGGACTCAAAACCCCATATTTCCCGCAGAGGAATATATCTGACTAGTAAGAATCTTAAAACCTATGTATTGATATGTCTCCATAAGGGAATCAAGTGTTTCTAGACTGGCATAAACATGGCAGCGAGAATCAGCTCAAACCCACTATAAAAAGGAATTTCAAAAACAAAACAAAAAAACTGGGAAATTCTTTACGATTCCTTCAGGGTCTCAGATGAAACCTGGAATGACCCTATCTACAATGACAGCTGGATGTGGCATAAGGAGGGTCACTTGGGACTGACACGACTGGTGAGATTGGGAGAGCAAATGCAGACCCTTTAAAGCAATAATGCATGGCACCCATTCCATGGGTCCCAACTCTCCAGGTTGAAGGGAATATTACTACAGCAATAACATGTACGGGAAACCTAGAGAACGGACACACTGTGAATACGAAAGGTTTCTAAAACTCAACGAATAGTCCCTCTCCTGGTGCTCCGGTTTGACTTTCCATCTGCTTTAGTATCAACCTCCCAAATTGGAGAGACAGCCCCTTTAACCTCCTGGTTCGCACAGGTTGCCAATTTGGCAGAGGATGAAAGGGAAGAGGGAGAACCAATGAGAGAGTAGCTGTTAGGCATTTAAACGGGCACATATCACTGTAATTTCCCGGCAGGAAGAAGAATTGACCAAAGTCTCAGCCACCCACCGGGAACCAGCATAGGTCCTGAACCAAAATTTTTGGACTTGCGGTCAACTCACCAAAAACGAGTTGAAAAATGGAGCTCAGGGGCACAGCAATTCACAAACTGGCTGAGTAATAAAGGACAACTATCGTCCAAAAATCTGTTGAAGGAAGGCAACGAGGCGGACTTGAAAGCGAGGCAGAATAGCAGGAAACATATTTCAAGAGGTACGTTGGAATCGCCTTTAAAGCACAGGAAGAGGGGCACAACTTCGAGAATGATGCACTTGGCCAAAAAGAGCGTATGCCTTTTCTCCTGAATATATTGAGGAGAAAACGCATACGCCCTTTTTGGCCAAGCAAGCAAGCGGGCAATGCAAATATGCACTACAAAGAAGTATCACTTCCCACCGGTCAGAAGGGACATCCACAAAATGTGTAAAAACCAGAAAGGGAAGACAGGCCCTGGAGAACAGGGAGCCTTGTTATGCTGATGGGCGGGATGTAAATTGCCAACTGCCTCTCTGGAGAAGTGTATTGTGTTCCCTAAAACAAGTAAAGAACAGAGCTACAGAGCCAAGGGCACTTCCAGTCTAGGGAATATACCTTGGGAAAACTGAAAATCAATAAGACAGAGCCACCAAAAAATTTAGGGCTGCACTGCTTTCAAGGACCTCAACTTGTGTACACCTTAAATATCCCAGGAAATATAAAAATGGTTCAAAAAATTGTGGTACTTACGTACGATGGAATATCCCTCAGCCATGAAATCAATGTCATAAGACCAGTAGCAGCAAAATGGGTGGATTCAGGTACGATGATTCTAAGTGAAATAAGTCACACAGAAAAGAAACTTATCATAAGATATCACTTATGAAGATCCTGTAAACATGGCTACACTTGAACTGAGTTAGGAAAGAGAACAGTGTCTCACATTTAGAAAACACTCTTATGCCTGCTTAAGGGGGAAGGAGAGGTGGGGTGATGCATAAAACCAGAGTTTGATATAAGCACAGGTACCGTTCCAAAAACCAACTATTTAATAGACAAGACCTATACCTTCCTCAATGAAAGGGACTCAAAACACCATATTTCCCGCAGAGGAATATATCTGACTAGTAAGAATCTTAAAACCTATGTATTGATATGTCTCCGTAAGGGAATCAAGTGTGTCTAGACTGCCAAAAACATGGCAGCGAGAATCAGCTCAAACCCACTATAAAAAGGAATTTCAAAAACAAACCAAAAAAACTTGTAAATTCTTTACAATTCCTTCAGGGTCTCTGATGAAACCTGGAATGACCCTATCTACAACGACAGCTGGATGTGGCATAAAGCTGGACACTTGGGACTGAGAGGATTGGTGAGATTGTGTGAGCAAATGCAGACCCTTTAAAGCAATAATGCCTGGCACCCATTCCATGGGTCCCAACTCTCCAGTTTGAAGGGAATATTACTACCGCTATAACATGTACGGGAAACCTAGAGAACGGACACACTGTGAATACGAAAGGTTTCTAAAACTCAACGAATTGTCAATCTCCTGGTGCTCCGGTTTCACTTTCCATCTGCTTTACTATCAACCTCCCACCTTGGAGAGACAGCCCCTTTAACCTCCTGGTTCGCACAGGTTTCCAATTTAGCAGAGGATGAAAGGGAAGAGGGAGAACCAATGAGAGAGTAGCTGTTAGGCATTTGGACGGGCACATATCACCCTAACTTCCCAGCAGGAAGAAGAATTAACCAAAGTCTCAGCCCCCCACCGGGAACCAGCATAGGTCCTGAACCAAAATTTTGGACTTGCGGTCAGCTCACAAAAAACGAGTTGAAAAATGGAGCTCAAGGGCACAGCAATTCACAAACTGGCAGAGTAATAAAGGACAACACTCGTCCAAAATCTGTTAAGGGAAGGCAACGAGGCGGAGTTGAAAGCTAGGCAGAATAGCAGGAAATATATTTCAAGAGGTACGTTGGAATCGCATTTAAAGCACAGGAATAGGGGCACAACTTCGACAATGATGCACATGGCCAAACAGGGCATATGCGTTTTCTCCTGAATATATTCAGGAGAAAACGCATACACCCTTTTTGGCCAAGCAAGCAAGCGGGCCATGCCAATCTGCACTACAAAGAAGTATCACTTCCCAACAGTCAAGAGGGACATCCACAAAATGTGTAAAAACCAGAAAGGTAAGACAGGCCCTGGAGAACAGGGAGCCTTGTTATCCTGATTGGCGGGATGTACACTGCCAACTGCCTCTCTGGAGGAGTGCATTGTGTTCCCTAAAACAAGTAAACAACAAAGCTACAGAGCCAAGGGCACTTCCAGTCTAGGGAATATACCTTGGGAAAACTGAAGATCAATAAGACAGAGACACCCCAAAATTTAGGGCTGCAGTGCTTACAAGGACCTCAACGTGGGTACACCTTAAATATCCCAGGAAATCTAAAAATGGTTCAAAAAATTGTGGCACTTACGTACGATGGAATATCCCTCAGCCATGAAATCAATGTCATAAGACCAGTAGCAGCAAAATGGGTGGATTCAGGTACGATGATTCTAAATGAAATAAGTCACACAGAAAAAGAAACTTATCATAAGATATCACTTATGATGATCCTGTAAACATGGCTACACTTGAACTGAGTTAGGAAAGAGAACAGTGTCTCACATTTAGAAAACACTCTTATGCCTGCTTAAGGGGGAAGGAGAGGTGGGTTGATGTATAAAACCAGAGTTTGATATAAGCACAGGTTCCGTTCCAAAAACCAACTATGGAATAGACAAGACCTACACCTTCCTCAGTGAAAGGGACTCAAAACCCCATATTTCCCGCAGAGGAATATATCTGACTAGTAAGAATCTTAAAACCTATGTATTGATATGTCTCCGTAAGGGAATCAAGTGTGTCTAGACTGGCATAAACATGGCAGCGAGAATCAGCTCAAACCCACTATAAAAAGGAATATCAAAAACAAAACAAAAAACTGGAAAATTCTTAACAATTCCTTCAGGCTCTATGATGAAACCTGGAAAGACCCTATCTACAACGACAGCTGGATGTGGCATAAGGCTGGACACTTGGGACTGAGAGGATTGGTGAGATTGGGTGAGCAAATGCAGACCCTTTAAAGCACAAATGCATGGCACCCATTCCATGGGTCACAACTCTCCAGGTTGAAGGGAATATTACTACAGCTATAACATGTACGGGAAACCTAGAGAACGGACCCACTGTGAATACGAAAGGATTCTAAAACACAACGAATAGTCCCTCTCCTGGTGCTCCGGTTTGACTTTCCATGTGCTTTACTATCAATCTCCCAACTTGGAGACACAGCCCATTTAACCTCCTGGTTCGCACAGGTTTCCAATTTGGCAGAGGATGAAAGGGAAGAGGGAGAACCAGTGAGAGAGTAGCTGTTAGGCATTTAGACGGGCACATATCACTCTAACTTCCCAGCAGGAAGAAGAATTAACCAAAGTCTCAGCCCCCCAACGGGAAACAGCATAGGTCTTGAACCAAAATTTTGGACTTGCGGTCAGCTCACAAAAAACGAGTTGAAAAATTGAGCTCAAGGGCACAGCAATTCACAAAATGGCAGAGTAATAAAGGAAAACTATCTTCCAAAATTTGTTAAGGGAAGGCAACGAGGCAGACTTTAAAGCGAGGCAGAATAGCAGGAAATAGATTTCAAGAGGTACGTTGGAATCGCCTTTACAGCACAGGAAGAGGGGCACAACTTCGACAATGATGCACTTGGCCAAAAAGTGCGTATGCGTTTTCTCCTGAATATATTCAGGAGAAAACGCATACGCCCTTTTTGGCCAAGCAAGCAAGCGGGCAATGCTAATCTGCACTACAAAGAAGTATCACTTCCCACCAGTCAAGAGGGACATCCACAAAATGTGTAAAAACCAGAAAGGTAAGACAGGCCCTGGAGAACAGGGAGCCTTGTTATCCTGATGGGCGGATGTACACTGCCAACTGCCTCTCTGGAGGAGTGCATTGTGTTCCCTAAAACAAGTAAACAACAGAGCTACAGAGCCAAAGGCACTTCCAGTCTAGGGAATATACCTTGGGAAAACTGAAAATCAATAAGACAGAGCCACCCCAAAATTTAGGGCTGCAGTGCTTACAAGGACCTCAACTTGGGTACACCTTAAATATCCCAGGAAATATAAACATGGTTCAAAAAATTGTGGTACTTACGTACGATGGAATATCCCTCAGCCATGAAATCTATGTCATAAGACCAGTAGCAGCAAAATCGGTGGATTCAGGTACGATGATTCTAAATGAAATAAGTCACACAGAAAAAGAAACTTATCATAAGATATCACTTATGAAGATCCTGTAAACATGGCTACACTTGATCTGAGTTAGGAAAGAGAACAGTGTCTCACATTTAGAAAACACTCTTATGCCTGCTTAAGGGGGAAGGAGAGGTGGGGTGATGCATAAAAGCAGAGTTTGATATAAGCACAGGTACCGTTCCAAAAACCAACTATGGAATAGACAAGACCTACACTTTCCTCAGTGAAGGGGACCCGAGGCATCTGTGAGTAACCGTGAGCTGAGCCCGAGGCCAGCTGCTGCTGAACTTTTCCCACCCTTCCCAGGTAAAACACCTGAATATGTACAAGGGCTTGAAAGCCTAGAGGAAGGGCCGTGGAGCCACACCAGTGACAGCACGCAGGAAAACTTGGTGCCTGCAGGCCAGCCAGGATGGTCCTGGACCTGGGCGCTCTTCTGAAAACTTTCCATTGCCCTGCCTGAGATACCCCTCCTGTCCCGGCCCCCACTGCTTTTTTCCTTCCTCACCTTTGTCCGGAGAGAAATTCCAGCGGAAGGTATGGTTGACACATCCTCTTCTTTACAGGTGGAAGCCTGGCATCTCCTGCAGAAAGTCCAGCAGAGACCCACTCACACCGGGCCACCCACAAAGCCGTGGCCCCTCACTCCCTCCCACCAGCACAGCCCCGAGACTGCTGACGGGGCAGAGAATATGGAGTCAGGCACAGCTTCAGGGGCTATTGCTGCCTGCAGCGCTGTTTATATTGACCTCAACCCAGGCACACCAGGGGAGGGCCGGCCGGCAGGGTCAGGCTACACAGGTCAGCTAATCCTCAGCACTCAGGGAATCACATTGTTGAAAATGGACCTCGCTAAGGCAGAATAGAAGCCAAGGAATAGAAGGAAACAATGCCATTTGCAGCACCGTAGGTGTGTCTAGAGGCAATCACGTGACTTGTAGTAAGTCAGAAAGTGAAAGACACATATCATATCATATCTCTTATAGGTGTGACCAAAAAATGGATACCAGGGCAGATATTTCCTCGGAGAAGGGCTATCACAGATTCATTCAACAAACTTATGGTTCACCAATGGAAAGGTGTGAGGATTGGTTTCATTATGATATTGGGGTTAACAGACATATACAAACACAGGTGACATATAGAATCACCAAAGACCTACAGAATACCAAGAGAAGACTACTCAACATTCTGTCATAAGGTACATGGGAAAAGGATCCCAGGAAGAACAGACATATTTATATGTGTAAAAGAACCACATCTTCCACACCTACAACGAGCCAAACATTGTAATCAAATTTGCTGTAATAAAAAATAAAAAATTAAATTAAAAACACGAACAAGAAGTAGTGAGACAAACTTGAGGGGCTTTCTCCTGGCACATTCCATTCTAAATTCCAATCTAGAACACGACTTCCATTGAGGCTCTGTTGCCCCTGACACCAGATTTGGTAAGGGAGAACTGCTTCCACCTTGTGGCCATTTCACACAACAGCAGCTTTAATCCCAGCGCTAATGGTCAGTTGATATTCAAAATCATTGCATGCCTGTAAATGACACCTGCCCTGAAAACAAATCCTGGGTTCATATATCGACCAAAAAATTCAAAGGACGTCCATATTTCAAAACGACAGTTTCCAAAGGCATATTTTACACACATTAGTCTTCTGCTTCTTTTTCTTTCTTTCTTTTTTTGTTAAAAAAACGGGAATGGCAAAAAGCATCCCTCAGAATGGGCGAAAATATTTGCAAACGAATCAATGGACAAAGGTTTAATCTCCAATATATATAAAGAGCTCATGCAGCTTAATATTAAAACAACAAAAAACCCAATACAAAAATGGGCCGAAGATCTAAAGAGACATTTCTTCAAAGAAGACACACAGATGGCCAAGACGCACATGAAAAGCTGCTCAACATCACTAATTATTAGAGAAATGCAAATCAAAACTACAATGAGGTATCACCTCACACCTGTTAGAATCGGCATCATCAGAAAATCTACAAACAACGAATTCTGGGGAGGGTGTGGACAAAAGGATCCCTCTTCCACTAGTGGTGGAAATGTAAATTGATACAGTCACGATGGAGAACAGTATGGAGTTTCCTTAAAAAAACTAGAAATAGAATTACCATATGATCCAGCAATCCCACTTCTGGGCATATACCCAGAGAAAACCATAAATCAAAAAGGCACATGCACCACAATGCTCATTTCAGCACTATTTACGATAGCCAGGTAATGGAAGCAACCTAAATACCCACAGACAGACGAATGGATAAAGATGTGGTACATATATAAAATGGAATATTACTCAGCCATAAGAAGGAATGAAACTGGGTCATTTGTAGAGACGTCGATGGATCTAGAGACTGTCATACAGAATGAAGTAAGTCAGAAAGAGAAAAACAAATATTGTATATTAATGCATATACGTGGAACCTAGAAAAGTGGTACAGATGAACTGCTTTGCAGGGAAGAAATAGAGACACAGAGGTAGAGAACACACGTATGGACACCAAGTGTGGGAAGCCATGGGGAGGTGGTGTTGGGATGAGTTGGGAGATTGGGATTGACCTGTATACATGTATATGCATAAAATACATAACTAATAATAACCTGCTGTATAAAAAAATAAATAAAATTAAATTTCAAAATTTTAAAAAGTAAAATTTAAAAATAAAACAGAAAAAAGTTCTTCCCTTCACACAGATGTATTTATATGAATGAATTATTTCCATGCTTATATCTATAAATACATAAAAGAGGAATAAAATCTAACTTGAACCAAAAAAGAAAAAAAAAACCTGAACCCACGAGTTAGACAGAGGAAAACCCTATCAGGGCACTTGCTCCAGCGGTAAACAATTCTGAAATTGGTCATAGGTGGGGAATCATCACCCATACAGCCAGCAGCCCACCCCCCAAGCAAGGAGGGTCCTCATTGCAAAGCTGGGGGACCAAGCCAAGGCATCTGTGAGTAAACGTGAGCTGAGCCCCAGTCCTGCGGCAGCTGAACTCTTCCCACCCTTTCCAGGTAAAACACCTGAATATGTACAAGAACTTGCAAGCTTAGAGGAAGGGCTGTGGAGCCACACCAGCGACAGCACACAGGCCAACTTGGTGCCTGCAGGCCAGTCAGGATGGTCCTGGCCCCAGATGCTCTTCTGGAAGCTTTCCATTTCCCTGCCTGAGATACCCCTCCTGCCACGGCCCCCACTGCTTTTTTACTTCCTCACCTCTGCCTGGGGAGAAATTCCAGCGTCAGGTATCGGTGACACCTCTTCTTCTTTAGCAGGTGGCAGCCTGACAACTCCTGCAGAAAGTCCAGCAGAGCCCCACTCACACCTGGCCACCCACAAAGCCACGGCCCCTCACTCCCTCCCACCAGCACAGCCCCGGCACTGCCTACGGGGCAGAGAATATGGCGTCAGTCACAGCTACAAGGGCTGTCGCTCACTGGAGAGCTGTTTATATTGCCCTCAACCCAGGCACACCTGTGGAGGGCTGGCAGGCAGTTTCAGGCTACCAAAATCAGCCAATCCTCACCCCTCAGGGGCTCACAGTTGCAGAAAATGAAACTTGCTAAACGGGCCAGGCCCTAGGAACAGGTGTGGGCTCTTGAGAGTCAGGATAGACAAGGGGCTGCAGCTGCGGCTTGTTTTCTTATCATTTTATCTGGTCCATGAGTGGAAAACAACTTCAAGAAGACACTATCCTAATGAGAGGAACCCAGGAGTCAGGGAGAGGAGTGATGGTGGGTGGAGACAGAGGCCTGGTGCCCTGGCTGCAGTGGAAGTGTCTGGAAGACCAGGCAGAAAGAGCCTGCAGAGAGTGATAGCCATGGTCACAGACCTGTCAGAGCTGCTGTTTGTTAGTTCAAGTCCTTCTCTGAGGTATTCTGTGTCAGCTGTGAGCGACAGGTGAGCTGGGGGTTCTCTGCAAGGTGGGCTATGTGCACAGTTCCTGTATGTCCAGCCCTGCGGGGGTACCTGCCCAGGGGAGCTCCGTATCCTGGGAAGGGCCTGAGTAGGAGAGCCCCATGGGCGGCTGGGTAGCTGCAGAGTTGAGCTCCATACCCTGGGAGGGACTTGACCACGAGAGCCCCGTGGGCTGTGGGGTAGGGGTGCAGCCCAGGTGAGCTCCATATCCTGGGATTGGCCTGACCATGAGAGCCCCATGGGCTGCTGGAGACCTGATAAAGGATATCAGGACAGTCAGTGAAGCCACCGAGGATATACATCCAGTAGCTCCTATTTCCTACTCCCTGCTGGTCATTCTACCTTCCACCAGGCCATGGCATTCTGTATTAGACTTCAATGATGCCTTCTTCTGTATTCCATTCATCTCAGAGTCACAAGAATTTTTGGCTTGTGAGTGGCAGGACACAACATGCAACAAAAGCAATCATGCTGGGCCGTCCTGCCCCAATGGTTCAAAAATCCCCACACCATCATTGGGGAAATGTCCTCTAAAGACCTAAAAGTTCAACCTCTGTAAAAGGGAACCCTCCTTCAATATGCAGATGACATTCTGATCGCCAGGCCTACTAAAGACGCCTCTGAACTACCTAGCCAAGAAAGGATAGAAGGTGTCCAAGAAAAACGCTCAAATATCCCAGGCTAAGGCGACATGCCTGGGCTGCATTCTCACAGATATTCGGAGAAACGCATCCCAGGATAGGGAAGAAGCCATTTGCAGCCTTACCTCTTCTAAAACTAGAAGACAGCTTAGGGGTTCCTGGGGAGGCCAAGGTTTTCTGCATCTGGATCCCTAACTACAGTCTAATAGCTGGGCCTCTACATGAAACACTGACACGAAAAGATGATGATCCTTTTGAATAGAATCCAGAAGCAGCCTTTCAAGAATGGAAAGAGCAGTCAATACAGACCCTTGCCCAGGAACTCCCTAATTTAGCTAAACCCTTTGACCTTTACATACCCGGTCAAAGGTTGATCGCCCTTGGAGCCTTAGTGCAAAAACTGGGACCACTTGAAATGGAGCAACACAAGAATGCCCTTCAGGTATGATAAACTATGGTCACCAAGGGCTTTGCCCACCGACTCATCAGGCCAGGATACTGGGGTATCTAAAAAGCTGGAAATCAGCAGCCCACAAGGCCAGCTCCCTCCTAAGGGAAAAGGACCCCTCGTGGTGATCTTAACCACCCATCATGCCCTGAAGTTGCAGGGTTCGCTCTGTGGACACACTGACCTCGAGTGAGGAGGCCCTCCAACTCCAACCTCCAGAGAGATAAACGGGGGCAACGGGCCCCCAAGATGACTCGTGTGACCATCACTTGACCTGGAGTTTCTCTCAGAAAACGACAAGACTGTGCCCTGAAAGAGCAGACTACTGCTTGCAGGACTTACTGCACCCAGAGGGGAGCTAATAAGCTTGGCGGGGGAAACGTATATCACGCTTTCACCATAGAAAACCCTACAGACACCGCGGTGATGGTGGCCAATATGACCGGCTGGACTGCTGGCTACTTCTAAAGGCCGTTGACTCAGTGGACGTCATGGTCCTGGATCACCACTGACCCTGGACTGTCTGGGAGTTGCGCGGGCAGGGCTCTGACACATGGTGCTGTTTGTACATTAATTCAGGGACCTAATTAAAGAAAGCACAGACTACTGGTCAGAGCATCTAGTCTGGCAAAAACTGTCAGCCTAAGGTCGCCGAACATATGTGGGGTGGGGTGAAACCTGCCACCGCAGCATCTCTGCGCCTCTCTTTCCTGGACCCTTAAAGGTCATTAGAATCTGTAACACTTCCAATGCTGGTGCTCAGGCGGACGAGAAGTGAGGCAGGAGGCCTTGGGACAATCAACCTCACCAGGAGGCTGGTGGGGAGACGTTTTGCCCCTCCCCCCATGTATCAGGGCTCCCACCACAGCATGAAGCAGTTACAAAAGAGGGGTCTGCACCCTCAACACCCCAAGAATAAGGAACGGAACAAAAAGCAGAGGAGGTGTTCGTCTCCGGCAACGTTCATTAAAAATTCCTGGGAGATAAAAAGAGAATCTGGGCAATAAAATAAAGTCTAACCTGTTTTTCCTTTGTGCTTTGTCTAATTTCACGTGCTCCTAGGGTTCCGCATGCAGAGGTCCCACACCCGGCACTTCAGACCCGATTTCCTAGTGCAGAATGGCTGGGTCGACACCTCAGCTAGTGGGGTCCCATGCAGACTCCGCGGCATAGAGCCTGAGCTGCAGCCAATGCAGCCCTCGAGAGCTCCATCACCTCCCTCCCACTGACGCTGCCGGGGACCCTACACAGCAGCCCAGCCCACAGCCCATGGGGGAGTGCACGCTCTCACCTCTCCATTCTGTTTTCAAAATAATGTTTCCTTTGCTTCTGAACCAAACTCAGTCTTGATCTGTTGGCTCCAATGACACTGGGCACGGGGACTCCTGTTGGGGTCCACTCTGGAGGATCAGTAACAGAAATTGAGAACATTGTAACTTCAATGAACAGATGTGTGAGCCAAACTGTAGTTAACATAGAGCAGTGTATAATGCTCGGGTAAAATAAGATGTTTCTAAGACTTACATTTGATATTTCCATCACTTTCCTATAAGCAAGTTCAGTGAAGACGTCTGTCTTATTTGTCAGGTCAACATTAGAGAAATGAAGTGATTTATTTTCATGGATGTACATCGAATACTCTTGGCTGAAGCTTCAATCTTGTTTTGAATGCTTTTCCATTGAAAATGATACCTCTCTTTCAGCTCCCCCATTTCTGCGAAGTATAAAACCTTATAATTTATTATTACCAAAGGGGAAAGGTAAGAGAAGGGATAAATTAACAGTTTGGGATTAACACATACACACTGCTATGTATAAAATAGATCATCAACAATGAACTACTGTATAGCACAGGGAACTACACTGAATATTTTGCAATAACCTATAAGGGGAAATAATCTGAAAAAGAATAGATATTTTTATTGACATCATCTGTCAATGACAGATAAAATGTAACCTAAGCAAGGCCGATGGTGAGCGCTTCTGACCCTGAAGATTTCAGTCATCTAAAGTTTGGGCTCTGCCTATTTCCCAAGGCCCTTAAAGGACATACGTGTAGCCGTAGCTTAAAAATTCCCCAGTTTGGGGTTCGGGGAGGCACTGAATTGGAAAAATCCCTGGTGTTCTCCTTACATGCACGGGACCCTTCCTACAGCTAAAACATGCCTGTCACACCTAGAGGATGGTACACCGTTTGATCGGAAAGAGTTTGGAAAAGGCACCTCATCTCCTCATCGCCTGGTGCTCGGGTTCAACCCTCCAGCATCTTTCCTAACAATCTCCTCACTTGGGGATATCAGCACCGTCAACATCCTGTTGCACACAGTTTGGAATTTGTCCAGAGGATGAAGCGGAAGGATGAGAAAAATTTAGAGACAAGTCTTAGGTGTTCGGACAGGCACATGCCACTCTAATTTCCAATCCAGAAGACAAATTCATCAAAGGCTAGAATTGCCCATGGAAACAGAATAGGGCTAGAGGAAATCCCGCTGTTTTGTGTCCAGTTTCCAAAAACACAAGTTGAAAAATGGAACTCAGGGGCACTAAAATTCATGAAACTGCAGAGTTGAAAATATCTATCGTCGAAAAATGTCTTGAGGTAAGTCACAGAAAAGGAATTGTAAGCAAGGGAGAGTGGCAGGAAACAGATTTGAAGAGGTAGAAAGGACTCCCCATTAAAGCACAAGAAAAGGGGCTGAACATCGCCAATGATGCAGTTGGCCAAAAAGGGTGTATGTATTTTTTTCTGAATATATTCAAGTAAAGGCCATACACACTTTTTATCCAACCAAACAGGTGGGCACTGGAAATCAATATCACAAAATGTATCACTTCACATCAGTCAGAAGGGCCATCCACATAAAGTGTAAACACCAGAAATGCAGGACAGGGCGAGGAGAAAAGGGAGCCCTGTGAGGCTGATAGTGGAAATGTAATTTGCCAACGGCCACTCTGGAGAAGTGTATTGTGTTTGCTAAAACATCTAAAAAATGAGCTACAGAGCATAGGGCACTTGCACTCATGGGCGTGTACCTTGGGAAAAACAAAAATCGACAGAAAACAGGCACCCGAACGTTTACCACCTCTCTGTTAAAAAGGGCCTCAACTTGGATATAACCTAAATGTCCCTGGAAGGATAAAATGGATAAAAGAGATGGGGTACTTATGTAGAGTGGAATATTACTCACCCAGAAATCAATGAAATAAGGCCAGTTGTAACAACTCTGGAAGAGTTACATACGATCATTCTAAGTGACATATGTCAGAAAGAAAAAGACACATATCATAAGATGTCACTTAAAGGTGGAATCAAAAATGGCTACACATGAAATAAATTACAAAACAGAAACATAGTCAAATATGTAGAAAATAGACATAAGGCTGCTAAATGGGAAAGGTGGGGAATGGTGAGGTATTATCCAGGAGGTTGAAATTAGCAAAGATACCATTCCAAGTACCAAATTGAATAACTGACAAGGCCTACACGGTACCTCAAAGAACTGCACTCAGCCCACTCAAGTTACTGGAAAATAATACATATGACTGGTAAGCATCTGAAAAAGAAGTTATTGTTGTCTCACAGTACATGAATCAAGTGGATGTACAGCAGCAAAAAACAGAGCTTTGAAAATCAGCTGTAACCAATATAAAAATAAATTTAAAACTATTTATAAAAACAGTGAGACAGGCAAAAATTCTTACAACTTTTGTTGAAGGGCTACGATGTAACATGGATTGAACACATGTAGACCCACAGCAGGATGATTATATAAGGCTGGAATCTATGCACGCTAAGAGATGTTAGAGAGGCTGGGTGAGGAAATGCAGACCTTTTAAAGTAATACTGCCTGGTACCCATTACATGGGTCCCAAATCTGCAGGTTCAAGGGAATCTTCTGACAGCGAAAACATGCCTGGGAAACCGAGATGAATGTACACCGTGTGCTCAGGAAAGGTGTCTAAAATGCACCTCATTTTTGATCTCCTGGTGCTGGGGTTCGCCATTCCAGCCACATTACTAACAATCTCCCCACTTGGAGAATCAGCACCTTTAACCTCCTGTTTCACACAGTTTGCAATTTGTGCAGAGGATAAATGGGAAGGGGGGGAACCAATGAGAGATTAGCTGTAGGACTTTTGACAGGCACATGTCACTCTAATTTCCCATTAGGAAGAAGAATTAACCAAAGGCTCAGCCTGCCTCCCCAGAACCAGAATAGGGCCAGAAGTAATCCAAATGTTTGGCGGCCAGCTCACAAAAAGCGAGTTGCAAAATGGAGCTCAGGAGCAGACAATTCAAAGACCTGCAAAGATATAAATGATAACCAACGTCCAAAAATATATTCAGGTAAGGCAACGAAGAGGATCTGAATGAGAGGCAGAATTGCAGGAAACATATTTCAAAAGGTAGATTGTACTCACATTTAAAGCATATGAAAAGCAGCAGAATTTCTAAAATGATGCGGTTGGGCAAAAGGGTGTATGCGTTTTTTTCGTGAATATCTTCAGGAAAAAAACACATGCAGAGTTTTTGGCCAACCAAGCAAGAGGGAAATGCAAATCCGCACAACAAAGAAGTCTCAATTTCCACTGCTCAGAAAGGCCATCCAAAAAATGTGTACAAACCAGAAATGCAGGAGAGGCCATGGAAAACAGGGAGCCTAGTCACGCTGATGGGTGGGGTATAAATATCCAAGAGCCACTCTGAAGAAGTGTATGCTGTTTTTAAAACATCTAAAATACAAAGCCCCGGAGCAAGGGGACTTCAACTCATGGACATATAACTTGGGAAGACTAAATGTCAATAAGACACAGGCACCCCAAAGTTTAGGGCTGCTCTGCATACAAGAACCTCAACTTTGGTACACCTAAAATATCCCAGGAAAAAGAGAAATGCATAAAGAACTTCTGGTAATTTTGTACAATGGAATATCACTCAGACGTGAAATCAATGTATATAAGGCCAGTAGCAGCATAAAGAGTGGATTTAGGTATGATGATTTTAAGGGAAATTAGTCACACAGAAAAAGAATCATCATAAGATATCACTTATAGAGGGAATGTCAATATCACAACACATGAACTGAATTAGGAAAGAGAACAGAGTCTCACATTTAGCAAAAATCTCTTATGCCTGCTTCAGGGGAAAGGAGAGGTGGGGTGATGCATAAAACCAGAGTTTGATATTAGCACAGGTACCATTCCATAAACCAAATACAGAATAGACAAGACCTACACCATCCTCAGTGAACGGGACTCAACACCCCTATGCCCCACAGAGGAATATATCTGACTACTAAGAATCTTAAAACCTATGTATTGATATGTCTCCGTAAGGGAATCAATTGTGTCTAGACTGGCATAAACACGTCAGTGAAAATCAGCTCAACCCCATTATAAAAATGAATTTCAAAAAAACCCCAAAAAACAGCGAAATTCTTACACAATTCCTTCAGGGTTTCTGATGAAACCTGGAATGACCCTATCTGCAAAGACAGCTGGATGAGACATAAGGCTGGACACTTGGGACTGAGAGGACTGGTGAGATTGGGAGAGAAAATGCAGACCTTTTAAAGTAGTAATGCATGCCACCATTCCATGTGTCCCAAATCTCCAGGTAGAAGGGTATATCACTACAATTATAACATGTATGGGAAACCTAGAAAATGGACACCCTGTGATGGCGAAAGGTTTCTAAAACTCTCCTAATTTTTCCTCTCCTTGTGCTCCACTTTGGCATTCCAACTGCTTTACTATCAATCTCCCAACTTAGGAGAGTCAGCCCCTATAACCTCCTGGTTCGCACAGTTTGCTAATTGTGCAGAGGATGAAAGGGAAGAGGGAGAACCAATCAGAGAGTAGATGTAGGCATTTGGACGGGCACATGTCACTCTAAGTTCCCGGCAGGAAGAAGAATTAACCAAAGCCTCAACCACCCACAGGGAACCAATATAGCGACCCCTGGAACCAGTATAGGTCCTGAAGCAAAATTGTGGATTTGCGGCCAGCTCACAAAGTTGGGATTTGAAAATTGGAGCTCAGGGGCACAGCATTTCACAAACCTGCAGACTTATAAAGGACTACTATCTTCCAAAAATCTGTTGAGGGAAGGCAATGAAGCGGACTTGAAAATGAGGCAGAATTGCACAAAACATATTTCAAGAGGTAAATTGGAATCGCCTTTAAAGCACAGGAAAAGCATCCCAACTTGGACAGAGATGCACTTGGCCAAAAAGGGCGTATGCCTTTTCTCCTGAATATATTCAGAAGAAAACGCATACGCCCTTTTTGGCCAATCAAGCAAGCGCGCAATACAAATCCACACTACAAAGAATTGTCACTTACCACCGGTCAAAAGGGACATCCGAATATCTGTAAAAACCAGAAAGGAAAGAGAGAGATGGCAAGGGCATGAAGCAATGTGATCCCAATGGTCATGGAGGATTGTGATGACAAGATTATGTACCATTTTGTTGACAAAGGCAAGGAGCATTATGATGACAAGGTTCATGGAGCACTGTGATGAGAAGCATCACGGAGCATTGTGATTACAGGGGTCATGGAGCATTGGGATGACAAGCACATGGATCATTGTGATGACAATGGTCATGGAGCATTTTAATGACAAGAGTCCCGGATCATTGTGTTGTCAGGGTTCATGGAGCGTTGTGATGACAGTGGTCATGGAGCATTGTGATGACAGGGGTCATGGCGCATTGTGATGAGAAGGTCGTGGAGCATTGGGCTGAAAATGTCCATGGAGTACTGGGATGACAGGGGTCATGGAGCATTGTGATGACAAGGTACTGGAGAACTGTGATGAGAAGACCATGGAGCCTTGTGATGACAAGTCTCATGGAGCATTCTGATGAAAAGTGCCATGGAGCATTGTGATTACAGGGGTCTTGGAGCATTGTGATGACAAGGGCATGGAGCATTGGGATGAGAAGGCCATGGAGTGTTCTGATGACATGCATCATGGAGCTTTGTGAGGACAAGGGCATGGAGCATTGTGACTACAGCGGTCTTGGAGCACTGTGATGAAAAGGGCATGGATCATTGTGATGAAAAAGGCATGGAGCCTTGTCATGACAGGGTTCAAGGAGCAAACTGACAACAAGTGTCAGGGAGCATTGTGATGACAAGGGTATTGAGTATTGTGATGACAAAGGTCATGGAGCATTGTGATGAGAAGACGATGGATAATTGTGATGACGAGTGTCATGGGGCGTTGTGATGATAAGTGTTATGGAACATATTGATCTCAAGGATTTGGAGCATTGTGATGACAGAGGTCATGGAGCATTTTGGTTTCATTGTGATGACAATAGCCTGAAGCATTATGATGATGGGCATGGTGCATTGTGATGACAGGGTTCATGGAGCATTGAGATGAAAAGGGGCATGGAGCATTGCGATTACAGGAGTCTTGGAGCATTGTGATGACAAAGGCATGGAACATCGTGAATGAGAAGGCCATGGAGCATTCTGTTGACATGCATCATTGAGCTTTGTGATGACAAGGGCATGGAGCATTGTGATTACAGGGGTCTTGGAGCATTGTGATGACAAGGGTCATGGAGCCTTGTGATGACAAGGCTGTGGAACATTGTGATGGCAGGGGTCATAGAGCATTGTTATGACAGGGGTAATGGAGCATTGTGATGACAAGGGCATGGAGCATTGGTCTGAAAAGTTTCATGGATTATTGTGATGAGAAGTGGCAAGGAGCATTGTGATGACAAGGGCATGGAACACTGTGATACATGGGTCATGGAGGATTGTAATGAGAAGCGCATGGAGCATTGTGATAAGAATGGCATCGAGCATTGTGATGAAAAGCATCATGGAGCCTGTGATGACAAGGGCATGGAACAATGTGATGAGAGGGTTCATGGAGCATTGTGATGACAGTGGCATGCAGCATTGTGATGACAAGGGTCATTGAGCTTTGTGATGACAAAGGTCATGGAGCATTTTGATGACAGGGGGGGTGCATTCTGTTGTGAAGGGCAGGGAGCATTGTGATGACAGGGGTTATGGAACATTGTGATGTCAGGGGAATGGAGCATTGTGATGATAAAGGCATGTAGCATTGTTGTGACAAGGGTCAGGAATATTGTGATGACAGGGGTGAGGGAGTATTGTGTTGACTAGTGATGGAACATTGTGATATCAGTGGTGAGAGAGCATTTTGATGAGAAGTGCATGGAGCAGTGTGATGACAAGGTTTATGGAGCATTGTGATGACAAAGATGTGGAGCATTGTGATGACAAGCGCATGGCACATTTGATGCCATGTGTCATGGAGTAATGTGCTGACAAAGGCATGGAGCATTGTGATGACAAGGGTCACCGAGCATTGTGATGAAATGTTCATGGAGTGTTGTGGTCACAAAGGTCACAGAGCCTTGTGATGACGAGGTCATGGACCATTGTGATGACAAAGGTCATGAAGCATTGTGATGACTGGAGTCACGGAGCATTGTGATGACAGGGGTCATAGAGCATTGTGATGAAAGGGCATGGAGCATTGTGATGACAGGGTCATGGAGCATTTTTCTGACAAGTTTCAGGGATTATTGTGATGACAGTGGGCATGGCGCATTGTGATGACAAGGGCATGGAGCATTGTGATGAGAAGGTCATGGAGTATTGTGAAGAAGGGTGTCAGGGAGCATTGTGATGACATATGTCATGGTCTATTGCAATGACAATGGAATGTAGCATTGTGATGCCAAGTGTCATGGAGGATTGTGATGACAAAGGTAATGGAGCATTTTGATGACAAGGGCTTGGAGCATTGTGATGACAAGGGTCATGGAGCATTGTGATAACAAGGGCCATTGAGAATTTTGATGACATGTTCATGAAGCATTGTGATGACAATCACATGGAGCTTGCTATGACAGGGGTCATGGAGCATTGCGATGACAAGTGCATAGAGAATTGTGATGACAAAACATGTAAAACTGTGAGGAGAAGTATCATGGAGCATAGTGATGCCAAGAACGTGGAGAATTGTGAAGACAGGGGACATGGAGCATTGTGATGACCAGGGCATGGAGCATTGTGATGGCAAGACCGTGGAGCACTGTGATGAGAAGACCATGGATAATTGTGATGACGAGCGTCATGGAGCACTGTAATGACAAGGGGTATAGAGCATTGTGATGACAGTGGTCATGGAGCATTGTGATGACCGGGGACATGGAGCATTGTGATGACTGGGGACATGGAGCATTGTGATGACCAGGGCATGGAGCCTTGTGATGGCAAGGTCGTGGAGCACTGTGATGAGAAGATCATGGATAATTGTGATGACGAGGGTCATGGAGCACTGTAATGACAAGGGCTATAGAGCATTGTGATGACAGAGGTCATGGAGCATTGTGATGACCGGGGACATGGAGCATTGTGATGCCCAAGGCATGGAGCACTGTGATGACAAGACCGTGGAGCATTGTGATGAGAAGACCATGGATAATTGTGATGAGGAGCGTCATGGAGCACTGTAATGACAAGTGGTATGGAGCCTTGTGATGACAGGGGTCATGGAGCATTGTTATGACAGTGGTCATGGAGCATTGTGATGACAAGGGTCATGGAGCATTTTGATGACAATGGCGTGGAGCATTGTGATGAGAAGACCATGGACAATTGTGATTACGAGTGTCATGGAGCACTGTAATGACAAGCGGTATGGAGCATTGTGATGACAGGGGTCATGGAGCATTGTGTTGACTGGGGACATGGAGCATTGTGATGACCAGGGCATGGAGCATTGTGATGGCAAGACCGTGGAGCACTGTGATGAGAAGACCATGGATAATTGTGATAACGAACATCATGGAGCACTGTAATGACAAGGGGCATGGAGCATTGTGATGACAGGTGTCATGGAGCATTGTGATGACAGGGCCCATGGATCATTGAGATGAAAAGTGTCACGGAGCATTCTGATGACAAGCTTGTGGAGTATTGTGATGACAATGGCATGGAGCATTGTGATGAAAAGGGCATGGATCATTGTGATGAAAAAGGCATGGAGACTTGTCATGACAGGGTTCAATGAGCATACTGATGACAAGTATCAGGGAGCATTGTGATGACAAGTGTATTGAGAATTGTGATGACAAAGGTCATGGAGCATTGTGATGAGAAGTCCATGGATAATTGTGATGACCAGCGTCATGGGGCGTTGTGATGACAAGTGTTATGGAACATTGTGATCACAAGGGTTTGGAGCATTGTGATGAGAGAGGTCATGGAGAATTTTGATTTCATTGTGATGACAATAGCATGAAGCATTATGATGATGGGCATGGTGCATTGTGATGACAGGGTTCATGGAGCATTGAGATGCAAAGAGGCATGGATCATTGTAATAACAAGGGTCTTGGAGCATTGTGATGACAAGGGCATGGAGTATTGTGATGAGAAGGCCATGGAGCATTCTGATGACATGCGTCAGGGAGCTTTGTGATGACATGGGCATGGAGCATTGTGATTACAGGGGTCTTGGAGCATTGTGATGACAAGGGCCATGGAGTCTTGTGATGACAAGGCCGTAGAACATTGTGATGGCAGGGGTCATGGAGCATTGTTATGACAGGTGTAATGGAGCATTGTGATGACAAGGGCATGGAGCATTGGTCTGAAAAGTTTCATGGATTATTGTGATGAGAGTGAGCATGGAGCATTGTGATGACAAGGGCACGGAACACAGTGATACATGTGTCATGGAGGATTGCAATGACAAGGGCATGGAGCATTGTGATGACAAGCGTCATGGAGCTTTGTGATGACAATGGCATGGAGCAATGTGATGAGAGCTTTCATGGAGCTTTGTGATGACAATGGCATGGAGCATTGTGATTCCAAGGGTCATGGAGCTTTGTGATGACATAGGCCATGGAGCATTTTGATGACAAGAGCGTGGTGCATTGTGATGAGAAGGGCAGGGAGCATTGTGATGACAGGGTTATGGAGCAATTGGATGAAAAGGGTCATGGAACATTTTGATGACAGTGTTTATGGAACATTGTGATGTTAGGGGTCATGGAGCATTGTGATGAAAAGGGTCATGGAGCATTGTGATGATAAGAGCATGTAGCATTGTTGTGACAAGGGTCATGGAACATTGGGATGACAGGGTGGAGGGAGTATTGTGTTGACTAGTGGTGGAACACTGTGATATCAGTGGTGAGAGAGCATTTTGATGAGAGGTGCATGGAGCATTGTGATGACAAGGCTGTGGAGCATTGTGATGAGAAACGCAGGGCACATTGTGATGACATGGGTCATGGATCATTGTGCTGACAAACGCATGGAGCATTGTGATGACAAGTTTTGTGGAGCATTGTGATGACAGCGATGTGGAGCATTGTGATGACAAGCGCATGGCACATTTGATGCCATGTGTCATGGAGTAATGTGCTGACAAAGGCATGGAGCATTGTGATGACAAGGGTCACCGAGCATTGTGATGAAATGTTCATGGAGTGTTGTGGTCACAAAGGTCACAGAGCCTTGTGATGACGAGGGCATGGACCATTGTGATGACAAAGGTCATGAAGCATTGTGATAACTGGAGTCACAGAGCATTGTGATGACAGGGGTCATAGAGCATTGTGATGAAAGGGCATGGAGCCTTGTGATGACAGGGTCATGGAGCATTTTTCTGACAAGTTTCATGGATTATTGTGATGACAGTGGGCATGGCGCATTGTGATGACAAGGGCATGGAGCATTGTGATGAGAAGGTCATGGAGTATTGTGAAGAAGGGTGTCAGGGAGCATTGTGATGACATATGTCATGGTCTATTGCAATGACAATGGAATGTAGCATTGTGATGCCAAGTGTCATGGAGGATTGTGATGACAAAGGTAATGGAGCATTTTGATGACAAGGGCTTGGAGCATTGTGATGACAAGGGTCATGGTGCATTGTAATAACAAGGGCCATTGAGAATTTTGATGACATGTTCATGAAGCATTGTGATGACAATCACATGGAGCTTGCTATGACAGGGGTCATGGAGCATTACGATGACAAGTGCATAGAGAATTGTTATGACAAAACATGTAACACTGTGATGAGAAGTATCATGGAGCATAGTGATGCCAAGAACGTGGAGAATTGTGATGACAGGGGACATGGAGCATTGTGATGACCAGGGCATGGAGCATTGTGATGGCAAGACCGTGGAGCATTGTGATGAGAAGACCATGGATAATTGTGATGACGAGCGTCATGGAGCACTATAATGACAAGGGGTATGGAGCATTGTGATGACAGGGGTCATGGAGCATTGTGATGACTGGGGACATGGAGCATCGTGATGACCAAGGCATGGAGCATTGTGATGGTAAGACTGTGGAGCACTGTGATGAGAAGACCATGGATAATTGTCATGACGAGCGTCATGGAACACTGTAATGACAAGGGGTATGGAGCCTTGTGATGACAGGGGTCATGGAGCATTCTGAAGACAATGATCATGGAGCATTCTGATGACAAGCTTGTGGAGTATTGTGATGACAATGACCTGGATCGTTGTGATGAAAAGGGCATGGAGCATTCTGATGAAAAAAGCATGGAGCCTTTTCATGACTGTGTTCAAGGAGTATTCTGACGACAAGTGTCAGGGAGCATTGTGATGACAAGTGTATTGAGAATTGTGATGACAAAGGTCATGGAGCATTGTGACGACAAGTGCATGGAGTATTGTCATGACAGTCATCATGGAGTGTTGTGATGACAAGTGTTATGGAACATTGTGATCACAAGGGGTTGGAGCATTGTGATGACAGAGGTCATGGACCATTTTGATTTCAAGGAGCATGGAGCATTGTGATGACAAGGGCATGGAGCAATGTGATCCCAAGGTTCATGGAGGAATGTGATGAAAATGGTAATGGAGTATTGTGATGACAAGCTCATGGAGCATTGTGATGACAAGGTCATGTAGGATTTTGATAACACAGGCATGGAGAATTGTGATGATAAGGGTCATGGAGCACTGTGATGATAAGCGTCATGGAGCATTGTGATTACAGGGGTCATGGAGCATTGGGATGACAAGGGCATGGATCATTGTGATGACAAGTGTCATGGAGCATTGGGCTGAAAATGTTCATGGAGCATTGTGATGACAAGGGAATGGAGCATTGTGATGACAAGAGTCCCGGATCATTGTGTTGTCAGGGGTCATGGAGTGTTGTGATGACAGTGGTCATGGAGGACTGTGATGATATGGGTCATGGAGCATTGTGATGAGAAGGTCATGAAGCATTGGGCTGAAAATGTTCATGGAGTATTGTGATGACAGGGGTCATGGAGCATTGTAATGAGAAGGGAATTGAGCACTGTGATGACAAGGTCCTGGAGCATTGTGATGGGAAGTCCATGGAGCCTTGTGATGACAATTCTCATGGAACATTCTGATGAAAAGGGGCATGGAGCATTGTGATTACAGGGGTCTTGGAGCATTGTGATGAGAAGGCCATGGAGCATTCTGATGACATGCGTCATGGAGCTTTGTGCTGACAAGGGCATGGAGTATTGTGATGAAAATGGCATGGATCATTGTTATGAAAAAGGCATGGAGCCTTGTCATGACAGGGTTCAAGGAGCATACTGATGACAAGTGTCACGGAGCATTGTGATGACAAGTGTATTGAGCATTGTGATGACAAAGTTCATGGAGCATTGTGATGAGAAGACCATGGATAATTGTGATGATGAGCGTCATGGGGTGTTGTGATGATAAGTTTTATGGAACACTGTGATCACAAGGTTTCGGAGCATTGTGATGACAGAGGTCATGGAGCATTTTGATTTCATTGTGATGACAATAGCCTGAAGCATTATGGTGATGGGCATGGTGCATTGTGATGACAGGGTTCATGGAGCATTGAGATGAAAAGGGGCATGGAGCATTGTGATTACAGGGGTCTTGGAGCATTGTGATGACAAGGGCAAGGAGCATTGTGATGAGAAGGCCATGGAGCATTCTGATGACATGCGTCATTGAGCTTTGTGATGACAAGGGCATGGAGCATTGTGATTACAGGGGTCTTGGAGCATTGTGATGACAAGGGTCATGGAGCCTTGTGATGACAATGGTGTGGAACATTGTGATGGCAGTGGTCATGGAGCATTGTTATGACAGGGGTAATGGAGCATTGTGATGAGAAGGGCATGGAGCATTGGTCTGAAAAGTTTCATGGATTATTGTGATGAGAGTGGGCATGGAGCATTGTGATGACAAGGTCACGGAACACTGTGATCCATGGGTCATGGAGGATTGTAATGACAAGGGCATGGAGCATTGTGATGAGAAGGGCATCAAACATTGTTTTGACAAGCGTCATGGAGCTTTGTGATGACAAGGGCATGGAACAATGTGATGAGAGGGTTCATGGAACACTGTGATTCCAAGGGTTATGGAGCTTTGTGATGACAAAAGTCATGGAGCATTTTGATGTCAAGGGCGTGGTGCATTGTGATGAGAAGGGCAGGGAGCATTTTGATGACAGGGTCATGCAGCAATTTGATGAAAAGTGTAATGGAACATTTTGATGACAGGGGTTATAGAACATTGTGATGTCAGGGGTCATGGAGCTTTGGGATGAAAAGGGTCATGGAGCATTTTGATGACAGGGGTTATGGAACATTGTGATGTCAGGGGTCATGGAACATTGTGATGATAAGGGGATGTAGCATTGTGATGACAGGGGTCATGCAACATTGTGATTACAGGGGTGAGGGAGTATTGTGATGACTAGTGATGGAACATTGTGATATCTCTGTTGAGAGAGCATTTTGATGAGAAGTGCATGGAGCATTGTGATTACAAGGTTTATGGAGCATTACGATGACAAGGTTGTGGACCGTTGTGATGAAAATCACGTGGCACATTGTGATGACAAGGGTCATGGAGCATTGTTCTGACAAAGGCATGGAGCATTGTGATGACAAGGGTCACGGAGTATTGTGATGAAAAGTTCATGGAGTATTGTGGTTACAAAGGTCACAGAGCCTTGTGATGATGTGGGCATGGACCACTGTGATGACAAATGTTATGAAGCATTGTGATGACTGGAGTCACAGAGCATTGTGATGACAGGGGTCATGGAGCATTGTGATGACAAGGGCATGGAGCATTGTGATGACAGGGGCATGGAGCATTGGTCTGACAAGTTTAATAGATTATTGTGATGACAGTGGGCATGGGGCATTGTGATGACAAGGGCATGGGGCATTGTGATGAGAAGGTCATGGAGTATTGTGAAGACAAGTGTCAGGGAGCATTGTGATGACATATGTCATGGTCCATTGCGATGACAATGGCATGGAGCATTGTGATGCCAAATGTAATGGAGGATTGTGATGACAAATATAATGGAGCATTGTGATGACTAGGGCTTGGAGCATTATGATGACAAGAGCCATTGAAAATTTTCATGACAAGGTCGTGAAGCATTGTGATGACAAGGTGCTGGCGCATTGTGATGAGAAAACCATGGAGCCTTGTGAGACAAGTCTCATGGAGCATACTGATGAAAAGGGGCATGGAGCATTGTGATTAGAGTGTCTTGGAAAATTGTGATGACAAGGGCATGGAGCATTGTGATGAGAAGGCCAAGGAGCAGTCTGATGACATGCGTCATTGAGCTTTGTGATGACAAGCGCATGGAGCATTGTAATTACAGGTGTCTTGGAGCATTGTGATGAAAAAGGCATGGATCATTGTGATGAAAAAGGCATGGAGCCTTGTCATGACAGAGTTCAAGGAGCATACAGAGAACAAGTGTCTGGGAGCATTTTGATGACAAGTGTATTGAGCACTGTGATGACAAATGTCATGGAGCATTGTGATGAGAAGACCATAGATAATTGTGATGACGAGCATCATGGGGCATTGTGATGACAGGTGTTATGGAATATTGTGATCACAAGGGTTTGGAGCAGTGTTATGACAGAGGTCATGGAGAATTTTGATTTCATTGTGATGACAATAGCCTGAAGCATTATGATGATGGTCATGGTGCATTGTGATGACAGGGTTCATGGATCATTGAGATAAAAAGGGACATGGAGCATTGTGATTACAGGGGTCTTGGAGCATTGTGATGAGAAGGGTCATGGAGCCTTGTGATGACAAGGCCATGGAACATCTTGATGGCAGGGGTCATGGAGCATTGTTATCACAGGGGTCATGGAGCATTGTGATGGCAAGGGCATGGAGCATTGTGATGACATGCATCATGGAGCTTTGTGATGACAAGGGCATGTAGCACTGTGATTACAGGGGTCTTGGAGCATTGTGATGACAAGGGTCATGGAGCCATGTGATGACAAGGCCGTGGAACGTTGTGATGGCAGGGGTCATGGAGCATTGTTATGACAGGGGTAATGGAGCATTGTGATGACAAGGGCATGGAACATTTGTCTGAAAATTTCATGGATTATTGTGATGAGAGTGGGCATGGAGCATTGTGATGACAAGGGCATGGAACACAGTGATACATGGGTCATGGAGGATTGTAATGACAAGGGCAAGGAGCATTGTGCTGAGAAAGGCATAGAGCATTGTGATGACAAGGGTCAAAGAGCATTGTGATGAAAAGTTCATGAAGCATTGTGGTTAAAAAGGTCACAGAGACTGTTGATGACAAGGGCATGGACCATTGTGATGACAAAGGTCATGAAGCCTTGTGATGACTGGAGTCACGGAGCATTGTGATGACAGGGGTCATGGAGCATTGTGATAACAAGGGCATGGGGCATTGTGATGACAAGGGCATGGAGCATTGGTCTAATAAGTTTCATGGCTTATTGCGATGACAGTTGGAATGGCGCATTGTGATGACAAGGGCATGGAGCATTGTGATGACCAGGTCATTCATTATTGTGAAGACAGGTGTCAGGGAGCATTGTGATGACATATGTAATGGCCCATTGTGATGACAATGCCATGGAGCATTGTGATGCCAAGTGTCATGGAGGATTCTGATGACAAAGGTAATGGAGCATTGTGATGACAATGGCTTGGAGCATTGTGATGACAAGGGTCAGGGAGCATTGTGCTGACAAGTGCATGGAAAATTGTGATGACAAGGGACATGGAGCATTCTGATGACAAGCTTGTGGAGTATTTTGATGACAATGGCATGGAGCATTGTGATGAAAACGGCATGGTGCATTTTGATGAAAAAGGCATGGAGCCTTTTTGTGACAGGGTTCAAGGAGCATTCTGATGACAAGTGTCAGGGAGCATTGTGATGACAAGTGTATCGAGAATTGTGATGACAAAGGTCATGGAGCATTGTGATGAAAAGGGCATGGAGTATTGTGATGACAGGCATCATGGAGCATTGTGACGACAAGTGTTATGGAACATTGTGATCACAAGGGTTTGGAGCATTGTGATGACAGAGGTCATGGATCATTTTGATTTCAAGGAGCATGGAGCATTGTGATGACAAGGGCATGGAGCAATGTGATCCCAAGGTTCATGGAGGATTGTGATGGCAATGGTAATGGAGTATTGTGATGACAAGTGCATAGAACATTGTAATGACAAGTCATGTAGCATTTTGCTGACAAAGGCATGGAGCATTGTGATGACAGGTGTCATGGAGCACTGTGATGACAAGCGTCACGGAGCATTGTGATTACAGGGGTCATGGAGCATTGGGATGACAAGGGCATGCATCATTGTGATGACAAGTGTCATGGAGCATTGGGCTGAAAATGTTCATGGAGTATTGTGATGACAGGGGTCATGGAGCATTGTGATGACTAGGGAATGGAACATTGTGATGACAAGAGTCCCGGATCATTGTGTTGTCAGGTGATATTGAGCGTTGTGATGACTGTGGTCATGGAGCATTGTGATGATATTGGTCATGGAGCATTGTGATGAGAAGGTCATGGAGCATTGGGCTGAAAATGTTCATGGAGTATTGTGATGACAGGGGTCATGGAGCATTGTGATGATAAGGGAATGGAGCATTTTGATGACAATGTCCTGGAGCATTGTGATGAGAAGACCATGGAGCCTTGTGATGAGAAGTCTCATGGAGCATTCTGATGAAAAGGGGCATGGACCATTGTGATTACAGGGGTCTTGGAGCATTGTGATGACAAGGGCATGGAGCATTGTGATGAGAAGGCCATTGAGCATTCTGATGACATGCATCATGGAGCTTTGTGATGACAAGGGCATGGAGCATTGTGATTAAAGGGGTCTTGGCGCATTGTGATGAAAATGGCATGGATAATTGTGATGAAAAAGGCATGGAGCCTTGTCATGAAAGGGTTCAGGGAGCATACTGATGGCAAGAGTCAGGGAGAATTGTGATGACATGTGTATTGCGCATTGTGATGACAAATGTCATGGGGCATTGTGATGAGAAGTCCATGGATAATTGTGATGAGTAGCGTCATGGGGTATTGTGATGACAAGTGTTATGGAACATTGTGATCACAAGGGTTTGGAGCATTGTGATGACAGAGGTCATGGAGCATTTTGATTTCATTGTGCTGACAAGAGCATGAAGCATTATGATGATGGGCATGGTGCATTGTGATGACAGGGTTCATGGAGCATTGTGATGAAAGGTGGCATGGAGCTTTGGTCTGACAAGTTTCATGGATTATTTTGATGACAGTGGGCATGGCACATTGTGATGACAAGGGCATGGAGCATTGTGATGACAAGGTCATGGAGTATTGTGAAGACAGGTGTCAGGGAGCATTGTGATGACATATGTCATGTTCCATTGTGATGACAATAGCACGGAGCATTGTGATGCCAAGTGTCATGGAGGATTGTTGTGACAAAGGTAAAGGAGCATTGTGATGATAAGCGCATGGAGCATTGAGATGACAAGGGCCATTGATAATTTTAATGTCCATGTCCTGAAACATTGTGATGACAAGCGCATGGAGCTTCCTATGACAGGGGTCATGGAGCATTGCGATGACAAGTGCATGGAGTATTGTTATGACAAGAGCATATAACATTGTGATGAGAAGTGCCATGGAGCATTGTGATGACAAGGACGTGGAGAATTGTGAGGACAAGGGACATTGAGCTTTGAGATGACCAGGGCATGGAGCATTGTGATGGCAAAACCTTGGAGCATTGTGATGAGAAGACCATGGGTAATTGTGATGACGAGCATCATGGAGCACTGTAATGACAAGGGGCATGAAGCATTGTGATGATAGGTGTCAGGGAGCATTGTGATGACAAGGGCATGGAGCATTGTGATGACAAGGGTACGGAACATTGTGATGAAAAGTGCCATTGAGAATTTAGATGATAAAGTCGTGAAGCATTGTGATGACAAACACTTGGAGCTTGCTATGACAGGGGTCATGGAACATTGCAATGACAAGTGCATGGAGAATTGTGATGAAACGAGCATGTAACTTTGTGAAGAGAAGTGTCATGTAGCATTGTGATGACAAGTACGTGGAGAATTGTTATGACAAGGGACATGGAGCATTGTGATAACCAGGGAATGGAGCATTGTGATGACAGGTGTCATGGAGCATTACTATGACAAGGGCCATGGTGCATTCTGATATAAGATATCACTTATGAAGGGACTGTAAACCTGGCTACATATGAACTGAATTAGGAAAGAGAACAGAGTCTCAGATTTAGAAAACACTCTTATGCTTGCTTAAGGGGGAAGGAGAGGTGGGGAGACACACAAAACCAGAGTTTGATATTAACACAGGTACCGTTCCATAATCCAAATACAGAAGAGACAAGCCCGACTCCTTCCTCAGTGAATGGGACTCAACACCCCTATTCCCCACAGAGAAATATATCTGACTAGTAAGGATCTTAAAACCTATGTATTGATATGTCTCCATAAGGGAACCAAGTGTGTCTAGAATGACATAAACACGGCAGTGAGAATCAGCTCAAACCCACTATAAAAAGGAATTTCAAAACAAAACAAAGAAACAGTGAAATTCTTACACAACACCTTCAGGGGTTCTGATGAAACTTGGAATGACCCTATCTACAACAACAGCTGGATGTGGCATAAGGCTGTTCACCTGGGACTGAGAGGATTGGTGAGATTGGGTGAGAAAATGCAGATGCTTTAAAGCAATAATGCCTGCCACTGATTCCATGGTTCCCAACTCTCCAGGTAGAAGGGAATATCACTACAGTTATAACATGTATGGGAAACCTAGAGAATGGACACCCTCTGATGGTGAAAGGTTTCTAAAACTCTACTAATTTTTTTCTCTCCATGTGCTGCAGCTTGACATTCCAACTGCTTTAATATCAATCTCCCAACTTGGAGAGTCAGCCCCTATAACATCCTGGTTCGCACAGTTGGCACATTGTGCAGAGGATATAAGGGAAGAGGGAGAACCAATGAGAGAGTAGCTGTAGGCATTTGGACGGCCACATGTCACTCTAATTTCCCGTCATGAAGAAGAATTAACCAAACTCTCAGCCTGCCCCACCCCCATAACTAGTATAGGTCCTGAAGCAAAATTGTGGGTTTAAGGTCAGCTCACAAAAACACAAGTTGAAAAATGGAGCTCAGGGGCACAGCAATTCACTAACTTGCAGAGTTATACAGGACTACTCTCTTCGAAAAATCTGTTGAGGAAAAGCCATGAGGCGGACTTGAAAATGAGGGAGATTTGCACGAAACAGATTTCCAGAAGTACATTGGAATCGCCTTTAAACACAGGGAAAGCATCACAACTTCGACAATTAGGGAATTGTCCATAAAGGGCGCATGTGTTTTCTCCTGAATATATTCAGGAGAAAACGCATACACCCATTTTAGCCAACCAAGCAACCGCACAATGCAAATCTGCACTACAAAGAAGTATCACTTCCCACCAGTCAAAAGGGATATCTGTAAAATGTGTAAAAACCAAAAAGGCAAGAGGGGCTCTAGAGAACAGGGAGCCTTGTTATGCTGATGGGTGGGATGCAGATTGCCAACAGCCACTCTGGAGGAGTGCATTGTGTTCCCTAAAAGAATTAAACAACAGAGCTTCACAACCAAAGGCACTTCCAGTCATGGGAATATACCTTGGGGAAATTGAAAATCAATAAGACACAGCCAACCCAAAATATAGGGCAGCACTGCTTACAAGAACCTCGACTTCGGGACACCTTAAATATCCCAGTAAAGACAAAAATAGTAAAGAAATTGTGGTACATACGTACGATGGAATATCCCTCAGCCATGAAATCAATGTGATAAGGCAAGTAGCAGCATAATGAGTGGATTCATGTACGATGATTCTAACTGAAATAAGTCACACAGAAAAAGAAACTTATCATAAGATATCACTTATGAAGGTCTTGTAAACATGTCTACACATGAACTGAATTAGGAAAGAGAAGAGTCTCACATTTAGAAAACACTCTTATGCCTGCTCAAGAGGAAAGGAGAGGTGGGGTGATGCATAAAACCAGAGTTTGATATTAGCACAGGTACGGTTGCATAATCCAAATACAAAATAGCCAAGACCTACTCTTTCCTCACTGAACGGGGCTCAACACCCCTATTCCCCGCAGAGTAGTATATCTGACTAGTAAGAATCTTAAAACCTATGTATTGATATATCTCCATAAGGTAACTAAGTATGTCTAGAATGACATAAACACGGCAGAGAGAATCAGCTCAAACCCACTATAAAAAGGAATTTCAAAACAAAACAAATAAACAGTGAAATTCTTACACAATACCTTCAGGGGTTCTGATGAAACTTAGAATGACCCTATCTACAACGACAGCTGGATGTGGCATAAGGCTGGTCACTTGGGACTGAGAGGATTGGTGAGATTGGGTGAGAAAATGCAGACCGTTTAAAGCAATAATACCTGGCACCCATTCCATGGGTCCCAACTCTCCAGGTAGAAGGGAATATCACTACAGTTATAACATGTATGGGAAACCTAGAGAATGGACACCATCTGATGGTGAAAGGTTTCTAAAACTCTACTAATTTTTTTATCTCCTTGTGCACCAGTTTGACATTCCAACTGCTTTAGTATCAATCTCCCAAATTGGAGAGTCAGCACCTATAACCTCCTGGTTCGCACAGTTGGCACATGGTGTAGAGGATATAAGGGAAGAGGGAGAAACAATTAGAGAGTAGCTGTAGACATTTGGATGGTCACATGTCACTCTAAATTCCCGTCACGAAGAAGAATTAACAAACTCTGAGCCAGCCCCCCCAATGGAACCAGTATAGGTCCTGAAGCAAAACTGTGGATTGGCAGTCAGCTCAAAAAAACGCGAGTTGAAAAATGGAGCTCAGGGGCACAGCAATTCACTAACTTGCAGAGTTATAAAGGACTACTCTCTTCCAAAAATCTGTTGAGAGAAAGCCATGAGGCGGATTTGAAAATGAGGCAAAAGGGCACGAAACAGATTTCCAGAAGTACATTGGAATCGCCTTTAAACACAGGAAAAGCATCACAACTTCGACAATTATGGAATTGTCCATAAAGGGCACATGCGTTTTCTCCTGAATATATTCAGGAGAAAACGCATACGCCAATTTTGGCCAACCAAGCAACCGCACAATGCAAATCTGCACTACAAAGAAGTATCACTTCCAACTGGTCAAAAGGGATATCCGTAAAATGTGTAAAAACAAGAAAGGCAAGACAGGATCTGGAGAACAGTGAGCCTTGTTATACGGATGGGTGGGATGTAAATTGCCAACAGCCACTCTGGAGGAGTGCATTGTGTTCCCAAAAAGAAGTAAACAACAGTGCTTCACAACCTAAGGCACGTCCAGTCACGGGAATATACCTTGGGAAAATTGAAAATCAATAAGACACAGCCACCCCAAAATTTATGGAAGCACTGCTTACAAGAACCTCGACTTCGGGACACCTTATAAACCCAGGAAAGACAAAAATGGTAAAGAAATTGTGGTACATACGTATGATGGAATATCCCTCAGCCATGAAGTCAATGTCATAAGGCCAGTAGCAGCATAATGACGGGATTCATGTACGATGATTCTAACTGAAATAAGTCACACAGAAAAATAAACTTATCATAGGATATCACTTATGAAGGGTATATAAACATGGCTACACATGGAATGAATTAGGAAAAGGAACAGAGTCTCATATTTAGAAAACACTCTTATGCATGCTTAAGGGGAAAGCAGAGGTGGGGTGATGAATAAACCCAGAGTTTGATATTAGCACAGGTACGGTTCCATAATCCAAATACAGAATAGACAAGACCTACTACTTCCTCTGTGAACGGGACTCAAAACCCCATATTTCCCGCAGAAGAATATATCTTACTAGTAAGAATCTTAAAACCTATGTATTGATATGTCTCCGTAAGGGAATCAAGTGTGTCTAGACTGGCATAAACATGGCACCGAGAATCAGATCAAACCCAATAGAAAAGGAAATTCAAAAACAAAAAAAAAAAACAGGGAAATTCTTTACAATTCCTTCAGGGTCTCTGATGAAACCTGGAATGACCCTATCTACAACGACACCGGGATGGGGCATAAGGCTGGACACTTAGGACTGAGAGGGTTGGTGAGAGAGGGTGAGCAAATGCAGACCCTTTAAAACAATAAAATGTGGCACCCATTCCATGGGTCTCAACTCTCCAGGTTGAAGGAACTATTACTACAGCTAAAACATGTACGGAAAACCTAGAGAACGGACACACTGTGAATACGAAAGGTTTCTAAACCTCAAAGAATAGTCCCTCTCCTGGTGCTCCGGTTTCACTTTACAACTGCTTTATTGTCAGTCTTCCAACTTGAAGAGACAGCCACTTTAACATGCTGGTTCGAACAGGTTGCCAATTTGGCAGAGGATGAAAGGGAAGAGGAAGAACCAATGAGAGAGTAGCTGTTAGGGATTTGGACGGGCACATGTCACTCTAATTTCCCGGAAGGAAGAAGAATTAACAAAAGTCTCAGCCACACACCGGGAACCAGTATAGGTACTGAACCAAAATTTTGGACTTGCGTTCAGCTCACAAAAAACGAGTTGAAAAATGCAGCTCAGGGGCACAGCAATTTAAAAACTGGCAGAGTAATAAAGGACAACTATCGTCCAAAAATCTGTTGAGGGAAGGAAACGAGGCGGATTTGAAAGGCAGGCAGAATAGCAGGAAACAGATTTCAAGAGGTACGTTGGAATCGCCTTTAAAGCACAGGAACAGGGGCAAAACTTTGACAATAATGCACTTGGCCAAAAAGGGCGTATGCGTTTTCTCCTGAATATATTCAGGAGAAAACGCATACGCCCTTCTTAGCCAAGCAAGTAAGCGGCCAATGCAAATCTGCACTACAAAGAAGTATCACTTCCCACTGGTCAAAAGGGACAGCAACAAAATGTGTAAAATCCAGAAACGCAAGACAGGCCCTGGAGAACAGGGAGCCTTGTTATGGTGTTGGGCGAGATAAAAACTGTCAAGTGCTTCTCTGGAGGAATGCATTGTGTGGCCTAAAACAAGTAAACAACAGAGCTACAGAGCCAAGGGCACTTCCAGTCTAGGGAATATACCTTGGGAAAACTGAAAATCAATAAGAAAGAGCCACCTCAAAATTTAGGGCTGCACTGCTTACAAGACCCTCAACTTGGGTACACATTAAATATCCCAGGAAATATAAAAATGGTTCAAAATATTGTGGTACTTACGTACGATGGAATATCCCTCAACCATGAAATAAAAGTCATAAGACCAGTAGCAGCAAAATGAGTGGATTCAGGTACGATGATTCTAAGTGAAATAAGTCACACAGAAAAAGAAACTTATCATAAGATATCACTTATGAAGGCCCTATAAACATGGCTACATTTGAACTGAGTTAGGAAAGAGAACAGTGTCTCACATTTAGAAAACACTCTTATGACTGCTTAAGGGGGAAGGAGAGGTGGGGTGATGCATAAACCCAGAGTTTGATATAAGCACAGGTACCGTTCCAAAAACCAAGTATGGAATAGACAAGACCTACACCTTCCTCAGTGAAAGGGACTCAAAACCCCATGTTTCCCGCAGAGCAATATATCTGACTAGTAAGAATCTTAAAAACTCTGTATTGATATGTCTCCGTAAGGGAATCAAGTGTGTCTAAACTGGCATAAACATGGCAGCGAGAATCAGCTCAAACCCACTCTAAAAAGGAATTTCAAAAACAAAACAAAAAAACTGGGAAATTCTTTACAATTCCTTCAGGGTCTCTGATGAAACCTGGAATGACCCTATCTACAATGACAGCTGGATGTGGCATAATGAGGGACACTTGGTACTGAGAGGATTGGTGAGATTGGGTGAGCAAATGCAGACCCTTTAAAGCACAAATGCCTGGCACCCATTCCATGGGTCCCAACTCTCCAGCTTGAAGGGAATATTACTACAGCTATAACATATACGGGAAACCTAGAGAACGGACACACTGTGAATACGAAAGGTTTCTAAAACTCAACGAATAGTCCCTCTCCTGGTGCTCTGGTTTGACTTTCCATCTGCTTTACTATCAACATCCCAACTTGGAGAGACAGCCCATTTAACCTCCTGATTCGCACAGGTTGCCAATTTGGCAGAGGATGAAAGGGAAGAGGAAGAACCAATGAGAGGGTAGCTGTTAGGCATTAGGACGGGCACATATCACTCTAACTTCCCGGCAGGAAGAAGAATTAACCAAAGTCTCAGCCCCCCACCGGGAACCAGCATAGGTCCTGAAACAAATTGTTGGACTTGCGGTCAGCTCACAAAAAACGAGTTGATAAATGGAGCTCAGGGGCACAGCAATTCACAAACTGGCCGAGTAATAAAGGACAACTATCATCCAAAAATCTGTTGAGGGAAGGCAACGAGGCGGACTTGAAAGCGAGGCAGAATAGCAGGAAACAGATTTCAAGAGGTACGTTGGATTCGCCTTTAAAGCACAGGAAGAGGGGCACAACTTCGACAATGATGCCCTTGGCCAAAAACGGCGTATGCGTATTCTCCTGAATATATTCAGGAGAAAACACATACGCCCTTTTTGGCCAAGCAAGCAAGCGGGCAATGCAAATCTGCACTTCAAAGACGTATCACTTCCCACCGGTCAAAAGGGACATCCACAAAATATGTAAAAACCAGAAAGGCAAGACAGGCACTGGAGAACAGGGAGCCTTGTTATGCTGATGGGAGGGATGTAAATTGCCAACTGCCTCTCTGGAGGAGTACATTGTGTTCCCTACAACAAGTAAAGAACAGAGCTACAGAGCCAAGGGCACTTCCAGTCTAGGGAATATACCTTGCGAAAACTGAAAATCAATAAGACAAACCACCCCAAAATTTAGGGCTGCACTGCTTACAAGGACCTCAACTTGGGTACACCTTAAATATCCCAGGAAATATAAAAATGGTTCAAAAAATTGTGGTACTTATGTACGATGGAATATCCCTCAGCCATGAAATCAATGTCATAAGACCAGTAGCAGCAAAATGGGTGGATTCAGGTACGAGGATTCTAAGTGAAATAAGACACACAGAAAAAGAAACATCATAAGATATCACTTATGAAGATCCTGTAAACATGGCTACACTTGAACAGAGTTAGGAAAGAGAACAGTGTCTCACATTTAGAAAACACTCTTATGCCTGCTTAAGGGGGAAGGAGAGGTGGGGTGATGCATAAAACCAGAGTTCGATATAAGCACAGGTACCGTTCCAAAAACCAACTATGGAATAGACAAGACATACACCTTCCTCAGTGAAAGGGACTCAAAACCCCACATTTCCCGCAGAGGAATATATCTGACTAGTAAGAATCTTAAAACCTATGTATTGATATGTCTCCGTAAGGGAATCAAGTGTGTCTAGACTGGCATAAACATGGCAGCGGGAATCAGCTCAAACCCACTATAAAAAGGAATATCAAAAACAAAACAAAAAAACTGGGAAATTCTTTACAATTCCTTCAGGGTCTCTGATGAAACCTGGAATGACCCTATCTACAATGACAGCTGGATGTGGCATAAGGAGGGACACTTGGGACTGAGAGGATTGGTGAGATTGGGTGAGCAAATGCAGACCCTTTAAAGCACAAATGCCTGGCACCCATTCCATGGGTCCCAACTCTCCAGGTTGAAGGGAATATTACTACAGCTATAACATGTACGGGAAACCTAGAGAACAGACACACTGTGAATACGAAAGCTTTCTAAAACTCAACGAATAGTCCCTCTCCTGGTGCTCCAGTTTGACTTTCCATCTGCTTTACTATCAACCTCCCAACTTGGAGAGACAGCCCCTTTAACCTCCTGGTTCGCACAGGTTGCCAATTTGGCAAAGGATGAAAGGGAAGAGGGAGAACCAATGAGAGGGTAGCTGTTAGGTATTTGGACGGGCACATATCACTGTAATTTCCCGGCAAGAAGAAGAATTAACCAAAGTCTCAGCCCACCACCGGGAACCAGCAAAGGTCCTGAACCAAAATGTTGGACTGGCGGTCAGCTCACCAAAAACGAGTAGAAAAATGGAGCTCAGGGGCACAGCAATTCACAAACTGGCCGAGTAATAAAGGACAACTATCGTCCAAAAATCTGTTGAGGGAAGGCAACGAGGCGGACTTGAAAGCGAGGCAGAATAGCAGGAAACAGATTTAAAGAGGTACGTTGGAATCGCCTTTAAAGCACAGGAAGAGTCGCACAACTTCGACAATGATGCACTTGCCCAAAAAGGGCGTATGCGTTTTCTCCTGAATATATTCAGGAGAAAACGCATACGCCCTTTTTGGCCAAGCAAGCAAGCGGGCAATGCAAATCTGCACTACAAAGAAGTATCACTTCCCACCGGTCAAAAGGGACATCCACAAAATTTGTAAAAACCAGAAAGGCAAGACAGGCCCTGGAGAACAGGGAGCCTTGTTATGCTGATGGGCGGGATGTAAATTGCCAACTGCCTCTCTGGACGAGTACATTGTGTTTCCTAAAACAAGTAAAGAACTGAGCTACAGAGCCAAGGGCACTTCCAGTCTAGGGAATATACCTTGGGAAAACTGAATATCAATAAGACAGAGCCACCCCAAAATTTAGGTCTCCACTGCTTATAAGGACCTCAACTTGGGTACACCTTAAATATCCCAGGAAATATAAAAATGGTTCAAAAATTGTGGTACTTATGTACGATGGACTATCCCTCAGCCATGAAATCAATGTCATAAGACCAGTAGCAGCAAAATGGGTGGATTCAGGTACGATGATTCTAAGTGAAATAAGTCACACAGAAAAAGAAACTTATCATAAGATATCACTTATGAAGATCCTGTAAACATGGCTACACTTGAACAGAGTTAGGAAAGAGAACAGTGTCTCACATTTAGAAAACACTCTTATGCCTGCTTAAGGGGGAAGGAGAGGTGGGGTGATGCATAAAACCAGAGTTTGATATAAGCACAGGTACCGTTCCAAAAACCAACTATGGAATAGACAAGACCTACACCTTCCTCAGTGAAAGGGACTCAAAACCCCATATTTCCCGCAGAGGAATATATCTGACTAGTAAGAATCTTAAAACCTATGTATTGATATGTCACCGTAAGGGAATCAAGTGTGTCTAGACTGGCATAAACATGGCAGCGGGAATCAGCTCAAACCCACTATAAAAAGGAATATCAAAAACAAAACAAAAAAACTGGGAAATTCTTTACAATTTCTTCAGGGTCTCTGATGAAACCCGGAATGACCCTATCTACAACGACAGCTGGATGTGGCATAAGGCTGGACACTTGGGACTGAGAGGATTGGTGAGATTGGGTGAGCAAATGCAGACCCTTTAAAGCCCAAATGCCTGGCACCCATTCCATGGGTCCCAACTCTCCAGGTTGAAGGGAATATTACTACAGTTATAACATGTACGGGAAACCTAGAGAACGGACACACTGTGAATACGAAATGTTTCTAAAACTCAACGAATAGTGTCTCTCCTGGTGCTCCGGTTTGACTTTCCATCTGCTTTACTATCAATCTCCCAAGTTGGAGAGACAGCCCCTTTAACCTCCTTTTTCGCACAGGTTTCCAATTTGGCACAGGGTGAAAGGGAAGAGGGAGAACCAATGAGAGAGTAGCTGTTAGGCATTTGGACGGGCACCTATCACTCTAACTTCCCGGCAGGAAGAAGAAGTAACCAAAGTCTCAGCCCCGCACCGGGAACCAGCAAAGGTCCTGAACCAAAATGTTGGACTTGCGGTCAGCTCACCTAAAACGAGTTGAAAAATGGAGCTCAGGGGCACAGCAATTCACAAACTGGCCGAGTAATAAAGGACAACTATCGTCCAAAAATCTGTTGAGGGAAGGCAACGAGGCGGACTTGAAAGCAAGGCAGAATAGCAGGAAACAGATTTCAAGAGGTACGTTGGAATCGCCTTTAAAGCACAGGAAGAGGGGCACAACTTCGACAATGATGCACTTGGCCAAAAAGGGCGTATGCGTTTTCCCCTGAATATATTCAGGAGAAAACGCATACGCCCTTATGGGCCAAGCAAGCAAGCAGGCAATGCAAATCTGCACTACAAAGAAGTATCACTTCCCACCGGTCAAAAGGGACTTCCACAAAATATGTAAAAACCAGAAAGGCAAGACAGGCCCTGGAGAACAGGGAGTCTTGTTATGCTGATGGGCGGGATGTAAATTGCCAACTGCCTCTCTGGAGGAGTGCATTGTGTTCCCTAAATCAAGTAAACAACAGAGCAACAGAGCCAAGGGCACTTCCAGTCTAGGGAATATACCTTGGGAAAACTGAAAATCAATAAGACAGAGCCACCCCAAAATTTAGGGCTGCACTGCTTACAAGGACCTCAACTTGGGTACACCTTAAATATACCAGGAAATATAAAAATGGTTCAAAAAATTGTGGTACTTACGTATGATGGAATATCCCTCAGCCTTGAAATCAATGTCATAAGACCAGGAGCAGCAAAATGGGTGGATTCAGGTACGATGATTCTAAGTGAAATGAGTCACACAGAAAAAGAAACTTATCATAAGATATCACTTATGAAGATCCTTTAAACATGGCTACACTTGAACTGAGATAGGAAAGAGAACAGTGTCTCACATTTAGAAAACACTCTGATGCCTGCTTAAGGGGGATGGAGATGTGGGGTGATGCATAAAACCAGAGTTTGATATAAGCACAGGTACCGTTCCAAAAACCAATAATGGAATAGACAAGACCTACATCTTCCTCAGTGAAAGGGACTCAAAACCCCATATTTCCCGCAGAGGAATATATCTGACTAGAAAGAATCTTAAAACCTATGTATTGATATGTCTCCTTAAGGTAATCAAGTGTGTGTAGACTGGCATAAACATGGCAGCGGGAATCAGCTCAAACCCACTATAAAAAGGAATTTCAAAAACAAACCAAAAAAACTGGGAAATTCTTTACAATTCCTTCAGGGTCTCTGATGAAACCTGGAATGACCCTATCTGCAACGACAGCTGGATGTGGCATAAGGCTGGACACTTGGGACTCAGAGGATTGGTGAGATTGGTTGAGCAAATGCAGACCCTTTAAAACAATAATGCATGGCACACATTCCATGGGTCCCAACTCTCCAGGTTGAAGGGAATATTACTACAGCTATAACATGTACGGGAAACCAAGAGAATGGACACACTGTGAATACGAAAGGTTTCTAAAACTCAACGAATAGTCCCTCTCCTGGTGCTCTGGTTTGACTTTCCATCTGCTTTACTATCAACCTCCCAACTTGGAGAGACAGCCCCTTTAACCTCCTGGTTCGCACAGGTTGCCAATTTGGCAGAGGATGAAAGGGAAGAGGGAGAACCAATGAGAGAGTAGCTGTTAGGCATTTGGACGGGCACATATCACTCTAACTTCCCGGCAGGAAGAAGAATTAACCAAAGTCTCAGCCCCCCACCGGGAACCAGCATAGGTCCTGAACCAAAATGTTGGACTTGCGGTCAGCTAACCAAAAACGAGTTGAAAAATGGAGCACAGGGGCACAGCAATTCACAAACTGGCCGAGTAATAAAGGACAACTATCGTCCAAAAATCTGTTGAGGGAAGGCAACGAGGAGGACTTGAAAGCGAGGCAGAATAGCAGGAAACAGATTTCAAGAGGTACGTTGGAATCGCTTTTAAAACACAGGAAGAGGGGCACAACTACCACAATGATGCACTTGGCCAAAAAGGGCGTATGCGTTTTCTCCTGAATATATTCAGGAGAAAACGCATACGCCCTTTTTGGCCAAGCAAGCAAGCGGGCAATGCAAATCTGCACTACCAAGAAGTATCACTTCCCACGGGTCGAAAGGGACATCCACAAAATGTGTAAAAACCAGAAAGGCAAGACAGGCCCTGGAGAACAGGGAGCATTGTTATGCTGATGGGCGGGATGTAAATTGCCAACTGCCTCTCTGGAGGAGTGCATTGTGTTTCCTAAATCAAGTAAACAACAGAGCTACAGAGCCAAGAGCACTTCCAGTCTAGGGAACATACCTTGGGAAAACTGAAAATCAATAAGACAGAGCCACCCCAAAATTTAGGGCTGCACTGCTTACAAGGACCTCAACTTGGGTACACCTTAAATATCCCAGGAAGTATAAAAATGGTTCAAAAAATTGTGGTACTTACGTATGATGGAATATCCGTCAGCCATGAAATCAATGTCATAAGACCAGTAGCAGCAAAATGGGTGGATTCAGGTACGATGATTCTAAGTGAAATGAGTCACACAGAAAAAGAAACTTATCATAAGATATCACTTATGAAGATCCTGTAAACATGGCTACACTTGAACTGAGTTAGGAAAGAGAACAGTGTCTCACATTTAGAAAACACTCTTATGCCTGATTAAGGAGGAAGGAGAGTTGGGGAGATGCATAAAACCAGAGTTTGATATAAGCACAGGTACCGTTCCAAAAACCAACTATGGAATAGACAAGACCTACACCTTCCTCAGTGAAAGGGACTCAAAACCGCATATTTCCCGCAGAGGAATATATCTGACTAGTAAGAATCTTAAAACCTATGTATTGATATGTCTCCATAAGGGAATCAAGTGTGTCTAGACTGGCATAAACATGGCAGCGAGAATCAGCTCAAACCCACTATAAAAAGGAATTTCAAAAACAAAACAAAAAAACTGGGAAATTCTTTACAATTCCTTCAGGGTCTCTGATGAAACCTGGAATGACGCTATCTACAATGACAGCTGGATGTGGCATAAGGAGGGACACTTGGGACTGAGAGGATTGGTGAGATTGGGTGAGCAAATGCAGACCCTTTAAAGCAATAATGCATGGCAACCTTTCCATGGGTCCCAACTCTCCAGGTTGAAGGGAATATTACTACAGTTATAACATGTACGGGAAACCTAGAGAACAGACACACTGTGAATACGAAAGGTTTCTAAAACTCAACGAATAGTCCCTCTCCTGGTGCTCCGGTTTGACTTTCCATCTGCTTTACTATCAACCTCCTACCTTAGAGAGACAGCCCCTTTAACCTCCTGGTTCGCACAGGTTTCCAATTTGGCAGAGGATGAAAGGAAAGAGGGAGAACCAATGAGAGAGTAGCTGTTAGGCATTTGGACGGGCACATAACACTCTAACTTCCCGGCAGTTAGAAGTAGTAACCAAAGTCTCAGCCCCCCACCGGGAACCAGCATAGGTCCTGAACCAAAATGTTGGAGTTGCGGTCAGCTCACTAAAAACGAGTTGAAAAATGGAGCTCAGGTGCAGAGCAATTCACAAACTGGCCGAGTAATAAAGGACAACTATCGTCCAAAAATCTGTTGAGGGAAGGCAACGAGGCGGACCTGAAAGCGAGGCAGAATAGCAGGAAACAGATTTCAAGAGGTACGTTGGAATCGCCTTTAAAGCACAGGAAGAGGGGCACAACTTCGACAATGATGCACTTGGCCAAAAAGTGCGTATGCGTTTTCTCCTGAATATATTCAGGAGAAAACGCATACGCCCTTTTTCGCCAAGCAAGCAAGCGGGCAATGCAAATCTGCACTACAAAGAAGTATCACTTCCCACTGGTCAAAAGGGACTTCCACAAAATATGTAAAAACCAGAAAGGCAAGACAGGCCCTGGAGAAGAGGAAGCCTTGTTATGCTGATGGGCGGGATGTAAATTGCCAACTGCCTCTCTGGAGAAGTACATTGTGTTTCCTAAATCAAGTAAACAACAGAGCTACAGAGCCAAGAGCACTTCCAGTCTAGGGAACATACCTTGGGAAAACTGAAAATCAATAAGAGAGAGCCACCCCAAAATTTAGGGCTGCACTGCTTACAAGGACCTCAACTTGGGTACACCTTAAATATCCCAGGAAGTATAAAAATGGTTCAAAAAATTGTGGTACTTACGTATGATGGAATATCCGTCAGCCATGAAATCAATGTCATAAGACCAGTAGCAGCAAAATGGGTGGATTCAGGTACGATGATTCTAAGTGAAATGAGTCACACAGAAAAAGAAACTTATCATAAGATATCACTTATGAAGATCCTGTAAACATGGCTACACTTGAACTGAGTTAGGAAAGAGAACAGTGTCTCACATTTAGAAAACACTCTTATGCCTGATTAAGGAGGAAGGAGAGTTGGGGAGATGCATAAAACCAGAGTTTGATATAAGCACAGGTACCGTTCCAAAAACCAACTATGGAATAGACAAGACCTACACCTTCCTCAGTGAAAGGGACTCAAAACCGCATATTTCCCGCAGAGGAATATATCTGACTAGTAAGAATCTTAAAACCTATGTATTGATATGTCTCCATAAGGGAATCAAGTGTGTCTAGACTGGCATAAACATGGCAGCGAGAATCAGCTCAAACCCACTATAAAAAGGAATTTCAAAAACAAAACAAAAAAACTGGGAAATTCTTTACAATTCCTTCAGGGTCTCTGATGAAACCTGGAATGACGCTATCTACAATGACAGCTGGATGTGGCATAAGGAGGGACACTTGGGACTGAGAGGATTGGTGAGATTGGGTGAGCAAATGCAGACCCTTTAAAGCAATAATGCATGGCAACCTTTCCATGGGTCCCAACTCTCCAGGTTGAAGGGAATATTACTACAGTTATAACATGTACGGGAAACCTAGAGAACAGACACACTGTGAATACGAAAGGTTTCTAAAACTCAACGAATAGTCCCTCTCCTGGTGCTCCGGTTTGACTTTCCATCTGCTTTACTATCAACCTCCTACCTTAGAGAGACAGCCCCTTTAACCTCCTGGTTCGCACAGGTTTCCAATTTGGCAGAGGATGAAAGGAAAGAGGGAGAACCAATGAGAGAGTAGCTGTTAGGCATTTGGACGGGCACATAACACTCTAACTTCCCGGCAGTTAGAAGTAGTAACCAAAGTCTCAGCCCCCCACCGGGAACCAGCATAGGTCCTGAACCAAAATGTTGGAGTTGCGGTCAGCTCACTAAAAACGAGTTGAAAAATGGAGCTCAGGTGCAGAGCAATTCACAAACTGGCCGAGTAATAAAGGACAACTATCGTCCAAAAATCTGTTGAGGGAAGGCAACGAGGCGGACCTGAAAGCGAGGCAGAATAGCAGGAAACAGATTTCAAGAGGTACGTTGGAATCGCCTTTAAAGCACAGGAAGAGGGGCACAACTTCGACAATGATGCACTTGGCCAAAAAGTGCGTATGCGTTTTCTCCTGAATATATTCAGGAGAAAACGCATACGCCCTTTTTCGCCAAGCAAGCAAGCGGGCAATGCAAATCTGCACTACAAAGAAGTATCACTTCCCACTGGTCAAAAGGGACTTCCACAAAATATGTAAAAACCAGAAAGGCAAGACAGGCCCTGGAGAAGAGGAAGCCTTGTTATGCTGATGGGCGGGATGTAAATTGCCAACTGCCTCTCTGGAGAAGTACATTGTGTTCCCTAAAACAAGTAAAGAACAGAGCTACAGAGCCAAGGGCACTTCCAGTCTAGGGAATATACCTTGGGAAAAATGAAAATCAATAAGACAGAGCCACCCCAAAATTTAGGGCTGCACTGCTTACAAGGACCTCAACTTGGGTACACCTTAAATTACCCAGGAAATATAAAAATGGTTCAAAAAATTGTGGTACTTACGTACGATGGAATATCCCTCAGCCATGAAATCAATGTCATAAGACCAGTAGCAGCAAAATGGGTGGATTCAGCTACGATGATTCTAAGTGAAATAAGTCACACAGAAAAAGAAACTTATCATAAGATATCACTTATGAAGATCCTATAAACATGGCTACACTTGAACTGAGTTAGGAAAGAGAACAGTGTCTCACATTTAGAAAACACTCTTATGCCTGCTTAAGGGGGAAAGAGAGGTGGGGTGATGCATAAAAACAGAGTTTGATATAAGCACAGGTACCGTTCCAAAAACCAAGTATGGAATAGACAAGACCTACACCTTCCTCAGTGAAAGGCACTCAAAACACCATATTTCCCGCAGAGGAATATATCTGACCAGTAAGAATCTTAAAACCTATGTATTGTTATGTCTCCATAAGGGAATCAAGTGTGTCTAGACTGGCATAATCATGGCAGCGAGAATCAGCTCAAACACACTATAAAAAGGAATTTCACAAACAAAACAAAAAAACTGGGAAATGCTTTACAATTCTTTCAGGGTCTCTGATGAAACCTGGAATGACCCTATCTACAATGACAGCTGGATGTGGCATAAGGCTGGACACTTGGGACTGAGACGATTGGTGAGATTGGGTGAGCAAATGCAGACCCTTTAAAGCAATAATGCATGGCACCCAATCCATGGGTCACAACTCTCCAGGTTGAAGGGAATATTACTACAGTTATAACATGTACGGGAAACCTAGAGTACGGACACACTGTGAATACGAAAGGTTTCTAAAACTCAACGAATAGTCCCTCTCCTGGTGCTCCGGTTTGACTTTCCATCTGCTTTACTATCAAACTCCCAACTTGGAGAGACATCCCCTTTAACCTCCTGGTTCGCACAGGTTTCCAATTTGGCAGAGGATGAAAGGGAAGAGGCAGAACCAATGGGAGAGTAGCTGTTAGGCATTTGGACGGGCACATATCACTCTAATTTCCCGGGAGGAAGAAGAATTAACTAAAGTCTCAGCGACCCACCAGGAACCAGCATAGGTCCTGAACCAAAACGTTGGACTTGCGGTCAGGTCACAAAAAACGAGTGGAAAAATCGAGCTCAGGGGCACAGCAATTCACAAAATGGCCGAGTAATAAAGGACAACTATCGTCCAAAAATCTGTTGAGGGAAGGCAACGAGGCATACTTGAAAGCGAAGCAGAATAGCAGGAAACAGATGTCAAGAGGTACGTTGGAATCGCCTTTAAAGCACAGGAAGAGGGACACAACTTCGACAATGATGCACTTGGCCAAAAAGGGCGTATGCGTTTTCTTCTGAATATATTCAGGAGAAAACGCATACGCCCTTCTTGGCCAAGCAAGCAAGCGGGCAATGCAAATCTGCACTACAAATAATTATCACTTCCCACGGGTTGAAAGGGACATCCACAAAATGTGTAAAAACCAGAAAGGCAAGACAGGCCCTGGAGAACAGGGAGCCTTGCTATGCTGATGGGCGGGATGTAAATTGCCAACTGCCTCTCTGGAGGAGTGCATTGTGTTCCCTAAAACAAGTAAACAACAGAGCTACAGAGCGAAGGGCACTTCCAGTCTACGTAATATACCTTGGGAAAACTGAAAATCAATAAGACAGAGCCACCCCAAAATTTAGGGCTGCACTGCTTACAAGGACCTCAACTTGGGTACACCTTAAATATCCCAGGAAATATTAAAATGGTTCAAAAAATTGTGGTATTTACGTACGATGGAATATCCCTCAGCCATGAAATCAATGTCGTAAGACCAGTAGCAGCAAAATGGGTGGATTCAGGTACGATGATTCTAAGTGAAATGAGTCACACAGAAAAAGAAACTTATCATAAGATATCACTTATGAAGATCCTGTAAACATGGCTACACTTGAACTGAGTTAGGAAAGAGAACAGTGTCTCACATTTAGAAAACACTCTTATGCCTGCTTAAGGGAGAAGGAGAGGTGGGGTGATGCATAAAACCATAGTTTGATATAAGCACAGGTACCGTTCCAAAAACCAACTATGAAATAGACAAGACCTACACCTTCCTCAGTGAAAGGGACTCAAAACCCCATATTTCCCGCAGAGGAATATATCTGACTAGTAAGAATATTAAAACCTATGTATTGATAAGTCTCTGAAAGGGAAAAAAGTGTGTCTAGACTGGCATAGACATTGCAGCAAGAGTCAGCTCAAACCCACTATAAAAAGGAATTTCAAAAACAAAACAAAAAAACTGGGAAATTCTTTACAATTCCTTCAGGGTCTCTAATGAAACCTGGAAAGACCCTATCTACAATGACAGCTGGATGTGGCATAAGGCTGGATACTTGGGACTGAGAGGATTGGTGAGATTGGGTGAGCAAATGTAGACCCTTTAAAGCACAAATGCTTGGCACCCATTCCATGAGTCCCAACTCTCCAGGTTGAAGGGAATATTACTACAGTTATAACATGTACAGGAAACCTAGAGAACGGACACACTGTGAATACGAAAGGTTTCTAAAACTCAACGAATAGTCCCTCTCCTGCTGCCCCGGTTTGACTTTCAATCTGCTTTACTATCAACCTCCCAACTTGGAGAGACAGCCCCTTTAACCTCCTAGTTCACACAGGTTGCCAATTTGGCAGTGGATGAAAGGGATGAGGGAGATCCAATGAGAGAGTAGCTGTTAGGCATTTGGACGGGCACATATCACTGTAATTTCCCGGCAGGAAGAAGAATTAACCAAAGTCTCAGCCACCCACCGGGAACCAGTATAGGTCCTGAACCAAAATTTTGGACTTGCGGTCAGCTCACCAAAAACGAGTTGAAAAACGGAGCTCAGGGGCACAGCAATTCACAAACTGTCCGAGTAATAAAGGACAACTATCGTCCAAAAATCTGTTGAGGGAAGGCAACGAGGCGGACTTGAAAGCGAGGCAGAATAGCAGGAAACAGATTTAAAGAGGTAAGTTGGAATCGCCTTTAAAGCACAGGAAGAGGGGCACAACTTCGACAATGATGCACTTGGCCAAAAAGGGCGTATGCGTTTTCTCCTGAATATATTCAGGAGAAAACGCATACGCCCTTTTTGACCAAGCAAGCAAGCGGGCAATGCAAATCTGCACTACAAAGAAGTAACACTTCCCACCGGTCAAAAGGGACATCCACAAAATGTGTAAAAACCAGAAAGGAAAGACAGGCCCTGGAGAACAGGGAGCCTTGTTATGCTGATGGGCGGGATGTAAATTGCCAACTGCCTCTCTGGAGGAGTGCATTGTGTTCCCTAAAAGAAGTAAAGAACAGAGCTACAGAGCCAAGGGCACTTCCAGTCTAGGGAATATACCTTGGGAAAACTGAAAATCAATAATACAGAGCCACCCCAATATTTAGGGCTGCACAGCTTACAAGGACCTCAACTTGGGTACACCTTAAATATCCCAGGAAATATAAAAATGGTTCAAAAAATTGTGGTACTTACGTACGATGGAATATCCCTCAGCCATGAAATCAATGTCATAACACCAGTAGCAGCAAAATGGGTGGATTCAGGTACGATGATTCTAAGTGAAATAAGTCTCACAGAAAAAGAAACTTATCATAAGATATCACTTATGAAGATCCTGTAAACATGGCTACACTTGAACTGAGTTAGGAAAGAGAACAGTGTCTCACATTTAGAAAACACTCTTATACCTGCTTAAGGGGGAAGGAGAGGTGGGGTGATGCATAAAACCAGAGTTTGATATAAGCACACGTACCGTTCCAAAAACCAACTATGGAATAGACAAGACCTACACCTTCCTCAGTGAAAGGGACACAAAACACCATATTTCCCGCAGAGGAATATATCTGACTAGTAAGAATCTTAAAACCTATGTATTGATATGTCTCCGTAAGGGAATCAAATGTGTCTAGACAGGCATAAACATGGCAGCGAGAATCAGCTCAAACCCACTATAAAAAGGAATTTCAAAAACAAAACAAGGAAACTGGGAAATTCTTTACAATTCCTTCAGGGTCTCTGATGAAACCTGGAATGACCGTATCTACAACGACAGCTGGATGTGGCATAAGGCTGGACACTTGGGACTGAGAGGATTGGTGAGATTGGGTGAGCAAATGTAGACCCTTTAAAGCACAAATGCTTGGCACCCATTCCATGAGTCCCAACTCTCCAGGTTGAAGGGAATATTACTACAGCTATAACATGTACGGGAAACCTAGAGAACGGACACACTGTGAATACGAAAGGTTTCTAAAACTCAACGAATAGTCCCTCTCCTGGTGCTCCGGTTTGACTTTCCATCTGCTTTACTATCAACCTCCCAACTTGGAGAGACAGGCCCTTTAACCTCCTGGTTTGCACAGGTTGCCAATTTGGCAAAGGATGAAAGGGAAGAGGGAGAACTAATGAGAGAGTAGCTGTTTGGCATTTGGACGGGCACATATCACTGTAATTTCCCGGCAGGAAGAAGAATTAACCAAAGTCTCAGCCACCCACCAGGAACAAGTATAGGTCCTGAACCAAAATTTTGGACTTGCGGTCAGCTCACCAAAAACAAGTTGAAAAATGGAGCTCAGGGGCACAGCAATTCACAAACTGGCCGAGTCATAAAGGACAACTATCGTCCAAAAATCTGTTGAGGGAAGGCAACGAGGCGGACTTGAAAGCGAGGCCGAATAGCAGGAAACAGATTTCAAGATGTACGTTGGAATCGCCTTTAAAGCACAGGAAGAGGGGCACAACTTCGACAATGATGCACTTGGCCAAAAAGGGCGTATGCGTTTTCTCCTGAATATATTCAGGAGAAAACGCATACGCCCTTTTTGGCCAAGCAAGCAAGCGGGCAATGCAAAGCTGCACTAAAAAGAAGTATCACTTCCCACCGGTCAAAAGGGACATCCACAAAATGTGTAAAAACCAGAAAGGCAAGACAGGCCCTGGAGAACAGGGAGCCTTGATATGTTGATGGGCGGGATGTAAATTGCCATCTGCCTCTCTGGAGGAGTGCATTGTGTTCCCTAAAACAAGTAAAGAACAGAGCTACAGAGCCAAGGGCATTTCCAAACTAGGGAATATACCTTGGGAAAACTGAAAATAAATAAGACAGAGCCACCCCAAAATTTAGGGCTGCACTGCTTACAAGGACCTCAACTTGGATACACCTGAAGTATCCCAGGAAATATAAAAATGGTTCAAAAAATTGTGGTACTTACGTACGATGGAATATCCCTCAGCCATGAAATCAATGTCATAAGACCAGTAGCAGCAAAATGGGTGTATTCAGGTACGATGATTCTAAGCGAAATAAGTCACACTGAAAATAAAACTTATCATAAGATATAACTATGAAGATCCTATAAACATGGCTACACTTGAACTGAGTTAGGAAAGAGAACAGTCTCACATTTAGAAAACACTCTTATGTCTGCTTAAGGGGGAAGGAGAGGTGGGGTGATGCATAAAACCAGAGTTTGATATAAGTACAGGTACCGTTCCAAAAACCAACTATGGAATAGACAAGACCTACACCTTCCTCAGTGAAAGGGACTCAAAACACCATATTTCCCGCAGAGGAATATATCTGACTAGTAAGAATCTTAAAACCTATGTATTGATATGTCACCGTAAGGGAAACAAGTGTGTCTAGACTGGCATAAACATGGCAGCGAGAATCAGCTCAAACCCACTATAAAAAGGAATTTCAAAAACAAAACAAAAAAACTGGGAAATTCTTTACAATTCCTTCAGGGTCTCTGATGAAACCTGGAATGACCCTATCTACAACGACAGCTGGATGTGGCATAAGGCTGGACACATGGGACTGAGAGAATCGGTGAGATTGGGTGAGCAAATGCAGACCCTTTAAAGCAATAATGCATGGCACCCATTCCTTGGGTCCCAACTCTCCAGGTTGAAGGGAATATTACTACAGTTATAACATGTACGGGAAACCTAGAGAACGGACACACTGTGAATACGAAAGGTTTCTAAAACTCAACGAATAGCCCCACTCCTGGTGCTCCGGTTTGACTTTCCATCAGCTTTACTATCAACCGCCCAACTTGGAGAAACAGCCCCTTTAACCTCCTGGTTTGCACAGGTTGCCGATTTGGCAGAGGATGAAAGGAAACAGGGAGAACCAATGAGAGAGTAGCTCTTAGGCATTTAGACGGGCACATATCACTCTAACTTCCCCGCAGGAAGAAGAATTAACCAAAGTCTCAGCCAACCACCGGGAACCAGTATACGTCCTGAACCAAAATTTTGGACTTGCGGTCAGCTCACCAAAAACGAGTTGAAAAATGGAGCTCAGGGGCACAGCAATTCACAAACTGGCCGAGTAATATAGGACAACTATCGTCCAAAAATCTGTTGAGGAAAGGCAACGAGGCGGACTTGAAAGCGAGGCAGAATAGCAGGAAAGAGATTTCAAGAGGTACGTTGGAATCGCCTTTAAAGCACAGGAAGAGGGGCACAACTTCGACAATGATGCACTTGGCCAAAAAGGGCGTATGCGTTTTCTCCTGAATATATTCAGGAGAAAACGCATACGCCCTTTTTGGCCAAGCAAGCAAGCGGGCAATGCAAATCTGCACTACAAAGAAGTATCACTTCCCACCGGTCAAAAGGGACATCCACAAAATGTGTAAAAACCAGAAAGGCAAGACAGGCCCTGGAGAACAGGGAGCCTTGTTATGCTGATGGGCGGGATGTAAATTGCCAACTGCCTCTCTGGAGGAGTGCATTGTGTTCCCTAAAACAAGTAAACAAGAGAGCTACAGAGCCAAGGGCACTTCCAGTCTAGGGAATATACCTTGGGAAAAATGAAAATCAATAAGACAGAGCGACCCCAAAATTTAGGGCTGCACTGCTTACAAGGACCTCAACTTGGGTACACCTTAAATATGCCAGGAAATATAAAAATGGTTCAAAAAATTGTGGTACTTACGTACGATGGAATATCCCTCAGCCATGAAATCAATGTCATAAGACCAGTAGCAGCAAAATGGGTGGATTCAGGTACGATGATTCTAAGTGAAATAAGTCACACAGAAAAAGAAACTTATCATAAGATATCACTTATGAAGATCCTGTAAACATGGCTACACTTGAACTGAGTTAGGAAAGAGAACAGTGTCTCACATTTAGAAAACACACTTATGCCTGCTTAAGGGGGAAGGAGAGGTGGGGTGATGCATAAAACCAGAGTTTGATATAAGCACAGGTACCGTTCCAAAAACCAACTATGGAATAGAAAAGACCTACACCTTCCTCAGTGAAAGGGACTCAAAACACCATATTTCCCGCAGAGGAATATATCTGACTAGTAAGAATCTTAAAACCTATGTATTGATATGTCTCCGTAAGGGAATCAAGTGTGTCTAGACTGGCATAAACATGGCAGTGAGAATAAGCTCAAACCCACTATAAAAAGTAATTTCAAAAACAAAACAAAAAAACGGGGAAATTCTTTACAATTCCTTCAGGGTCTCTGATGAATCCTGGAATGACCCTATCTACAACGACAGCTGGATGTGGCATAAGGAGGGACACTTGGGACTGAGAGGATTGGTGAGATTGGGTGAGCAAATGAAGACCCTTTAAAGCACAAATGCCTGGCACCCATTCCATGGGTCCCAACTCTCCAGTTTGAAGGGAATATTACTACAGCTATAACATGTACGGGAAACCTAGAGAACGGACACACTGTGAATACGAAAGGATTCTAAAACTCAACGAATAGTCCCTCTCCTGGTGCTCGGGTTTGACTTTACATCTGCTTTACTATCAACCGCCCAACTTGGAGAGACAGCCCCTTTAACCTCCTGGTTCGCACAGGTTGCCAATTTGGCAGAGGATGAAAGGGAAGAGGGAGAACCAATCAGAGAGTAGCTGTTAGGAATTCGGACGGGCACATATCACTGTAATTTCCCGGCAGGAAGAAGAATTAACCAAAGTCTCAGCCACCCACCGGGAACCAGTATAGTTCCTGAACCGAAATTTTGGACTTGCGGTCAGCTCACCAAAAACGAGTTGAAAAATGGAGCTCAGGGGCACAGCAATTCACAAACTGGCCGAGTAATAAAGGACAACTATCGTCCAAAAATCTGTTGAGGGAAGGCAACGAGGCGGACTTGAAAGCGAGGCAGAATAGCAGGAAACAGATTTCAAGGGGTACGTTGGAATCACCTTTAAAGCACAGGAAGAGGGGCACAACTTCGACAATGATGCACTTGGCCAAAAAGGGCGTATGTGTTTTCTCCTGAATATAATCAGCAGAAAACGCATACGCCCTTTTTGGCCAAGCAAGCAAGCGGGCAATGCAAATCGGCACTACAAAGAAGTATCACTTCCCACCGGTCCAAAGGGACATCCACAAAATGTGTAAAAACCAGAAAGGGAAGACAGGCCCCGGAGAACAGGGAGACTTGTAATGCTGTTGCGCGGGATGTAAATTGCCAACTGCCTCTCTGGAGGAGTGCATTGTGTTCCCTAAAACAAGTAAAGAACAGAGCTACAGAGCCAAGGGCACTTCCAGTCTACGGAATATACCTTGGGAAAAATGAAAATCAATAAGACAGAGCCACCCCAAAATTTAGGGCTGCACTGCTTACAAGGACCTCAACTTGGATACACCTTAAGTATCCCAGGAAATATAAAAATGGTTCAAAAAATTGTGGTACTTACGTACGATGGAATATCCCTCAGCCATGAAGTCAATGTCATAAGACCAGTAGCAGCAAAATGAGTGGATTCAGGTACGATGATTCTAAGTGAAATAAGTCACACAGAAAAAGAAACTTATCATAATATATCACTTATGAAGATCCTGTAAACATGGCTACACTTGAACTGAGTTAGGAAAGAGAACAGTGTCTCACATTTAGAAAAAACTCTTATGCCTGCTTAAGGGGGAAGGAGAGGTGGGGTGATGCATAAAACCAGAGTTTGATATAAGCACAGGTACCGTTCCAAAAACCAACTATGGAATAGACAAGACCTACACCTTCCTCAGTGAAAGGGACTCAAAACCCCATATTTCCCGCAGAGGAATATATCTGACTATTAAGAATCTTAAAACCTATGTGTTGATATGTCTCCGTAAGGGAATCAAGTGTGTCTAGACTGGCATAAACATGGCAGCGAGAATCAGCTCAAACCCACTATAAAAAGGAATTTCAAAAACAAAACAAAAAAAATGGGAAATTCTTTACAATTCCTTCAGGGTCTCTGATGAAACCTGGAATGACCCTATATACAACGAAAGCTGGATGTGGCATAAGTAGGGACACTTGGGACTGAGACGATTGGTGAGATTGGGTGAGCAAATGCAGACCCTTTAAAGCAAAAATGCCTGGCACCCATTCCATGGGTCCCAACTCTCCAGGTTGAAGGGAATATTACTACAGCTTTACACGTACAGGAAACCTAGAGAACGGACACACTGTGAATACGAAAGGTTTCTAAAACTCAACGAATATTCCCTCTCCTGGTGATCCGGTTTGACTTTCCTTCTGCTTTACTATCAACCTCCCAACTTGGAGAGACAACCCTTTTAACCTCCTGGTTGGCACAGGTTGCCAATTTGGCAGAGGATGAAAGTGAACAGGGAGAACCAATGAGAGAGTAGCTGTTAGGCATTTGGACGGGCACATATCACTGTAATTTCCCGGCAGGAAGAAGAATTAACCAAAGTCTCAGCCACCCACCGGGAACCAGTATAGGTCCTGAACCAAAATTTTGGACTTGCGGTCAGCTCACCAAAAACGAGTTGAAAAATGGAGCTCAGGGGCACAGCAATTCACAAACTGGCCGAGAAATAAAGGAAAACTATCGTCCAAAAATCTGTTGAGGGAAGGCAACGAGGCGGACTTGAAAGCGAGGCAGAATAGCAGGAAACAGATTTCAAGAGGTACGTTGGAATCGCCTTTAAAGCACAGGAAGAGGGGCACAACTTCGACAATGATGCACTTGGCCAAAAAGGGCGTATGCGTTTTCTCCTGAATATATTCAGGAGAAAACGCATACGCCCTTTTTGGCCAAGCAAGCAAGCGGGCAATGCAAATCTGCACTACAAAGAAGTATCACGTCCCACCGGTCAAAAGGGACATCCACAAAATGTGTAAAAACCAGAAAGGCAAGACAGGCCCTGGAGAACAGGGAGCCTTGTTATGCTGATGGGCGGGATGTAAATTGCCAACTGCCTCTCTGGAGGAGTACATTGTGTTTCCTAAAACAAGTAAAGAACAGAGCTACAGAGCCAAGGGCACTTCCAGTCTAGGGAATATACCTTGGAAAAACTGAAAATCAATAAGACAGAGCCACCCCAAAATTTAGGGCTGCACTGCTTACAAGGACCTAAACTTGGATACACCTTAAGTATCCCAGGAAATATAAAAATGGTTCAAAAAATTGTTGTACTTACATACGATGGAATATCCCTCAGCCATGAAATCAATGTCATAAGACCAGTAGCAGCAAAATGGGTGGATTCAGGTACGATGATTCTAAGTGAAATAAGTCACACAGAAAAAGAAACTTATCATAAGATATCACTTATGAAGACCCTATAAACATGGCTACACTTGAACTGAGTTAGGAAAGAGAACAGTGTCTCATATTTAGAAAACACTCTTATGCCTGCTTAACGGGAAAGGAGAGGTGGGGTGATGCATAAAACCGGAGTTTGATATAAGCACAGGTACCGTTCCAAAAACCAACTATGGAATAGACAAGACCTACACCTTCCTCAGTGAAAGGGACTCAAAACCCCATATTTCCCGCAGAGGAATATATCTGACTAGTAAGAATCTTAAAACCTATGTATTGATATGTCTCCGTAAGGGAATCAAGTGTGTCTAGACTGGCATAAACATGGCAGCGAGAATCAGCTCAAACCCACTATAAAAAGGAATTTCAAAAACAAAACAAAAAAACTTGGAAATTCTTTACAATTCCTTCAGGGTCTCTGATGAAACCTGGAATGACCCTATCTACAACGACAGCTGGATGTGGCATAAGGCTGGACACTTGGGACTGAGAGGATTGGTGAGATTGGGTGAGCAAATGCAGACCCTTTAAAGCAATAATGCATGGCACCCATTCCATGTGTCCCAACTCTCCAGGTTGAAGGGAATATTACTACAGCTATAACATGTACGGGAAACCTAGAGAATGGACACACTGTGAATACAAAAGGTTTCTAAAACTCAACGAATAGTCCCTCTCCTGGTGCTCCGCTTTGACTTTACATCTGCTTTACTATCAACCTCCCAACCTGCAGAGACAGCCCCTTTAACCTCCTGGTTCACACAGGTTGCCAATTTGGCAGAGGATGAAAGGGAAGAGGGAGAACCAATGAGAGAGTAGCTGTTAGGCATTTGGACGGGCACATATCACTGTAATTTCCCGGCAGGAAGAAGAATTAAACAAAGTCTCAGCCACCCACTGGGAACCAGTATAGGTCCTGAACCAAAATTTTGGACTTGCGGTCAGCTCACCAAAAACGAGTTGAAAAATGGAGCTCAGGGGCACAGCAATTCACAAACTGGCCGAGTAATAAAGGACAACAATCGTCCAAAAATCTGTTGAGGAAAGGCAACGAGGCGGACTTGAAAGCGAGGCAGAATAGCAGGAAACAGATTTCAAGAGGTACGTTGGAATCGCCTTTAAAGCACAGGAAGAGGGGCACAACTTCGACAGTGATGCACTTGGCCAAAAAGGGCGTATGCGTTTTCTCCTGAATATATTAAGGAGAAAACGCATACGCCCTTTTTGGCCAAGCAAGCAAGCGGGCAATGCAAATCTGCACTACAAAGAAGTATCACTTCCCACCGGTCAAAAGGGACATCCACAAAATGTGTAAAAACCAGAAAGGCAAGACAGGCCCTGGAGAACAGGGAGCCTTGTTATGCTGATGGGCGGGATGTAAATTGCCAACTGCCTCTCTGCAGGAGTGCATTGTGTTCCCTAAAACAAGTAAAGAACAGAGCTACAGAGCCAAGGGCACTTCGAGTCTACGGAATATACCTTCGAAAACTGAAAATCAATAAGACAGAGCTACCCCAAAATTTAGGGCTGCACTGCTTACAAGGACCTCAACTTGGATACACCTTAGGTATCCCAGGAAATATAAAAATGGTTCAAAAAATTGTGGTACTTACGTACGATGGAGTATCCCTCAGCCATGAAATCAATGTCATAAGACCAGTAGCAGCAAAATGGGTGGATTCAGGTACGATGATTCTAAGTGAAATAAGTCACACAGAAAAAGAAACTTATCATAAGATATCACTTATGAAGATCCTATAAACATGGCTACACTTGAACTGAGTTAGGAAAGAGAACAGTGTCTCATATTTAGAAAACACTCTTATGCCTGCTTAAGGGGGAAGGAGAGGTGGGGTGATGCATAAAACCAGAGTTTGATATAAGCACAGGTACCGTTCCAAAAACCAACTATGGAATAGACAACACCTACAACTTCCTCAGTGAAAGGGACTCAAAACACCATATTTCCTGCAGAGGAATATATCTGACTAGTAAGAATCTTAAAACCTATGTATTGATATGTCTCCGTAAGGGAATCAAATGTTTCTAGACTGGCATAAACATGGCAGCGAGAATCAGCTCAAGCCCACTATAAAAAGGAATTTCAAAAACAAAACAAAAAAACTGGGAAATTCTTTACAGTTCCTTCAGGGTCTCTGATGAAATCTGGAATGACCCTATCTACAGCGACAGCTGGATGTGGCATAAGGCTGGACACGTGTGACTGAGAAAATTGGTGAGATTGGGTGAGCAAATGCAGACCCTTCAAAGCAATAATGCATGGCACCCATTCCATGGGTCCCAACTCTCCAGGTTGAAGGGAATATTACTACAGCTATAACATGTACGGGAAAACTAGAGAACGGACACACTGTGAATATGAAAGGTTTCTAAAACTCAACGAATAGTCCCTCTCCTGGTGCTCCGGTTTGACTTTACATCTGCTTTACTATCAACCTCCCAACTTGGAGAGACAGCCCCTTTAACCTCCTGGTTCGCACAGGATGCCAATTTGGCAGAGGATGAAAGGGAAGAGGGAGAACCAATGAGAGACTAGCTGTTAGACATTTCGACGAGCACATATCACTGTAATTTCCCGGCAGGAAGAAGAATTAACCAAAGTCTCAGCCACCCACCGGGAACCAGTATAGTTCCTGAACCAAAATTTTGGACTTGCGGTCAGCTCACCAAAAACGAGTTGAAAAATGGAGCTCAGGGGCAGAGCAATTCACAAACTGGCCGAGTAATAAAGGAAAACTATCGTCCAAAAATCTGTTGAGGGAAGGCAACGAGGCGGACTTGAAAGCGAGGCAGAATAGCAGGAAACAGATTTCAAGAGGTACGTTGGAATCACCTTTAAAGCACAGGAAGAGGGGCACAACTTCGACAATGATGCACTTGGCCAAAAAGGGCGTATGCGTTTTCTCCTGAATATATTCAGGAGAAAACGCCTACGCCCTTTTTGGCCAAGCAAGCAAGCGGGCAATGCAAATCTGCACTACAAAGAAGTATCACTTCCCACCGGTCAAAAGGGACATCCACAAAATGTGTAAAAACCAGAAAGGCAAGACAGGCCCTGGAGAACAGGGAGCCTTGTTATGCTGATGGGCGTGAAGTAAATTGCCAACTGCCTCTCTGGAGGAGTGCATTGTGTTCCCTAAAACAAGTAAAGAACAGAGCTACAGAGCCAAGGGCACTTCCAGTCTACGGAATATACCTTGGGAAAAATGAAAATCAATAAGACAGAGCCACCCCAAAATTTAGAGCTGCACTGCTTACAAGGACCTCAACTTGGATACACCTTAAGTATCCCAGGAAATATAAAAATGGTTCAAAAAATTGTGGTACTTACGTACGATGGATTATCCCTCAGCCATGAAATCAATGTCATAAGACCAGTAGCAGCAAAACGGGTGGATTCAGGTACGATGATTCTAAGTGAAATAAGTCACACAGAAAAAGAAACTTATCATAAGATATCACTTATGAAGATCCTATAAATATGGCTACACTTGAACTGAGTTAGGAAAGAGAACAGTGTCTCATATTTAGAAAACACTCTTATGCCTGCTTAAGGGGGAAGGAGAGGTGGGGTGATGCATAAAACCAGAGTTTGATATAAGCCCAGGTACCGTTCCAAAAACCAACTATGGAATAGACAAGACCTACACATTCCTCAGTGAAAGGGACTGAAAACACCATATTTCCCGCAGAGGAATATATCTGACTAGTAAGAATCTTAAAACCTATGTATTGATATGTCTCCGTAAGGGAATCAAGTGTGTCTAGACCGGCATAAACATGGCAGCGAGAATCAGCTCAAACCCACTATAAAAAGGAGTTTCAAAAACAAAACAAAAAAAACTGGGAAATTCTTTACAATTCCTTCAGGGTCTCTGATGAAACCTGGAATGACCCTATCTACAACGACAGCTGGATGTGGCATAAGGAGGGACACTTGGGACTGAGACGATTGGTGAGATTGGGTGAGCAAATGCAGACCCTTTAAAGCACAAATGCCTGGCACCCATTCCATGGGACCCAGCTCTCCAGGTTGAAGGGAATATTACTACAGCAATAACATGTACGGGAAACCTAGAAAACGTACACACTGAGAATACGAAAGGTTTCTAAAACTCAACGAATAGTCCCTCTCCTGGTGCTCCGGTTTGACTTTACATCTGCTTTACTATCAACTTCCCAACTTGGAGAGACAGCCCCTTTAACCTCCTGGTTCGCACAGGTTGCCAATTTGGCAGAGGATGAAAGGGAAGAGGGAGAACCAATGAGAGAGTAGCTGTTAGGCATTTTGACGGGCATATATCACTGTAACTTCCCGGCAGGAAGAAGAATTAACCAAAGTCTCAGCCACCCACCGGGAACCAGTATAGGTCCTGAACCAAAATTTTGGACTTGCGGTCAGCTCACCAAAAACGAGTTGAAAATTGGAGCTCAGAGGCACAGCAATTCACAAACTGGCCGAGTAATAAAGGACAACTATCGTCCAAAAATCTGTTGAGGGAAGGCAATGAGGCGGACTTGAAAGCGTGGCAGAATAGCAGGAAACAGATTTCAAGAGGTACGTTGGAATCGCCTTTAAAGCACAGGAAGAGGGTCACAACTTCGACAATGATGCTCTTGGCCAAAAAGGGCGTATGCGTTTTCTCCTGAATATATTCAGGAGTAAACGCATACGACCTTTTTGGCCAAGCAAGCAAGCGGGCAATGCAAATCTGCACTACAAAGAAGTATCACTTCCCACCGGTCAAAAGGGACATCCACAAAATGTGTAAAAACCAGAAAGGCAAGACAGGCCCTGGAGAACAGGGAGCCTTGTTATGCTGATGGGCGGGATGTAAATTGCCAACTGCCTCTCTGGAGGAGTGCATTGTGTTCCCTAAAACAAGGAAAGGACAGAGCTACAGAGCCAAGGGCACTTCCAGTCTAGGGAATATACCTTGGGAAAACTGAAAATCAATAAGACAGAGCCACCCCAAAATTTAGGGCTGCACTGCTTACAAGGACCTCAACTTGGGTACACCTTAAATATCCCAGGAAATATAAAAATGGTTCAAAAAATTGTGGTACTTACGTACGATGGAATATCCCTCAGCCATGAAATCAATGTCATAACACCAGTAGCAGCAAAATGGGTGGATTCAGGTTCGGTGATTCTAAGTGAAATAAGTCACACAGAAAAAGAAACTTATCATAAGATATCACTTATGAAGATCCTGTAAACATGGCTACACTTGAACTGAGTTAGGAAAGAGAACAGTGTCTCACATTTAGAAAACACTCTTATGCCTGCTTAAGGGGAAGGAGAGGTGGGGTGATGCATAAAACCAGAGTTTGATATAGGCACACGTACCGTTCCAAAAACCAACTATGGAATAGACAAGACCTACACCTTCCTCACTGAAAGGGACTCAAAACTCCATATTTCCTGCAGAGGAATATATCTGACTAGTAAGAATCTTAAAACCTATGTATTGATATGTCTCCGTAAGGGAATCAAGTGTGTCTAGACTGGCATAAACATGGCAGCGAGAATCAGCTCAAACCCACTATAAAAAGGTATTTCAAAACAAAACAAAAAACTGGGAAATTCTTTACAATTCCTTCAGGGTCTCTGATGAAACCTGGAATGACCCTATCTACAACGACAGCTGGATGTGGCATAAGGAGGGACACTTGGGACTGAGACGATTGGTGAGATTGGGTGAGCAAATGCAGCCCCTTTAAAGCACAAATGCTTGGCACCCATTCCATGAGTCCCAACTCTCCAGGTTGAGGGGAATATTACTACAGCTATAACATGTACGGGAAACCTAGAGAACGGACACACTGTGAATACGAAAGGTTTCTAAAACTCAACGAATAGTCCCTATCCTGGTGTTCCGGTTTGACTTTCCATCTGCTTTACTATCAACTTCCCAACTTGGAGAGACAGCCCCTTTAACCTCCTGGTTCGCACAGGTTTCCAATTTGGCAGAGGATGAAAGGGAAGAGGGAGAACCAATGAGAGAGTAGCTGTTAGGCATTTGGACGGGCACATATCACTGTAATTTCCCGGCAGTAAGAAGAATTAACCAAAGTCTCAGCCACCTACCGGGAACCAGTATAGGTCCTGAACCAAAATTTTGGACTTGCGGTCAGCTCACCAAAAACGAGTTGAAAAATGGAGCTCAGGGGCAGAGCAATTCACAAACTGGCCGAGTAATAAAGGACAACTATCGTCCAAAAATCTGTTGAGGAAAGGCAACGAGGCGGACTTGAAAGCGAGGCAGAATAGCAGGAAACAGATTTCAATAGGTACGTTGGAATCGCTTTTAAGGCACAGGAAGAGGGGCACAACTTCGTCAATGATGCACTTGGCCAAAAAGGGCGTATGCGTTTTCTCCTGAATATATTCAGGAGAAAACGCATACGCCCTTTTTGGCCAAGCAAGCAAGCGGGCAATGCAAATCTGCACTACAAAGATGTAACACTTCCCACCGGTAAAAAGGGACATCCACAAAACGTGTAAAAACCAGAAAGGCAAGACAGGCCCTGGAGAACAGGGAGCCTTGTTATGCTGATGGGCGGGATGTAAATTGCCAACTGCCTCTCTGGAGGAGTGCATTGTGTTCCCTAAAACAAGTAAAGAACAGAGCTACAGAGCCAAGGGCACTTCCAGTCTAGGGAATATACCTTGGGAAAACTGAAAATCAATAAGACAGAGCCACCCCAAAATTTAGGGCTGCACTGCTTACAAGGTACTCAACTTGGATACACATTAAGCATCCCAGGAAATATGAAAATGGTTCAAAAAATTGTGGTACTTACGCACGATGGAATATCCCTCAGCCATGAAATCAATATCATAAGACCAGTAGAAGCAAAATGGGTGGATTCAGGTACGATGATTCTAAGTGAAATAAGTCACACAGAAAAAGAAACTTATCATAAGATATCACTTATGAAGATCCTGTAAACATGGCTACAGTTGAACTGAGTTAGGAAAGAGAACAGTGTCTCACATTTAGAAAACACTCTTATGCCTGCTTAAGGGGGAAGGAGAGGTGGGGTGATGCATAAAACCAGAGTTTGATATAAGCACAGGTACCGTTCCAAAAACCAACTATGGAATAGACAAGACCTACACCTTCCTCAGTGAAAGGGACTCAAAACACCATATTTCCCGCAGAGGAATATATCTGACTAGTAAGAATCTTAAAACCTATGTATTGATATGTCTCCGTAAGGGAATCAAGTGTGTCTAGACTGGCATAAACATGGCAGTGAGAATAAGCTCAAACCCACTATAAAAAGTAATTTCAAAAACAAAACAAAAAAACGGGGAAATTCTTTACAATTCCTTCAGGGTCTCTGATGAATCCTGGAATGACCCTATCTACAACGACAGCTGGATGTGGCATAAGGAGGGACACTTGGGACTGAGAGGATTGGTGAGATTGGGTGAGCAAATGAAGACCCTTTAAAGCACAAATGCCTGGTACCCATTCCATGGGACCCAACTCTCCAGTTTGAAGGGAATATTACTACAGCTATAACATATACGGGAAACCTAGAGAACGGACACACTGTGAATACGAAAGGATTCTAAAACTCAACGAATAGTCCCTCTCCTGGTGCTCGGGTTTGACTTTACATCTGCTTTACTATCAACCGCCCAACTTGGAGAGACAGCCCCTTTAACCTCCTGGTTCGCACAGGTTGCCAATTTGGCAGAGGATGAAAGGGAAGAGGGAGAACCAATGAGAGAGTAGCTGTTAGGCATTTGGACGGGCACATATCACTGTAATTTCCCGGCAGGAAGAAGAATTAACCAAAGTCTCAGCCACCCACCGGGAACCAGTATAGGTCCTGAACCGAAATTTTGGACTTGCGTTCAGCTCACCAAAAACGAGTTGAAAAATGGAGCTCAGGGGCACAGCAATTCACAAACTGGCCGAGTCATAAAGGACAACTATCGTCCAAAAATCTGTTGAGGGAAGGCAACGAGGCGGACTTGAAAGTGAGGCAGAATAGCAGGAAACAGATTTCAAGAAGTACGTTGTAATCACCTTTAAAGCACAGGAAGAGGGGCACAACTTCGAAAATGATGCACTTGGCCAAAAAGGGTGTATGCGTTTTCTCCTGAATATCTTCAGGAGAAAACGCATACGCCCTTTTGGCCAAGCAAGCAAGCGGGCAATGCAAATCTGCACTAAAAAGAAGTATCACTTCCCACGGGTCAAAAGGGACATCCACAAAATGTGTAAAAACCAGAAAGGCAAGACAGGCCCTGGAGAACAGGGAGCCTTGTTATGCTGATGGGCGGGATGTAAATTGCCAACTGCCTCTCTGGAGGAGTGCATTGTGTTCCCTAAAACAAGTAAAGAACAGAGCTACAGAGCCAAGGGCCCTTCCAGTCTAGGGAATATACCTTGGGAAAACTGAAAATCAATAAGACAGAGCCACCCCAAAATTTAGGGCTCCACTGCTTACAAGGACCTCAACTTGGATACACCTTAAGTATCCCAGGAAATATAAAAATGGTTCAAAAAATTCTGGTACTTACGTACGATGGAATATCCCTCAGCCATGAAATCAATGTCATAAGACCAGTAGCAGCAAAATGGGTGGATTCAGGTACGATGATTCTAAGTGAAATAAGTCACACAGAAAAAGAAACTTATCATAAGATATCACTTATGAAGATCCTGTAAACATGGCTACACTTGAACTGAGTTAGGAAAGAGAACAGTATCTCATATTTAGAAAACATTCTTATGCCTGCTTAAGGTGGAAGGAGAGGTGGGGTGATGCATAAAACCAGAGTTTGATATAAGCACAGATACCGTTCCAAAAACCAACAATGGAATACACAAGACCTACTCCTTTCTCAGTGAAAGGGACTCAAAACCCCATATTTCCCGCAGAGGAATATATCTGACTAGTAAGAATCTTAAAACCTATGTATTGATATGTCTCCATAAGGGAATCAAGTGTGTCTAGACTGGCATAAACATGGCAGCGAGAATCAGCTCAAACCACTATAAAAAGGAATTTCAAAAACAAAACAAAAAAAACTGGGAAATTCTTTACAATTCCTTCTGGGTCCCTGATGAAACCTGGAATGACCCTATCTATAACGACAGCTGGATGTAGCATAAGGAGGGACACTTGAGACTGAGTCGATTGGTGAGATTGGGTGAGCAAATGCAGACCATTTAAAGCAATAATGCATGGCACCAATTCCATGGGTCCCAACTCTCCAGGTTGAAGGGAATATTACTACAGCTATAACATGTACGGGAATCCTAGAGAACGGACACACTGTGAATACGAAAGGTTTCTAAAACTCAACGAATAGTCCCTCTCCTGGTGCTCCGGTTTGACTTTCCATCTGCTTTACTATCAACCTCCCAACTTGGAGAGACAGCCCCTTTAACCTCCTGGTTCACACAGGTTGCCAATTTGGCAGAGGATGAAAGCGAAGAGGGAGAACCAATGAGAGAGTAGCTGTTAGGCATTTGGACGGGCACATCTCACTCTAACTTCCCCGCAGGAAGAAGAATTAACCAAAGTCTCAGCCACCCACCGGGAACCAGTATAGGTCCTGAACCAAAATTTTGGACTTGCGGTCAGCTCACCAAAAACGAGTTGAAAAATGGAGCTCAGGGGCACAGCAATTCACAAACTGGCCGAGTAATAAAGGACAACTATCGTCCAAAAATCTGTTGAGGGAAGGCAACGACGCGGACTTGAAAGCGAAGCAGAATAGCAGGAAACCGATTTCAAGAAGTACGTTGGAATCGCCTTTAAAGCACAGGAAGAGGGGCACAACTTCGAAAATGATGCACTTGGCCAAAAAGAGCGTATGCGTTTTCCCCTGAATATCTTCAGGAGAAAATGCATACGCCCTTTTTGGCCAAGCAAGCAAGCGGGCAATGCAAATCTGCACTACAAAGAAGTATCACTTCCCACCGGTCAAAAGGGACATCCACAAAATGTGTAAAAACCAGAAAGGCAAGACAGGCCCTGGAGAACAGGGAGCCTTGTTATGCTGATGGGCGGGATGTAAATTGCCAACTGCCTCTCTGGAGGAGTGCATTGTGTTCCCTAAAACAAGTAAAGAACAGAGCTACAGAGCCAAGGGCCTTCCAGTCTAGGGAATATACCTCGGGAAAACTGAAAATCAATAAGACAGAGCCACCCCAAAATTTAGGGCTGCACTGCTTACAGGGACCTCAACTTGGATCCACCTTAAGTATCCCAGAAAATATAAACATGGTTCAAAAAATTCTGGTACTTACGTACGATGGAATATCCCTCAACCATGAAATCAATGTCATAAGACAAGTAGAAGCAAAATGGGTGGATTCAGGTACGATGATTCTAAGTGAAATAAGTCACACAGAAAAAGTAACTTATCATAAGATATCAGTTATGAAGATCCTGTAAACATGGCTACACTTGAACTGAGTTAGGAAAGAGAACAGTGTCTCACATTTAGAAAACACTCTTATGCCTGCTTAAGGGGGAAGGAGAGGTGGGGTGATGCATAAAACCTGAGTTTGATATAAGCACACATACCGTTCCAAAAACCAACTATGGAATAGACAAGACCTACACCTTTCTCAGTGAAAGGGACTCAAAACACCATATTTCCCGCAGAGGAATATATCTGACTAGTAAGAATCTTAAAACCTATGTATTGATATGTCTCCGTAAGGGAATCAAGTGTGTCTAGACTGGCATAAACATGGCAGCGAGAATCAGCTCAAACCCACTATAAAAAGGAATTTCAAAAACAAAACAAAAAAATGGGAAATTCTTTACAATTACTTCAGGGTCTCTGAGGAAACCTGGAGTGACCATATATACAACGACAGCTGGATGTGGCATAAGGAGGGACACTTGGGACTGAGACGATTGGTGAGATTGGGTGAGCAAATGCAGACCCTTTAAAGCACAAATGCTTGGCACCCATTCCATGAGTCCCAACTCTCCAGGTTGAAGGGAATATTACTCCAGCTATAACATGTACGGGAAACCTAGAGAACGGACACACTGTGAATACGAAAGGTTTCTAAAACTCAACGAATAGTCCCTCTCCTGGTGCTCCGGTTTGACTTTCCATCTGCTTTACTATCAACCTCCCAACTTGTAGAGACAGCCCCTTTAACCTCCTGGTTCGCACAGGTTTCCAATTTGGCAGAGGATGAAAGGGAAGAGGGAGAACCAATGAGAGAGTAGCTGTTAGGCATTTGGACGGGCACATATCACTCTAACTTCCCGGCAGGAAGAAGAATTAACCAAAGTCTCAGCCACCCACTGGGAACCAGTATAGGTCCTGAACCAAAATTTTGGACTTGCGGTCAGCTCACCAAAAACGAGTTGAAAAATGGAGCTCAGGGGCACAGCAATTCACAAACTGGCCGAGTAATAAAGGAAAACTATCGTCCAAAAATCTGTTGAGGGAAGGCAACGAGGCGGACTTGAAAGCGAGGCAGAATAGCAGGAAACAGATTTCATGAGGTACACTGGAATCGCCTTTAAAGCACAGGAAGAGGGGCACAACTTCGACATTGATGCCCTTGGCCAAAAAGGGCGTATGCATTTTCTCCTGAATATATTCAGGAGAAAACGCATACGCCCTTTTTGGCCAAGCAAGCAAGCGGGCAATGCAAATCGGCACAACAAAGAAGTATCCCTTCCCACCGGTCAAAAGGGACATCCACAAAATGTGTAAAATGCAGTAAGGCAAGACGGGCCCTGGAGAACAGGGAGCCTTGTTATGCTGATGGGCGGGATGTAAATTGCCAACTGCCTCTCTGGAGGAGTGCACTGTGTTTACTAAAACAAGTAAAGAACAGAGCTACAGAGCCAAGGGCACTTCCAGTCTAGGGAATATACCTTGGGAAAACTGAAAATCAATAATACAGAGCCACCCCAATATTTAGGGCTGCAGTGCTTACAAGGACCTCAACTTGGGTACACCTTAAATATCCCAGGAAATATAAAAATGGTTCAAAAAATTGTGGTAATTACGTACGATGGATTATCCATCAGCCATGAAATCAATGTCATAAGACCAGCAGCAGCAAAATGAGTGGATTCAGGTACGATGATTCTAAGTGAAATAAGTCACACAGAAAAAGAAACTTATCATAAGATATCACTTATGAAGATCCTGTAAACATGGCTACACTTGAACTGAGTTAGGAAAGAGAACAGTGTCTCACATTTAGAAAACACTCTTATGCCTGCTTAAGGGGGATGGGGAGGTGGGGTGATGCATAAAACCTGAGTTTGATATAAGCACACGTACCGTTCCAAAAACCAACTATGGAATAGACAAGACCTACACCTTTCTCAGTGAAAGGGACTCAAAACACCATATTTCCCGCAGAGGAATATATCTGACTAGTAAGAATTTTAAAACCTATGTATTGATATGTCTCCGTAAGGGAATCAAGTGTGTCTAGACTGGCATAAACATGGCAGCGAGAATCAGCTCAAACCCACTATAAAAAGGAATTTCAAAAACAAAACAAAAAAAATGGGAAATTTTTTACAATTCCTTCAGGGTCTCTGAGGAAACCTGGACTGACCCTATATACGACAGCTGGATGTGGCATAAGGAGGGACACTTGGGACTGAGACGACTGGTGAGATTGGGTGAGCAAATGCAGACCCTTTAAAGCACAAATGCTTGGAACACATTCCATAAGTCCCACTGTCCAGGTTGAAGGGAATATTACATAGCTATAACATGTACGGGAAACCTAGAGAACGGACACACTGTGAATACGAAAGGTTTCTAAAACTCAACGAATAGTCCCTATCCTGGTGCTCTGGTTTGACTTTCCATCTGCTTTACTATCAACCTCCCAAATTGGAGAGACAGCCCCTTTAACCTCCTGGTTCGCACAGGTTGCCAATTTGGCAGAGGATGAAAGGGAAGAGGGAGAAACAATGAGAGAGTAGCTATTAGGCATTTGGACCGGCACATATCACTGTAATTTCCCTGCAGGAATAAGAATTAACCAAAGTCTCAGCCACCCACCGGGAACCAGTAGATGTCCTGAACCAAAATTTTGGACTTGCGGTCAGCTCACCAAAAACGAGTTGAAAAATGGAGCTCAGGGGCACAGCAATTCACAAACTGGCCGAGTAATAAAGGACAACTATCGTCCAAAAATCTGTTGAGGGAAGGCAACGAGGCGGACCTGAAAGCGAGGCAGAATAGCAGGAAACAGATTTCAAGAGGTACGTTGGAATCGCCTTTAAAGCACAGGAAGAGGGGCACAACTTCGACAATGATGCACTTGGCCAAAAAGGGCGTATGCGTTTTCTCCTGAATATATTCAGGAGAAAACGCATACGCCCTTTTTGACCAAGCAAGCAAGCGGGCAATGCAAATCTGCACTACAAAGAAGTATCACTTCCCACCGGTCAAAAGAGACATACACAAAATGTGTAAAAACCAGAAAGGCAAGACAGGCCCTGGAGAACAGGGATCCTTGTTATGCTGATGGGCGGGATGTAAATTGCCAACTGCCTCTCTGGAGGAGTGCATTGTGTTCCCTAAAACAAGTAAACAACAGAGCTACAGAGCCAAGGGCACTTCCAGTCTAGGGAATATACCTTGAGAAAACTGAAAATCAATAAGACAGAGCCACCCCAAAATTTAGGGCTGCACTGCTTACAAGGACCTCAACTTGGATACACCTTAAGTATCCCAGGAAATATAAAAATGGTTCAAAAAATTGTGGTACTTACGTACGATGGAATATCCCTCAGCCATGAAATCAATGTCATAAGACCAGTAGCAACAAAATGGGTGTATTCAGGTACGATGATTCTAAGCGAAATAAGTCACACAGAAAAAGAAACTTATCATAAGGTATCACTTAAGAAGATCCTATAAACATGGCTACACTTGAACTGAGTTAGGAAAGAGAACAGTGTCTCATATTTAGAAAACACTCTTATGCCTGCTTAAGAGGGAAGGAGAGGTGGGGTGATGCATAAAACCAGAGTTTGATATAAGCACAGGTACCGTTCCAAAAACCAACTATGGAATAGACAAGACCTACACCTTCCTCAGTGAAAGGGATTCAAAACCCCATATTTCCCGCAGAGGAATATATGTGACTAGTAAGAATCTTAAAACCTATGTATTGATATGTCTCCGTAAGGGAATCAAGTGTGTCTAGACTGACATAAACATGGCAGCGAGAATCAGCTCAAACCCACTCTAAAAAGGAATTTCAAAAACAAAACAAAAAAACTGGGAAATTCTTTACAATTCCTTCAGTGTCTCTGATGAAACCTGGAATGACCCTATCTACAACGACAGCTGGATGTGGCATAAGGAGGGACACTTGGGACTGAGACGATTGGTGAGTTTGGGTGAACAAATGAAGACACTTTAAAGCACAAATGCAAGGCACTCATTCCATGGGTCCCAACTCTCCAGGTTGAAGGGAATATTACTACAGTTATAACATGTACGGGAAACCTAGAGAACGGACATGCTGTGAATACGAAATGTTTCTAAAACTCAACGAATAGTCCCTCTCCTGGTGCTCCGGTTTGACTTTCCATCTGCTTAACTATCAACCTCCCAACTTGGAGAGACAGCCCCTTTAACCTCCTGGTTCGCACAGGTTGCCAATTTGGCAGAGGATGAAAGGGAAGAGGGAGAACCAATGAGAGAGTAGCTGTTAGGCATTTGGACGGGCACATAACACTGTAATTTCCCGGAAGGAAGAAGAATTAAATAAAGTCTCAGCCACCCACCGGGAACCAGTATATGTCCTGAACCAAAATTTTGGACTTGCGGTCAGCTCACCAAAAACGAGTTGAAAAATGGAGCTCAGGGGCACAGCAATTCACAAACTGGCCGAGTAATAAAGGACAACTATCGTCCAAAAATCTGTTGAGGGAAGGCAACGAGGCGGACTTGAAAGCGAGGCAGAATAGCAGGAAACAGATTTCAAGAGGTACGTTGGAATCGCCTTTAAAGCACAGGAAGAGGGGCACAACTTCGACAATGATGCACTTGGCCAAAAAGGGCGTATGCGTTTTCTCCTGAATATATTCAGGAGAAAACGCATACGCCCTTTTTGACCAAGCAAGCAAGCGGGCAATGCAAATCTGCACTACAAAGAAGTATCACTTCCCACCGGTCAAAAGAGACATCCACAAAAAGTGTAAAAACCAGAAAGGCAAGACAGGCCCTGGAGAACAGGGAGCCTTGTTATGCTGATGGGCGGGATGTAAATTGCCAACTGCCTCTCTGGAGGAGTGCATTGTGTTCCCTAAAACAAGTAAACAACAGAGCTACAGAGCCAAGGGCACTTCCAGTCTAGGGAATATACCTTGAGAAAACTGAAAATCAATAAGACAGAGACACCCCAAAATTTAGGGCTGCACTGCTTACAAGGACCTCAACTTGGATACACCTTAAGTATCCCAGGAAATATAAAAATGGGTCAAAAAATTGTGGTACTTACGTACGATGGAATATCCCTCAGCCATGAAATCAATGTCATAAGACCAGTAGCAGCAAAATGGGTGTATCCAGGTACGATGATTCTAAGCGAAATAAGTCACACAGAAAAAGAAACTTATCATAAGGTATCACTTAAGAAGATCCTATAAACATGGCTACACTTGAACTGAGTTAGGAAAGAGAACAGTGTCTCATATTTAGAAAACACTCTTATGCCTGCTTAAGAGGGAAGGAGAGGTGGGGTGATGCATAAAACCAGAGTTTGATATAAGCACAGGTACCGTTCCAAAAACCAACTATGGAATAGACAAGACCTACACCTTCCTCAGTGAAAGGGATTCAAAACCCCATATTTCCCGCAGAGGAATATATCTGACTAGTAAGAATCTTAAAACCTATGTATTGATATGTCTCCGTAAGGGAATCAAGTGTGTCTAGACTGACATAAACATGGCAGCGAGAATCAGCTCAAACCCACTCTAAAAAGGAATTTCAAAAACAAAAGAAAAAAACTGGGAAATTCTTTACAATTCCTTCAGTGTCTCTGATGAAACCTGGAATGACCCTATCTACAACGACAGCTGGATGTGGCATAAGGAGGGACACTTGGGACTGAGACGATTGGTGAGTTTGGGTGAACAAATGAAGACACTTTAAAGCACAAATGCAAGGCACCCATTCCATGGGTCCCAACTCTCCAGGTTGAAGGGAATATTACTACAGTTATAACATGTACGGGAAACCTAGAGAACGGACATGCTGTGAATACGAAAGGTTTCTAAAACTCAACGAATAGTCCCTCTCCTGGTGCTCCGGTTTGACTTTCCATCTGCTTAACTATCAACCTCCCAACTTGGAGAGACAGCCCCTTTAACCTCCTGGTTCGCACAGGTTGCCAATTTGGCAGAGGATGAAAGGGAAGAGGGAGAACCAATGAGAGAGTAGCTGTTAGGCATTTGGACGGGCACATAACACTGTAATTTCCCGGAAGGAAGAAGAATTAAATAAAGTCTCAGCCACCCACTGGGAACCAGTATAGGTCCTGCACCAAAATTTTGGACTTGCGGTCAGCTCTCCAAAAACGAATTGAAAAATGGAGCTCAGGGGCACAGCAATTCACAAACTGGCAGAATAATAAAGGACAAGTATCGTCCAAAAATCTGTTGAGGGAAGGCAACGAGGCGGACTTGAAAGCGAGGCAGAATACCAGGAAACAGATTTCAAGAGGTACATTGGAATCGCCTTTAAAACACAGGAAGAAGGGCACAACTTCGACAATGATGCACTTGGCCAAAAAGGGCGTATGCGTTTTCTCCTGAATATATTCAGGAGAAAACGCATACGCCCTTTTTGGCCAAGCAAGCAAGCGGGCAATGCAAATCTGCACTACAAAGAAGTATCACTTCCCACCGGTCAAAAGGGACATCCACAAAATGTGTAAGAACAAGAAAGGCAAGACAGGCCCTGGAGAACAGGGAGCCTTGTTATGCTGATGGGCGGGATGTAAATTGCCAACTGCCTCTCTGGAGGAGTGCATTGTGTTCCCTAAAACAAGTAAAGAACAGAGCTACAGAGCCAAGGGCACTTCCAGTCTAGGGAATATACCTTGGGAAAACTGAAAATCAATAAGACAGAGCCACTCCAAAATTTAGGGCTGCACTGCTTACAAGGACCTCAACTTGGGTACACCTTAAATATCACAGGAAATATAAAAATGGTTCAAAAAATTGTGGTACTTACGTACGATGGAATATCTCTCAGCCATGAAATCAATGTCATAAGACCAGTAGCAGCAAAATGGGTGGATTCAGGTACGATGATTCTAAGTGAAATCTGTCACACAGAAAAAGAAACTTATCATAAGATATCACTTATGAAGATCCTGTAAACATGGCTACACTTGAACTGAGTTAGGAAAGAGAACAGTGTCTCACATTTAGAAAACACTCTTATGCCTGCTTAAGAGGGAAGGAGAGGTGGGGTGATGCATAAAACCAGAGTTTGATATAAGCACAGGTACCGTTCCAAAAACCAACTATGGAATAGACAAGACCTACACCTTCCTCAGTGAAAGGGACTCAAAACCCCATATTTCCCGCAGAGGAATATATCTGACTAGTAAGAATCTTAAAACCTATGTATTGATATGTCTCCATAAGGGAATCAAGTGTGTCTAGACTGGCATAAACATGGCAGCGAGACTCAGCTCAAACCCACTCTAAAAAGGAATTTCAAAAACAAAACAAAAAAACTGGGAAATTCTTTACAATTCCTTCAGCTTCTCTGATGAAACCTGGAATGACCCTATCTACAATGACAGATGGATGTTGCATAAGGCTGGACACTTGGGACTGAGACGATTGGTGAGATTGGGTGAGCAAATGCAGACACTTTAAAGCACAAATGCCTGGAACCCATTCCATGGGTCCCAACTCTCCAGGTTGAAGGGAATATTACTACAGCTATAACATGTACGGGAAACCTAGAGAATGGACACATTGTGAATACGAAAGGTTTCTAAAACTCAACGAATAGTCCCTCTCCTGGTGCTCCGGTTTGACTTTCCATCTGCTTTACTATCAACCTCCCAACTTGGAGAGATAGCCCCATTAACCTCCTGGTTTGCACAGGTTGCCAATTTGGCAGAGGATGAAAGGGAAGAGGGAGAACCAATGAGAGAGTAGCTGTTAGGCGTTTGGACGGGCACATATCACTCTAACTTCCCGGCAGGAAGAAGAATTAACCAACGTCTCAGCCACCCACCAGGAACCAGTATAGGTCCTGAACCAAAATTTTGGACTTGCGGTCAGCTCACCAAAAAAGTGTTGAAAAATGGAGCTCAAGGGCACAGCATTTCACAAACTGGCCGAGTAATAAAGGACTACTATCGTCCAAAAATCTGTTGAGGGAAGGCAACGAGGCGGACTTGAAAGCGAGGCAGAATAGCAGGAAACAGATTTCAAGAGGTACGTTGGAATCGCCTTTAAAGCACAGGAAGAGGGGCACAACTTCGACAATGATGCACTTGGCCAAAAAGTGTGTATGCGTTTTCTCCTGAATATATTCAGGAGAAAATGCATACGCCCTTTTTGGCCAAGCAAGCAAGCGGGCAATGCAAGTCTGCACTACAAAGAAGTATCAATTCCCACTGGTCAAAAGGGACATCCACAAAATGTGTAAAAACCAGAAAGGCAAGACAGGCCCTGGAGAACAGGGAGCCTTGTTATGCTGATGGGCGGGATGTAAATTGCCAACTGCCTCTCTGGAGGAGTGCACTGTGTTCCCTAAAACAAGTAAAGAACAGAGCTAGAGAGCCAAGGTCAATTCCAGTCTAGGGAATATACCTCGGGAGAACTGAAAATCAATAAGACAGAGCCACCCCAAAATTTAGGGCTGCACTGCTTACAAGGACCTCAACTTGGATACACCTTAAGTATCCCAGGAAATATAAAAATGGTTCAAAAAATTGTGGTACTTACGTACGATGGAATATCCCTCAGCCATGAAATCAATGTCATAAGACCAGTAGCAGCAAAATGGGTGGATTCAGGTACGATGATTCTAAGTGAAATAAGTCACACAGAAAAAGAAACTTATCATAAGATATCACTTATGAAGGCCCTATAAACATGGCTACACTTGAACTGAGTTAGGAAAGAGAACAGTGTCTCACATTTAGAAAAAACACTTATGCCTGCTTAAGGGGGAAGGAGAGATGGGGTGATGCATAAAACCAGAGTTTGATATAAGCACAGGTACCGTTCCAAACACCAACTATGGAATAGACAAGACCTACACCTTCCTCAGTGAAAGGGACTCAAAATCCCATATTTCCCGCAGAGGAATATATCTGACTAGTAAGAATCTTAATACCTATATATTGAAATGTCTCTGTAAGGGAATGAAGTGTGTCTAGACTGGCATAAACATGGCAGCGAGAATCAGCTCAAACCCACTATAAAAAGGAATTTCAAAAACAAAACAAAAAAACTGGGAAATTCTTTACAATTCCTTCAGGGTCTCTGATGAAACCTGGAATGACCCTATCTACAACGACAGCTGGATGTGGCATAAGGCTGGACACTTGTGACTGAGAGGATTGGTGAGAGTGGGTGAGCAAATGCAGACCCTTTAAAGCAATAATGCATGGCACCCATTCCATGGGTCCCAACTCTCCAGGTTGAAGGGAATATTACTACAGTTATAACACGTACGGGAAACCTAGAGAATGGACACACTGTGAATACGAAAGGTTTCTAAAACTCAACGAATAGTCCGTCTCCTGGTGCTCCGTTTTGACTTTCCATCTGCTTTACTATCAACCTCCCAACTTGGAGAGACAGCCCCTTTAACCTCCCAGTTCACACAGGTTGCCCATTTGGCAGAGGATGAAAGGGAAGAGAGAGAACCAATGAGAGAGTAGCTGTTAGGCATTTGGACGGGCACATATCTCTGTAATTTCCCGGCAGGAAGAAGAATTAACCAAAGTCTCAGCCACCCACCGGGAACCAGCATAGGTCCTGAACCAAAATTTTGGACTTGCGGTCAGCTCACAAAAAACGAGTTGAAAAATGGAGCTCAGGGGCACAGCAATTCACAATCTGGCCAAGTAATAAAGGACAAGTATCGTCCAAAAATCTGTTGAGGGAAGGCAACGAGGCGGACCTGAAAGCGAGGCAGAATAGCAGGAAACAGATTTCAAGAGGTACATTGGAATCACCTTTAAAGCACAGGAAGAGGGGCACAACTTCGACAATGATGCATTTGGCCAAAAAGGGCATATGCGTTTTCTCCTGAATATATTCAGGAGAAAACGCATACGCCCTTTTTGGCCAAGCAAGCAAGCGGGCAATGCAAATCTGCACTACAAAGAAGTATCACTTCCCACCGGTCAAAAGGGACATCCACAAAATGTGTAAAAACCAGAAAGGCAAGACAGGCCCTGGAGAACAGGGAGCCTTGTTATGCTGATGGGCGGCATGTAAATTGACAACTGCCTCTCTGGAAGAGTACATTGTGTTCCCTAAAACAAGTAAAGAACAGTGCTACAGAGCCAAGGGCACTTCCATTCTAGGGAATATACCTTGGGAAAACTGAAAATCAATAAGACAGAGCCACCCCAATATTTAGGGCTGCACTGCTTACAAGGACCTCAAATTGGGTACACCTTAAGTATCCCAGGAAATATAAAAATGGTTCAAAAAATTGTGGTACTTACGTACGATGGAATATCCCTCAGCCATGAAATCAATGTCATAACACCAGTAGCAGCAAAATGGGTGGATTCAGGTACGATGATTCTAAGTGAAATAAGTCACACAGAAAAAGAAACTTATCATAAGATATCACTTATGAAGATCCTGTAAACATGGCTACACTTGATCTGAGTTAGGAAAGAGAACAGTGTCTCACATTTAGAAAACACTCTTATGCCTGCTTAAGGGGGAAGGAGAGGTGGGGTGATGCATAAAACCAGAGTTTGATATAAGCACAGGTACCGTTCCAAAAACCAACTATGGAATAGACAAGACCTACACCTTCCTCAGTGAAAGGGACTCAAAACCCCATATTTCCCGCAGAGGAATATATCTGACTAGTAAGAATCTTAAAACCTATGTATTGATATGTCTCCGTAAGGGAATCAAGTGTGTCTAGACTGGCATAAACATGGCAGCGAGAATCAGCTCAAACCCACTCTAAAAAGGAATTTCAAAAACAAAACAAAAAAACTGGGAAATTCTTTACAATTCCTTCAGGGTCTCTGATGAAACCTGGAATGACCCTGTCTACAACGACAGCGGGATGTGGCATAAGGAGGGACACTTGGGACTGAGACGATTTGTGAGATTGGGTGAGCAAATGCAGACCCTTTAAAGCACAAATGCCTGGCACCCATTCAATGGGTCCCAACTCTCCAGGTTTAAGGGAATATTACTACAGCTATAACATGTACGGGAAACCTAGAGAACGGACACACTGTGAATACGAAAGGTTTCTAAAACTCAACGAATAGTCCCTCTCCTGGTGATCCGGTTTGACATTCCATCTGCTTTACTATCAACCTCCCAACTTGGAGAGACAACCCTTTTAACCTCCTGGTTCGCACAGGTTGCCAATTTGGCAGAGGATGAAAGTGAAAAGGGAGAACCAATGAGAGAGTAGCTGTTAGGCATTTGGACGGGCACATATCACTGTAATTTCCCGGCAGGAAGAAGAATTAACCAAATTCTCAGCCACCCACCGGGAACCAGTATAGGTCCTGAACCAAAATTTTGGACTTGCGGTCAGCTCACCAAAAACGAGTTGAAAAATGGAGCTCAGGGGCACAGCAATTCACAAACTGGCCGAGTAATAAAGGACAACTATCGTCCAAAAATCTGTTGAGGGAAGGCAACGAGGCGGACTTGAAAGCGAGGCAGAATAGCAGGAAACAGATTTCAAGAGGTACGTTGGAATCGCCTTTAAAGCACAGGAAGAGGGGCACAACTTCGACAATGATGCACTTGGCCAAAAAGGGCGTATGCGTTTTCTCCTGAATATATTCAGGAGAAAACGCATACGCCCTTTTTGGCCAAGCAAGCAAGCGGGCAATGCAAATCTGCACTACAAAGAAGTATCACTTCCCACCGGTCAAAAGGGACATCCACAAAATGTGTAAAAACCAGAAAGGCAAGACAGGCCCTGGAGAACAGGGAGCCTTGTTATGCTGATGGGCGGGATGTAAATTGCCAACTGCCTCTCTGGAGGAGTACATTGTGTTTCCTAAAACAAGTAAAGAACAGAGCTACAGAGCCAAGGGCACTTCCAGTCTAGGGAATATACCTTGGAAAAACTGATAATCAATAAGACAGAGCCACCCCAAAATTTAGGGCTGCACTGCTTACAAGGACCTCAACTTGGGTACACCTTAAATATCCCAGGAAATATAAAAATGGTTCAAAAAATTGTGGTACTTACATACGATGGAATATCCTTCAGCCATGAAATCAATGTCATAAGACCAGTAGCAGCAAAATGGGTGGATTCAGGTACGATGATTCTAAGTGAAATAAGTCACACAGAAAAAGAAACTTATCATAAGATATCACTTATGAAGATCCTGTAAACATGGCTACACTTGAACTGAGTTAGGAAAGAGAACAGTGTCTCACATTTAGAAAACACTCTTATGCCTGCTTAAGGGGGAAGGAGAGGTGGGGTGATGCATAAAACCAGAGTTTGATATAAGCACAGGTACCGTTCCAAAAACCAACTATGGAATAGACAAGACCTACACCTTCCTCAGTGAAAGGGACTCAAAACCCCATATTTCCCGCAGAGGAATATATCTGACTAGTAAGAATCTTAAAACCTATGTATTGATATGTCTCCGTAAGGGAATCAAGTGTGTCTAGACTGGCATAAACATGGCAGCGAGAATCAGCTCAAGCCCACTATAAAAAGGAATTTCAAAAACAAAACAAAAAAACTTGGAAATTCTTTACAATTCCTTCAGGGTCTCTGATGAAATCTGGAATGACCCTATGTACAGCGACAGCTGGATGTGGCATAAGGCTGGACACTTGTGACTGAGAGAATTGGTGAGATTGGGTGAGCAAATGCAGACCCTTCAAAGCAATAATGCATGGCACCCATTCCATGGGTCCCAACTCTCCAGGTTGAAGGGAATATTATTACAGCTATAACATGTACGGGAAAACTAGAGAACGGACACACTGTGAATACGAAAGGTTTCTAAAACTCAACGAATAGTCCCTCTCCTGGTGCTCCGGTTTGACTTTACATCTGCTTTACTATCAACCTCCCAACTTGGAGAGACAGCCCCTTTAACCTCCTGGTTCGCACAGGATGCCAATTTGGCAGAGGATGAAAGGGAAGAGGGAGAACCAATGAGAGAGTAGCTGTTAGACATTTGGACGAGCACATATCACTGTAATTTCCCGGCAGGAAGAAGAATTAACCAAAGTCTCAGCCACCCACCGGGAACCAGTATAGTTCCTGAACCAAAATTTTGGACTTGCGGTCAGCTCACCAAAAACGAGTTGAAAAATGGAGCTCAGGGGCACAGCAATTCACAAACTGGCCGAGTAATAAAGGAAAACTATCGTCCAAAAATCTGTTGAGGGAAGGCAACGAGGTGGACTTGAAAGCGAGGCAGAATAGCAGGAAACAGATTTCAAGAGGTACGTTGGAATTACATTTAAAGCACAGGAAGAGGGGCACAACTTCGACAATGATGCACTTGGCCAAAAAGGGCGTACGCGTTTTCTCCTGAATATATTCAGGAGAAAACGCCTACGCCCTTTTTGGCCAAGCAAGCAAGCGGGCAATGCAAATCTGCACTACAAAGAAGTATCACTTCCCACCGGTCAAAAGGGACATCCACAAAATGTGTAAAAACCAGAAAGGCAAGACAGGCCCTGGAGAACAGGTAGCCTTGTTATGCTGATGGGCGGGATGTAAATTGCCAACTGCCTCTCTGGAGGAGTGCATTGTGTTCCCTAAAACAAGTAAACAACAGAGCTACAGAGCCAAGGGCACTTCCAGTCTACGGAATATACCTTGGGAAAACTGAAAATCAATAAGACAGAGCCACCCCAAAATTCAGGGCTGCACTGCTTACAAGGACCTCAACTTGGATACACCTTAAGTATCCCAGGAAATATAAAAATGGTTCAAAAAATTGTGGTACTTACGTACGATGGAATATCCCTCAGCCATGAAATCAATGTCATAAGACCAGTAGCAGCAAAATGGGTGGATTCAGGTACGATGATTCTAAGTGAAATAAGTCACACAGAAAAAGAAACTTATCATAAGATATCACTTATGAAGATCCTATAAATATGGCTACACTTGAACTGAGTTAGGAAAGAGAACAGTGTCTCATATTTAGAAAACACTCTTATGCCTGCTTAAGGGGGAAGGAGAGGTGGGGTGATGCATAAAACCAGAGTTTGATATAAGCAAAGGTACCGTTCCAAAAACCAACTATGGAATAGCCAAGACCTACACCTTCCTCAGTGAAAGAGACTCAAAACACCATATTTCCCACAGAGGAATATATCTGACTAGTAAGAATCTTAAAACCTATGTATTGATATGTCTCCGTAAGGGAATCAAGTGTGTCTAGACTGGGATAAACATGGCAGCGAGAATCAGCTCAAGCCCACTATAAAAAGGAATTTCAAAAACAAAACAAAACAACTGGGAAATTCTTTACAATTCCTTCAGGGTCCCTGATGAAACCTGGAATGACCCTATCTACAACGACAGCTGGATGTGGCATAAGGAGGGACACTTGGGACTGAGAGGATTGGTGAGATTGGGTGAGCAAATGCAGACCCTTTAAATCACAAATGCCTGGCACCCATTCCATGGGCCCCAACTCTCCAGGTTGAAGTGAATATTACTCCAGCTATAACATGCACGGGAAACCTAGAGAACGGACACACTGTGAATACGAAAGGTTTCTACAACTCAACGAATAGTCCCTCTCCTGGTGTTCCGCTTTGACTTTCCATCTGCTTTACTATCAACCTCCCAACTTGGAGAGACAGCCCCTTTAACCTCCTGGTTCGCACAGGTTGCCAATTTGGCAGAGGATGAAAGGGAAGAGGGAGAACCAATCAGAGAGTAGCTGTTAGGCATTTGGACGGGCACATATCACTCTAATTTCCCGGCAGGAAGAAGAATTAACCAAAGTCTCAGCCACCCACCGGGAACCAGTATAGGTCCTGAACCAAAATTTTGGACTTGCGATCAGCTCACCAAAAACGAGTTGAAAAATGGAGCTCAGGGGCACAGCAATTCACAAACTGGCCGAGTAATAAAGGACAACTATCGTCCAAAAATCTGTTGAGGGAAGGCAACGAGGCGGACTTGAAAGCGAGGCAGAATAGCAGGAAACAGATTTCAAGAGGTACGTTGGAATCGCCTTTAAAGCACAGGAAGAAGGACACAACTTCGACAATGATGCACTTGGCCAAAAAGTGCGTATGCGTTTTCTCCTGAATATATTCAGGAGAAAACGCATACGCCCTTTTTGGCCAAGCAAGCAAGCGGGCAATGCAAATCTGCACTACAAAGTAGTATCACTTCCCACCGGTCAAAAGGGACATCCACAAAATTTGTAAAATCCAGAAAGGCAAGACAGGCCCTGGAGAACAGGGAGCCTTGTTATGCTGATGGGCGGGATGCAAATTGCCAACTGCCTCTCTGGAGGAGTGCATTGTGTTCCCTAAAACAAGTAAAGAACAGAGCTACAGAGCCAAGGGCACTTCCAATCTGGGGAATATACCTTGGGAAATCTGAAAATCAATAAGACAGAGACACCCCAAAATTTAGGGCTGCACTGCTTACAAGGACCTCAACTTGGGTACACCTTAAATATCCCAGGAAATATAAAAATGGTTCAAAAAATTGTGGTACTTACGTACGATGGAATATCCCTCAGAGATGAAATCAATGTCATAAGACCAGTAGCAGCAAAATGGGTGGATTAAGGTACGATGATTCTAAGTGAAATAAGTCACACAGAAAAAGAAACTTATCATAAGATATCCCTTATGAAGACCCTATAAACTTGGCTACACTTGAACTGAGTTAGGAAAGAGAACAGTGTCTCATATTTAGAAAACACTCTTATGCCTGTTTAAGGGGGAAGGAGAGGTGGGGTGATGCATAAAACCAGAGTTTGATATAAGCCCAGGTACCGTTCCAAAAACCAACTATGGAATAGACAAGACCTACACCTTCCTCAGTGAAAGAGACTCAAAACACCATATTTCCCACAGAGGAATATATCTGACTAGTACGAATCTTAAAACCTATGTATTGATATGTCTCCGTAAGGGAATCAAGTGTGTGTAGACTGGCATAAACATGGCAGCGAGAATCAGCTCAAGCCCACTATAAAAAGGAATTTCAAAAACAAAACAAAAAAACTGGGAAAATCTTTACAATTCCTTCAGGGTCTCTGATGAAATCTGGAATGACCCTATCTACAGCGACAGCTGGATGTGGCATAAGGCTGGACACTTGTGACTGAGAGAATTGGTAAGATTGGGTAAGCAAATGCAGACCCTTTAAATCACAAATGCCTGGCACCCATTCCATGGGCCCCAACTCTCCAGGTTGAAGGGAATATTACTCCAGCTATAACATGTACGGGAAACCTAGAGAACGGACACACTATGAATACGAAAGGTTTCTAAAACTCAACGAATAGTCCCTCTCCTGGTGCTCCGGTTTGACTTTCCATCTGCTTTACTATCAACCTCCCAACTCGGAGAGACAGCCCCTTTAACCTCCTGCTTCACACACGTTGCCAATTTGGCAGAGGATGAAAGTGAAGAGGGAGAACCAATGAGAGAGTAGCTGTTAGGCATTTGGACGGGCACATATCACTGTAATTTCCCGGCAGGAAGAAGAATTAACCAAAGTCTCAGCCACCCACCGGGAACCAGTATAGGTCCTGAACCAAAATTTTGGACTTGCGGTCAGCTCACCAAAAACGAGTTGAAAAATGGAGCTCAGGGGCACAGCAATTCACAAACTGGCCAAGTAATAAAGGACAACTATCGTCCAAAAATCTGTTGAGGGAAGGCAACGACGCAGACTTGAAAGCGAGGCAAAATAGCAGGAAACAGATTTCAAGAGGTACGTTGGAATCACCTTTAAAGCACAGGAAGAGGGGCACAACTTCGACAATGATGCCCTAGGCCAAAAGGGCGTATGCGTTTCCTCCTGAATATATTCAGGAGAAAACATACGCCCTTTTTGGCCAAGCAAGCAAGCGGGCAATGCAAATCTGCACTACAAAGAAGTATCACTTCCCACCGGTCAAAAGGGACATCCACAAAATGTGTAAAAACCAGAAAGGCAAGACAGGCCCTGGAGAACAGGGAGCCTTGTTATGCTGATGGGCGGGATGTAAATTGCCAACTGCCTCTCTGGAGGAGTGCATTGTGTTCCCTAAAACAAGTAAAGAACAGAGCTACAGAGCCAAGGGCACTTCCAGTCTAGGGAATATACCTTGGGAAAACTGAAAATCAATAATACAGAGCCACCCCAAAATTAGGGCTGCACTGCTTACAAAGACCTCAACTTGGATACACCTTAAGTATCCCAGGAAATATAAAAATGGTTCAAAAAATTGTGGTACTTACGTACGATGGAATATCCCTCAGCCATGAAATCAATGTCATAAGACCAGTAGCAGCAAAATGGGTGGATTCAGGTACGATGATTCTAAGTGAAATAAGTCACACAGAAAAAGAAACTTATCATAAGATATCACTTATGAAGATCCTGTAAACATGGCTACAATTGAACTGAGTTAGGAAAGAGAACAGTGTCTCACATTGAGAAAACACTCTTATGCCTGCTTAAGGGGGAAGGAGAGGTGGGGTGATGCATAAAACCAGAGTTTGATATAAGCACAGGTACCGTTCCAAAAACCAACTATGGAATAGACAAGACCTACACCTTCCTCAGTGAAAGGGACTCAAAACCCCATATTTCCCGCAGAGGAATATATCTGACTAGTAAGAATCTTAAAACCTATGTATTGATATGTCTCCGTAAGGGAATCAAGTGTGTCTAGACTGGGATAAATATGGCAGCGAGAATCAGCTCAAACCCACTATAAAAAGGAATTTCAAAAATAAAGCAAAAAAACTGGGAAATTCTTTACAATTCCTTCAGGGTCTCTGATGAAACCTGAAATGACCCTATCTACAATGACAGCTGGATGTGGCATAAGGCTGGACACTTGGGACTGAGAGGATTGGTGAGATTGGGTGAGCAAATGCAGACCCTTTAAAGCAATAATGCATGGCACACATTCCATGGGTCCCAACTCTCCAGGTTGAAGGGAATATTACTACAGATATAACATGTACGGGAAACCTAGAGAACGGACACACTGTGAATATGAAAGGTCTCTAAAACTCAACGAATAGTCCCTCTCCTGGTGCTCCGGTTTGACTTTCCATCTGCTTTATTATCAACCTCCCAACTTGGAGAGACAGCCCCTTTAACCTCCTGGTTCGCACAGGTTGCCAATTTGGCAGAGGATGAAAGGGAAGAGGGAGAACCAATGAGAGAGTAGCTGTTAGGCATTTGGACGGGCACATATCACTGTAATTTCCCGGCAGGAAGAAGAATTAACCAAAGTCTCAGCCACCCACCGGGAATCAGTATAGATCCTGAACCAAAATTTTGGACTTGCGGTCAGCTCACCAAAAACGAGTTGAAAAATGGAGCTCAGGGGCACAGCAATTCACAAACTGGCCGAGTAATAAAGGACAACTATCGTCCAAAAATCTGTTGAGGGAAGGCAACGAGGCGGACTTGAAAGCGAGGCAGAATAGCAGGAAACAGATTTCCAGAGGTACGTTGGAATCGCCTTTAAAGCACAGGAAGAGGGGCACAACTTCGACAATGATGCACTTGGCCAAAAAGGGCGTATGCGTTTTCTCCTGAATATATTCAGGAGAAAACGCATACGCCCTTTTTGGCCAAGCAAGCAAGCGGGCAATGCAAATCTGCACTACAAAGAAGTATCACTTCCCACCGGTCAAAAGGGACATCCACAAAATGTGTAAAAACCAGAAAGGCAAGACAGGCCCTGGAGAACAGGGCGCCTTGTTATGCTGATGGGCGGGAGGTAAATTGCCAACTGCCTCTCTGGAGGAGCGCACTGTGTTCCCTAAAACAAGTAAACAACAGAGCTACAGAGCCAAGGGCACTTCCAGTCTAGGGAATATACCTTGGGAAAACTGAAAATCAATAAGACAGAGCCACCCCAAAATTTAGGGCTGCACTGCTTACAAGGACCTCAACTTGGGTACACCTTAAATATCCCAGGAAATATAAAAATGGTTCAAAAAATTGTGGTACTTACGTACGATGGAATATACCTCAGCCATGAAATCAATGACATAATACCAGTAGCAGTAAAATGGGTGGATTCAGGTACGATGATTCTAAGTGAAATAAGTCACAGAGAAAAGGAAACTTATCATAAGATATCACTTATGAAGATCCTGTAAACATGGCTACACTTGAACTGAGTTAGGAAAGAGAACAGTGTCTCACATTTAGAAAACACTCTTATGCCTGCTTAAGGGGGAAGGAGAGGTGGGGTGATGCATAAAACCAGAGTTTGATATAAGCACAGGTACCGTTCCAAAAACCAACTATGGAATAGACAAGACCTACACCTTCCTCAGTGAAAGGGACTCAAAACCCCATATTTCCCGCAGAGGAATATATGTGACTAGTAATAATCTTAAAACCTATGGATTGATATGTCTCCGTAAGGGAATCAAGTGTGTCTAGACTGGCATAAACATGGCAGCGAGAATCAGCTCAAACCCACTATAAAAAGGAATTTCAAAAACAAAACAAAAAAACTGGGAAATTCTTTACAATTCCTTCAGGGTCTCTGATGAAACCTGGAATGACCGTATCTACAACGACAGCTGGATGTGGCATAAGGCTGGACACTTGGGACTGAGAGGATTGGTGAGATTGGGTGAACAAATGAAGACCCTTTAAAGCAATAATGCATGGCACCCATTCCATGGGTCCCAACACTCCAGGTTGAAGGGAATATTACTACAGTTATAACATGTACGGGAAACCTAGAGAACGGACACACTGTGAATACGAAAGGTTTCTAAAACTCAACGAATAGTCCCTCTCCTGGTGCTCCGGTTTGACTTTCCATCTGCTTTACTATCAACCTCCCAACTTGGAGAGACAGCCCCTTTAACCTCCTGGTTCGCACAGGTTGCCAATTTGGCAGAGGATGAAAGGGAAGAGGGAGAACCAATGAGAGAGTACCTGATAGGCATTTGGACGGGCACATATCACTGTAATTTCCCGGCACGAAGAAGAATTAACCAAAGTCTCAGCCACCTACCGGGAACCAGTATAGTTCCTGAACCAAAACTTTGGACTTGCGGTCAGCTCACGAAAAACGAGTTGAAAAATGGAGCTCAGGGGCACAGCAATTCAAAAACTGGCCCAGTAATAAAGGACAACTATCATCCAAAAATCTGTTGAGGGAAGGCACCGAGACAGACTTGAAAGCGAGGCAGAAGAGCAGGAAACAGATTACAAGAGGTACGTTGGAATCGCCTTTAAAGCACAGGAAGAGGGGCACAACTTCGACAATGATGCACTTGGCCAAAAAGGGCGTATGCGTTTTCTCCTGAATATATTCAGGAGAAAACGCATACGCCCTTTTTGGCCAAGCAAGCAAGCGGGCAATGCAAATCTGCACTACAAAGAAGTATCACTTCCCACCGGTCAAAAGGGACATCCACAAAATGTGTAAAAACCAGAAAGGCAAGACAGGCCCTGGAGAACAGGGAGCCTTCTTATGCTGATGGGCGGGATGTAAATTGCCAACTGCCTCTCTGGAGGAGTACATTGTGTTCCCTAAAACAAGTAAAGAACAGAGCTACAGAGCCAAGGGCACTTCCAGTCTACGGAATATACCTTGGGAAAAATGAAAATCAATAAGACAGAGCCACCCCAAAATTTAGGGCTGCACTGCTTACAAGGACCTCAACTTGGGTACACCTTAAATATCCCAGGAAATATAAAAATGGTTCAAAAAATTGTGGTACTTACGTACGATGGAATATACCTCAGCCATGAAATCAATGACATAAGACCAGTAGCAGTAAAATGGGTGGATTCAGGTACGATGATTCTAAGTGAAATAAGTCACAGAGAAAAAGAAACTTATCATAAGATATCACTTATGAAGATCCTGTAAACATGGCTACACTTGAACTGAGTTAGGAAAGAGAACAGTGTCTCACATTTAGAAAACACTCTTATGCCTGCTTAAGGGGGAAGAGAGGAGGGGTGATGCATAAAACCAGAGTTTGATATAAGCACAGGTACCGTTCCAAAAACCAACTATGGAATAGACAAGACCTACACCTTCCTCAGTGAAAGGGACTCAAAACATCATATTTCCCGCAGAGGAACATATCTGACTAGTAAGAATCTTAAAACCTATGTATTGATATGTCTCCGTAAGGGAATCAAGTGTGTCTAGACTGGCATAAACATCGCAGCAAGAATCAGCTCAAACCCACTATAAAAAGGAATTTCAAAAACAAAACAAAAAAACTGGGAAATTCTTTACAATTCCTTCAGGGTCTCTGATGAAACCTGGAATGACCCTATCTACAACGACAGCTGGATGTGGCATAAGGCTGGACACTTGGGACTGAGAGGATTGGTGAGATTGGGTGAGCAATTGCAGACCCTTTAAAGCAATAATGCATGGCACCCATTCCATGGGTCCCAACTCTCCAGGTTGAAGGGAATATTACTACAGTTATAACATGTATGGGAAACCTAGAGAATGGACACACTGTGAATACGAAAGGTTTCTAAAACTCAACGAATAGTCCCTCTCCTGGTGCTCTGGTTTGACTTTCCACCTGCTTTATTATCAACCTCCCAACTTGGAGAGACAGCCCCTTTAACCTCCTGGTTCGCACAGGTTGCCAATTTGACAGAGGATGAAAGGGAAGAGGGAGAACCAATGAGAGAGTAGCTGTTAGGCATTTGGACGGGCACATATCACTGTAATTTCCCGGCAGGAAGAAGAATTAACCAAAATCTCAGCCACCCACCGGGAACCAGTATAGGTCCTGAACCAAAATTTTGGACTTGCGGTCAGCTCACCTAAAACGAGTTGAAAAATGGAGCTCAGGGGCACAGCAATTCACAAACTGGCCGAGTAATAAAGGACAACTATCATCCAAAAATCTGTTGAGGGAAGGCAACGAGGCGGACTTGAAAGCGAGGCAGAATAGCAGGAAACAGATTTCAAGAGTTACGTTGGAATCACCTTTAAAGCACAGGAAGAGGGGCACAATTTCGACAATGATGCACTTGGCCAAAAAGGGCGTATGCGTTTTCTCCTGAATATATTCAGGAGAAAACGCATACGCCCTTTTTGGCCAAGCAAGCAAGCGGGCAATGCAAATCTGCACTACAAAGAAGTATCACTTCCCACCGGTCAAAAGGGACATCCACAAAATGTGTAAAAACCAGAAAGGCAAGACAGGCCCTGGAGAACAGGGAGCCTTGTTATGCTGATGGGCGGGATGTAAATTGCCAACTGCCTCTCTGGAGGAGTGCATTGTGTTCCCTAAAACAAGTAAAGAACAGAGCTACAGAGCCAAGGGCACTTCCAGTCTAGGGAATATACCTTGGGAAAACTGAAAATCAATAATACAGAGCCACCCCAAAATTAGGGCTGCACTGCTTACAAAGACCTCAACTTGGATACACCTTAAGTATCCCAGGAAATATAAAAATGGTTCAAAAAATTGTGGTACTTACGTACGATGGAATATCCCTCAGCCATGAAATCAATGTCATAAGACCAGTAGCAGCAAAATGGGTGGATTCAGGTACGATGATTCTAAGTGAAATAAGTCACACAGAAAAAGAAACTTATCATAAGATATCACTTATGAAGATCCTGTAAACATGGCTACAATTGAACTGAGTTAGGAAAGAGAACAGTGTCTCACATTGAGAAAACACTCTTATGCCTGCTTAAGGGGGAAGGAGAGGTGGGGTGATGCATAAAACCAGAGTTTGATATAAGCACAGGTACCGTTCCAAAAACCAACTATGGAATAGACAAGACCTACACCTTCCTCAGTGAAAGGGACTCAAAACCCCATATTTCCCGCAGAGGAATATATCTGACTAGTAAGAATCTTAAAACCTATGTATTGATATGTCTCCGTAAGGGAATCAAGTGTGTCTAGACTGGGATAAATATGGCAGCGAGAATCAGCTCAAACCCACTATAAAAAGGAATTTCAAAAATAAAGCAAAAAAACTGGGAAATTCTTTACAATTCCTTCAGGGTCTCTGATGAAACCTGAAATGACCCTATCTACAATGACAGCTGGATGTGGCATAAGGCTGGACACTTGGGACTGAGAGGATTGGTGAGATTGGGTGAGCAAATGCAGACCCTTTAAAGCAATAATGCATGGCACACATTCCATGGGTCCCAACTCTCCAGGTTGAAGGGAATATTACTACAGATATAACATGTACGGGAAACCTAGAGAACGGACACACTGTGAATATGAAAGGTCTCTAAAACTCAACGAATAGTCCCTCTCCTGGCGCTCCGGTTTGACTTTCCATCTGCTTTATTATCAACCTCCCAACTTGGAGAGACAGCCCCTTTAACCTCCTGGTTCGCACAGGTTGCCAATTTGGCAGAGGATGAAAGGGAAGAGGGAGAACCAATGAGAGAGTAGCTGTTAGGCATTTGGACGGGCACATATCACTGTAATTTCCCGGCAGGAAGAAGAATTAACCAAAGTCTCAGCCACCCACCGGGAATCAGTATAGATCCTGAACCAAAATTTTGGACTTGCGGTCAGCTCACCAAAAACGAGTTGAAAAATGGAGCTCAGGGGCACAGCAATTCACAAACTGGCCGAGTAATAAAGGACAACTATCGTCCAAAAATCTGTTGAGGGAAGGCAACGAGGCGGACTTGAAAGCGAGGCAGAATAGCAGGAAACAGATTTCCAGAGGTACGTTGGAATCGCCTTTAAAGCACAGGAAGAGGGGCACAACTTCGACAATGATGCACTTGGCCAAAAAGGGCGTATGCGTTTTCTCCTGAATATATTCAGGAGAAAACGCATACGCCCTTTTTGGCCAAGCAAGCAAGCGGGCAATGCAAATCTGCACTACAAAGAAGTATCACTTCCCACCGGTCAAAAGGGACATCCACAAAATGTGTAAAAACCAGAAAGGCAAGACAGGCCCTGGAGAACAGGGAGCCTTGTTATGCTGATGGGCGGGATGTAAATTGCCAACTGCCTCTCTGGAGGAGTGCATTGTATTCCCTAAAACAAGTAAACAACAGAGCTACAGAGCCAAGGGCACTTCCAGTCTAGGGAATATACCTTGGGAAAACTGAAAATCAAAAAGACACAGCCACCCAAAATTTAGGGCTGCACTGCTTACAAGGACCTCAACTTGGGTACACCTTAAATATCCCAGGAAATATAAAAATGCTTCAAAAAATGGTGGTACTTATGTACGATGGAATATCCCTCAGCCTTGAAATCAATGTCATAAGACCAGTAGCAGCAAAATGGGTGGATTCAGGTACGATGATTCTAAGTAAAATAAGTCACACAGAAAAAGAAACTTATCATAAGATATCACTTATGAAGATCCTGTAAACATGGCTACACTTGAACTGAGTTAGGAAAGAGAACAGTGTCTCACATTTAGAAAACACTCTTATGCCTGCTTAAGGGGGAAGGAGAGGTGAGGTGATGCATAAAAACAGAGTTTGATATAAGCACAGGTACCGTTCCAAAAACCAACTATAGAATAGACAAGACCTACACCTTCCTCAGTGAAAGGGACTCAAAACCCCATATTTCCCGCAGAGGAATATATCTGACTAGTAAGAATCTTAAAACCTATGTATTGATATGTCTCTGTAAGGGAATCATGTGTGTCTACACTGGCATAAACATGGCAGCGAGAATCAGCTCAAACCCACTATAAAAAGGAATTTCAAAACCAAAACAAAACAACTGGGAAATTCTTTACATTTCCTTCAGGGTCTCTGATGAAACCTGGAATGACCCTATTTACAACGACAGCTGGATGTGGCATAAGGCTGGACACTTGGGACTGAGAGGATTGGTGAGATTGGGTGAGCAAATGCAGACCCTTTAAAGCAATAATGCATGGCACACATTCCATGGGTCCCAACTCTCCAGGTTGAAGGGAATATTACTACAGATATAACATGTACGGGAAACCTAGAGAACGGACACACTGTGAATACGAAAGGTTTCTAAAACTCAACGAATAGTCCCTCTCCTGGTGCTCCGGTTTGACTTTCCATCTGCTTTACTATCAACCTCCCAACTTGGAGAGACAGACCCTTTAACCTCCTGGTTCACACAGGTTGCCAATTTGGCAGAGGATTAAAAGGAAGAGGGAGAACCAATGAGAGAGTAGCTGTTAGGCATTTGGACGGGCACATATCACTGTAATTTCCCGGCAGGAAGAAGAATTAACCAAAGTCTCAGCCACCCACCGGGAACCAGTATAGATCCTGAACCAAAATTTTGGACTTGCGGTCAGCTCACCAAAAACGAGTTGAAAAATGGAGCTCAGGGGCACAGCAATTCACAAACTGGCCGAGTAATAAAGGACAACTATCGTCCAAAAATCTGTTGAGGGAAGGCAACGAGGCGGACTTGAAAGCGAGACAGAATAGCAGGAAACAGATTTCAAGAGGTACGTTGGATTCGCCTTTAAAGCACAGGAAGAGGGGCACAACTTCGACAATGATGCACTTGGCCAAAAAGGGCGTATGCGTTTTCTCCTGAATATATTCAGGAGAAAACGCATACGCCCTTTTTGGCCAAGCAAGCAAGCGGGCAATGCAAATCTGCACTACAAAGAAGTATCACTTCCCACCGGTCAAAAGGGACATCCACAAAATGTGTAAAAACCAGAAAGGCAAGACAGGCCCTGGAGAACAGGGAGCCTTGTTATGCTGATGGGCGGGATGTAAATTGCCAACTGCCTCTCTGGAGGAGTGCATTGTGTTCCCTAAAACAAGTAAACAACAGAGCTACAGAGCCAAGGGCACTTCCAGTCTAGGGAATATACCTTGGGAAAACTGAAAATCAAAAAGACACAGCCACCCCAAAATTTAGGGCTGCACTGCTTACAAGGACCTCAACTTGGGTACACCTTAAATATCCCAGGAAATATAAAAATGGTTCAAAAAATTGTGGTACTTACGTACGATGGAATATCCCTCAGCCATGAAATCAATGTCATAAGACCAGTAGCAGCAAAATGGGTGGATTCAGGTACGATGATTCTAAGTGAAATAAGTCACACAGAAAAAGAAACTTATCATAAGATATCACTTATGAAGATCCTGTAAACATGGCTACACTTGAACTGAGTTAGGAAAGAGAACAGTGTCTCACATTTAGAAAACACTCTTATGCCTGCTTAAGGGGGAAGGAGAGGTGGGGTGATGCATAAAACCAGAGTTTGATATAAGCAGAGGTACCATTCCAAAAACCAACTATGGAATAGACAAGACCTACACCTTCCTCAGTGAAAGGGACTCAAAACCCCATATTTCCCGCAGAGGAATATATCTGACTAGTAAGAATCTTAAAACCTATGTATTGATATGTCTCCGTAAGGGAATCAAGTGTGTCTAGACTGGCATAAACATGGCAGCGAGAATCAGCTCAAACCCACTATAAAAAGGAATTTCAAAAACAAAACAAAAAAACTGGGAAATTCTTTACAATTCCTTCAGGGTCTCTGATGAAACCTGGAATGACCCTATCTACAACGACAGCTGGATGTGGCATAAGGCTGGACACTTGGGACTGAGAAGATTGGTGAGATTGGGTGAACAAATGCAGACCCTTTAAAGCAATAATGCATGGCACCCATTCCATGGGTCCCAACTCTCCAGGTTGAAGGGAATATTACTACAGATATAACATGTACGGGAAACCTAGAGAACGGACACACTGTGAATACGAAAGGTTTCTAAAACTCAACGAATAGTCCCTCTCCTGGTTCTCCGGTTTGACTTTCCATCTGCTTTACTATCAACCTCCCAACTTGGAGAGACAGACCCTTTAACCTCCTGGTTCGCACAGGTTGCCAATTTGGCAGAGGATGAAAGGGAAGAGGGAGAACCAATGAGAGAGTACCTGATAGGCATTTGGACGGGCACATATCACTGTAATTTCCCGGCAGGAAGAAGAATTAACCAAAGTCTCAGCCACCTACCGGGAACCAGTATAGGTCCTGAACCAAAATTTTGGACTTGCGGTCAGCTCACCAAAAACGAGTGGAAAAATGGAGCTCAGGGGCACAGCAATTCACAAACTGGCCGAGTAATAAAGGACAACTATCGTCCAAAAATCTGTTGAGGGAAGGCAACGAGGCGGACTTGGAAGCGAGGCAGAATAGCAGGAAACAGATTTCAAGAGGTACGTTGGAATCGCCTTTAAAGCACAGGAAGAGGGGCACAACTTCGACAATGATGCACGTGGCCATAAAGGGCGTATGTGTTTTCTCCTGCATATATTCAAGAGAAAACGCATACGCCCTTTTTGGCCAAGCAAGCAATAGGGCAATGCAAACCTGCACTACAAAGAAGTATCACTTCCCACCGGTCAAAAGGGACATCCACAAAATGTGTAAAAACCAGAAAGGCAAGACAGGCCCTGGAGAACAGGGAGCCTTGTTATGCTGATGGGCGGGATGTAAATTATCAACTGCCTCTCTGGAGGAGTACATTGTGTTCCCTAAAACAAGTAAAGAACAGAGCTACAGAGCCAAGGGCACTTCCAGTCTAGGGAATATACCTCGGGAAAACTGAAAATCAAAAAGACACAGCCACCCCAAAATTTAGGGCTGCACTGCTTACAAGGACCTCAACTTGGGTACACCTTAAATATCCCAGGAAATATAAAAATGGTTCAAAAAATTGTGGTACTTACGTACGATGGAATATCCCTCACCCATGAAATCAATGTCATAAGACCAGTAGCAGAAAATGGGTGGATTCAGGTACGATGATTCTAAGTGAAATAAGTCACACAGAAAAAGAAACTTATCATAAGATATCACTTATGAAGATCCTGTAAACATGGCTACACTTGAACTGAGTTAGGAAAGAGAACAGTGTCTCACATTTAGAAAACACTCTTATGCCTGCTTAAGGGGGAAGGAGAGGTGGGGTGATGCATAAAACCAGAGTTTGATATAAGCACAGGTACCGTTCCAAAAACCAACTATGGAATAGACAAGACCTACACCTTCCTCAGTGAAAGGGACTCAAAACCCCATATTTCCCTCAGAGGAATATATCTGACTAGTAAGAATCTTAAAACCTATGTATTGATATGTCTCCGTAAGGGAATCAAGTGTGTCTAGACTGGCAGAAACATGGCAGCGAGAATCAGCTCAAACCCACTATAAAAAGGAATTTCAAAAACAAAACAAAAAAACTGGGAAATTCTTTACAATTCCTTCAGGGTCTCTGATGAAACCTGGAATGACCCTATCTACAACGACAGCTGGATGTGGCATAAGGCTGGACACTTGGGACTGAGAGAATTGGTGAGATTGGGTGTACAAATGCAGACCCTTTAAAGCAATAATGCATGGCACCCATTCCATGGGTCCCAACTCTCCAGGTTGAAGGGAATATTACTACAGTTATAACATGTACGGGAAACCTAGAGAACGGACACACTGTGAATACGAAAGGTTTCTAAAACTCAACGAATAGTCCCTCTCCTGGTGCTCCGGTTTGACTTTCCATCTGCTTTACTATCAACCTCCCAACTTGGAGAGACAGCCCCTTTAACCTCCTGGTTCGCACAGGTTGCCAATTTGGCAGAGGATGAAAGGGAAGAGGGAGAACCAATGAGAGAGTAGCTGTTAGGCATTTGGACGGGCACATATCACTGTAATTTCCCGGCAGGAAGAAGAATTAACCAAAGTCTCAGGCCCCCACCGGGAACCAGTATAGGTCCTAAACCAAAATTTTGGACTTGCGGTCAGCTCACCAAAAACGAGTTGAAAAATGGAGCTCAGGGGCACAGCAATTCACAAACTGGCCGAGTAATAAAGGACAACTATCGTCCAAAAATCTGTTGAGGGAAGGCAACGAGGCGGACTTGAAAGCGAGGCAGAATAGCAGGAAACAGATTTCAAGAGGTACGTTGGAATCGCCTTTAAAGCACAGGAAGAGGGGCACAACTTCGACAATGATGCACTTGGCCAAAAAGGGCGTATGCGTTTTCTCCTGAATACATTCAGGAGAAAACGCATACGCCCTTTTTGGCCAAGCAAGCAAGCGGGCAATGCAAATCTGCACTACAAAGAAGTATCACTTCCCACAGGTCAAAAGGGACATCCACAAAATGTGTAAAAACCAGAAAGGCAAGACAGGCCCTGGAGAACAGGGAGCCTTGTTATGCTGATGGGCGGGATGTAAATTGCCAACTGCCTCTCTGGAGGAGTGCATTGTGTTCCCTAAAACAAGTAAACAACAGAGCTACAGAGCCAAGGGCACTTCCAGTCTAGGGAATATACCTTGGGAAAACTGAAAATCAAAAAGACACAGCCACCCCAAAATTTAGGGCTGCACTGCTTACAAGGACCTCAACTTGGGTACACCTTAAATATCCCAGGAAATATAAAAATGGTTCAAAAAATTGTGGTACTTACGTACGATGGAATATCCCTCAGCCATGAAATCAATGTCATAAGACCAGTAGCAGCAAAATGGGTGGATTCAGGTACGATGATTCTAAGTGAAATAAGTCACACAGAAAAAGAAACTTATCATAAGATATCACTTATGAAGATCCTGTAAACATGGCTACACTTGAACTGAGTTAGGAAAGAGAACAGTGTCTCACATTTAGAAAACACTCTTATGCCTGCTTAAGGGGGAAGGAGAGGTGGGGTGATGCATAAAACCAGAGTTTGATATAAGCAGAGGTACCATTCCAAAAACCAACTATGGAATAGACAAGACCTACACCTTCCTCAGTGAAAGGGACTCAAAACCCCATATTTCCCGCAGAGGAATATATCTGACTAGTAAGAATCTTAAAACCTATGTATTGATATGTCTCCGTAAGGGAATCAAGTGTGTCTAGACTGGCATAAACATGGCAGCGAGAATCAGCTCAAACCCACTATAAAAAGGAATTTCAAAAACAAAACAAAAAAACTGGGAAATTCTTTACAATTCCTTCAGGGTCTCTGATGAAACCTGGAATGACCCTATCTACAACGACAGCTGGATGTGGCATAAGGCTGGACACTTGGGACTGAGAAGATTGGTGAGATTGGGTGAACAAATGCAGACCCTTTAAAGCAATAATGCATGGCACCCATTCCATGGGTCCCAACTCTCCAGGTTGAAGGGAATATTACTACAGATATAACATGTACGGGAAACCTAGAGAACGGACACACTGTGAATACGAAAGGTTTCTAAAACTCAACGAATAGTCCCTCTCCTGGTTCTCCGGTTTGACTTTCCATCTGCTTTACTATCAACCTCCCAACTTGGAGAGACAGACCCTTTAACCTCCTGGTTCGCACAGGTTGCCAATTTGGCAGAGGATGAAAGGGAAGAGGGAGAACCAATGAGAGAGTACCTGATAGGCATTTGGACGGGCACATATCACTGTAATTTCCCGGCAGGAAGAAGAATTAACCAAAGTCTCAGCCACCTACCGGGAACCAGTATAGGTCCTGAACCAAAATTTTGGACTTGCGGTCAGCTCACCAAAAACGAGTGGAAAAATGGAGCTCAGGGGCACAGCAATTCACAAACTGGCCGAGTAATAAAGGACAACTATCGTCCAAAAATCTGTTGAGGGAAGGCAACGAGGCGGACTTGGAAGCGAGGCAGAATAGCAGGAAACAGATTTCAAGAGGTACGTTGGAATCGCCTTTAAAGCACAGGAAGAGGGGCACAACTTCGACAATGATGCACGTGGCCATAAAGGGCGTATGTGTTTTCTCCTGCATATATTCAAGAGAAAACGCATACGCCCTTTTTGGCCAAGCAAGCAATAGGGCAATGCAAACCTGCACTACAAAGAAGTATCACTTCCCACCGGTCAAAAGGGACATCCACAAAATGTGTAAAAACCAGAAAGGCAAGACAGGCCCTGGAGAACAGGGAGCCTTGTTATGCTGATGGGCGGGATGTAAATTATCAACTGCCTCTCTGGAGGAGTACATTGTGTTCCCTAAAACAAGTAAAGAACAGAGCTACAGAGCCAAGGGCACTTCCAGTCTAGGGAATATACCTCGGGAAAACTGAAAATCAAAAAGACACAGCCACCCCAAAATTTAGGGCTGCACTGCTTACAAGGACCTCAACTTGGGTACACCTTAAATATCCCAGGAAATATAAAAATGGTTCAAAAAATTGTGGTACTTACGTACGATGGAATATCCCTCACCCATGAAATCAATGTCATAAGACCAGTAGCAGAAAATGGGTGGATTCAGGTACGATGATTCTAAGTGAAATAAGTCACACAGAAAAAGAAACTTATCATAAGATATCACTTATGAAGATCCTGTAAACATGGCTACACTTGAACTGAGTTAGGAAAGAGAACAGTGTCTCACATTTAGAAAACACTCTTATGCCTGCTTAAGGGGGAAGGAGAGGTGGGGTGATGCATAAAACCAGAGTTTGATATAAGCACAGGTACCGTTCCAAAAACCAACTATGGAATAGACAAGACCTACACCTTCCTCAGTGAAAGGGACTCAAAACCCCATATTTCCCTCAGAGGAATATATCTGACTAGTAAGAATCTTAAAACCTATGTATTGATATGTCTCCGTAAGGGAATCAAGTGTGTCTAGACTGGCAGAAACATGGCAGCGAGAATCAGCTCAAACCCACTATAAAAAGGAATTTCAAAAACAAAACAAAAAAACTGGGAAATTCTTTACAATTCCTTCAGGGTCTCTGATGAAACCTGGAATGACCCTATCTACAACGACAGCTGGATGTGGCATAAGGCTGGACACTTGGGACTGAGAGAATTGGTGAGATTGGGTGTACAAATGCAGACCCTTTAAAGCAATAATGCATGGCACCCATTCCATGGGTCCCAACTCTCCAGGTTGAAGGGAATATTACTACAGTTATAACATGTACGGGAAACCTAGAGAACGGACACACTGTGAATACGAAAGGTTTCTAAAACTCAACGAATAGTCCCTCTCCTGGTGCTCCGGTTTGACTTTCCATCTGCTTTACTATCAACCTCCCAACTTGGAGAGACAGCCCCTTTAACCTCCTGGTTCGCACAGGTTGCCAATTTGGCAGAGGATGAAAGGGAAGAGGGAGAACCAATGAGAGAGTAGCTGTTAGGCATTTGGACGGGCACATATCACTGTAATTTCCCGGCAGGAAGAAGAATTAACCAAAGTCTCAGGCCCCCACCGGGAACCAGTATAGGTCCTAAACCAAAATTTTGGACTTGCGGTCAGCTCACCAAAAACGAGTTGAAAAATGGAGCTCAGGGGCACAGCAATTCACAAACTGGCCGAGTAATAAAGGACAACTATCGTCCAAAAATCTGTTGAGGGAAGGCAACGAGGCGGACTTGAAAGCGAGGCAGAATAGCAGGAAACAGATTTCAAGAGGTACGTTGGAATCGCCTTTAAAGCACAGGAAGAGGGGCACAACTTCGACAATGATGCACTTGGCCAAAAAGGGCGTATGCGTTTTCTCCTGAATACATTCAGGAGAAAACGCATACGCCCTTTTTGGCCAAGCAAGCAAGCGGGCAATGCAAATCTGCACTACAAAGAAGTATCACTTCCCACAGGTCAAAAGGGACATCCACAAAATGTGTAAAAACCAGAAAGGCAAGACAGGCCCTGGAGAACAGGGAGCCTTGTTATGCTGATGGGCGGGATGTAAATTGCCAACTGCCTCTCTGGAGGAGTGCATTGTGTTCCCTAAAACAAGTAAACAACAGAGCTACAGAGCCAAGGGCACTTCCAGTCTAGGGAATATACCTTGGGAAAACTGAAAATCAAAAAGACACAGCCACCCCAAAATTTAGGGCTGCACTGCTTACAAGGACCTCAACTTGGGTACACCTTAAATATCCCAGGAAATATAAAAATGGTTCAAAAAATTGTGGTACTTACGTACGATGGAATATCCCTCAGCCATGAAATCAATGTCATAAGACCAGTAGCAGCAAAATGGGTGGATTCAGGTACGATGATTCTAAGTGAAATAAGTCACACAGAAAAAGAAACTTATCATAAGATATCACTTATGAAGATCCTGTAAACATGGCTACACTTGAACTGAGTTAGGAAAGAGAACAGTGTCTCACATTTAGAAAACACTCTTATGCCTGCTTAAGGGGGAAGGAGAGGTGGGGTGATGCATAAAACCAGAGTTTGATATAAGCAGAGGTACCATTCCAAAAACCAACTATGGAATAGACAAGACCTACACCTTCCTCAGTGAAAGGGACTCAAAACCCCATATTTCCCGCAGAGGAATATATCTGACTAGTAAGAATCTTAAAACCTATGTATTGATATGTCTCCGTAAGGGAATCAAGTGTGTCTAGACTGGCATAAACATGGCAGCGAGAATCAGCTCAAACCCACTATAAAAAGGAATTTCAAAAACAAAACAAAAAAACTGGGAAATTCTTTACAATTCCTTCAGGGTCTCTGATGAAACCTGGAATGACCCTATCTACAACGACAGCTGGATGTGGCATAAGGCTGGACACTTGGGACTGAGAAGATTGGTGAGATTGGGTGAACAAATGCAGACCCTTTAAAGCAATAATGCATGGCACCCATTCCATGGGTCCCAACTCTCCAGGTTGAAGGGAATATTACTACAGATATAACATGTACGGGAAACCTAGAGAACGGACACACTGTGAATACGAAAGGTTTCTAAAACTCAACGAATAGTCCCTCTCCTGGTTCTCCGGTTTGACTTTCCATCTGCTTTACTATCAACCTCCCAACTTGGAGAGACAGACCCTTTAACCTCCTGGTTCGCACAGGTTGCCAATTTGGCAGAGGATGAAAGGGAAGAGGGAGAACCAATGAGAGAGTACCTGATAGGCATTTGGACGGGCACATATCACTGTAATTTCCCGGCAGGAAGAAGAATTAACCAAAGTCTCAGCCACCTACCGGGAACCAGTATAGGTCCTGAACCAAAATTTTGGACTTGCGGTCAGCTCACCAAAAACGAGTGGAAAAATGGAGCTCAGGGGCACAGCAATTCACAAACTGGCCGAGTAATAAAGGACAACTATCGTCCAAAAATCTGTTGAGGGAAGGCAACGAGGCGGACTTGGAAGCGAGGCAGAATAGCAGGAAACAGATTTCAAGAGGTACGTTGGAATCGCCTTTAAAGCACAGGAAGAGGGGCACAACTTCGACAATGATGCACGTGGCCATAAAGGGCGTATGTGTTTTCTCCTGCATATATTCAAGAGAAAACGCATACGCCCTTTTTGGCCAAGCAAGCAATAGGGCAATGCAAACCTGCACTACAAAGAAGTATCACTTCCCACCGGTCAAAAGGGACATCCACAAAATGTGTAAAAACCAGAAAGGCAAGACAGGCCCTGGAGAACAGGGAGCCTTGTTATGCTGATGGGCGGGATGTAAATTATCAACTGCCTCTCTGGAGGAGTACATTGTGTTCCCTAAAACAAGTAAAGAACAGAGCTACAGAGCCAAGGGCACTTCCAGTCTAGGGAATATACCTCGGGAAAACTGAAAATCAAAAAGACACAGCCACCCCAAAATTTAGGGCTGCACTGCTTACAAGGACCTCAACTTGGGTACACCTTAAATATCCCAGGAAATATAAAAATGGTTCAAAAAATTGTGGTACTTACGTACGATGGAATATCCCTCACCCATGAAATCAATGTCATAAGACCAGTAGCAGAAAATGGGTGGATTCAGGTACGATGATTCTAAGTGAAATAAGTCACACAGAAAAAGAAACTTATCATAAGATATCACTTATGAAGATCCTGTAAACATGGCTACACTTGAACTGAGTTAGGAAAGAGAACAGTGTCTCACATTTAGAAAACACTCTTATGCCTGCTTAAGGGGGAAGGAGAGGTGGGGTGATGCATAAAACCAGAGTTTGATATAAGCACAGGTACCGTTCCAAAAACCAACTATGGAATAGACAAGACCTACACCTTCCTCAGTGAAAGGGACTCAAAACCCCATATTTCCCTCAGAGGAATATATCTGACTAGTAAGAATCTTAAAACCTATGTATTGATATGTCTCCGTAAGGGAATCAAGTGTGTCTAGACTGGCAGAAACATGGCAGCGAGAATCAGCTCAAACCCACTATAAAAAGGAATTTCAAAAACAAAACAAAAAAACTGGGAAATTCTTTACAATTCCTTCAGGGTCTCTGATGAAACCTGGAATGACCCTATCTACAACGACAGCTGGATGTGGCATAAGGCTGGACACTTGGGACTGAGAGAATTGGTGAGATTGGGTGTACAAATGCAGACCCTTTAAAGCAATAATGCATGGCACCCATTCCATGGGTCCCAACTCTCCAGGTTGAAGGGAATATTACTACAGTTATAACATGTACGGGAAACCTAGAGAACGGACACACTGTGAATACGAAAGGTTTCTAAAACTCAACGAATAGTCCCTCTCCTGGTGCTCCGGTTTGACTTTCCATCTGCTTTACTATCAACCTCCCAACTTGGAGAGACAGCCCCTTTAACCTCCTGGTTCGCACAGGTTGCCAATTTGGCAGAGGATGAAAGGGAAGAGGGAGAACCAATGAGAGAGTAGCTGTTAGGCATTTGGACGGGCACATATCACTGTAATTTCCCGGCAGGAAGAAGAATTAACCAAAGTCTCAGGCCCCCACCGGGAACCAGTATAGGTCCTAAACCAAAATTTTGGACTTGCGGTCAGCTCACCAAAAACGAGTTGAAAAATGGAGCTCAGGGGCACAGCAATTCACAAACTGGCCGAGTAATAAAGGACAACTATCGTCCAAAAATCTGTTGAGGGAAGGCAACGAGGCGGACTTGAAAGCGAGGCAGAATAGCAGGAAACAGATTTCAAGAGGTACGTTGGAATCGCCTTTAAAGCACAGGAAGAGGGGCACAACTTCGACAATGATGCACTTGGCCAAAAAGGGCGTATGCGTTTTCTCCTGAATACATTCAGGAGAAAACGCATACGCCCTTTTTGGCCAAGCAAGCAAGCGGGCAATGCAAATCTGCACTACAAAGAAGTATCACTTCCCACAGGTCAAAAGGGACATCCACAAAATGTGTAAAAACCAGAAAGGCAAGACAGGCCCTGGAGAACAGGGAGCCTTGTTATGCTGATGGGCGGGATGTAAATTGCCAACTGCCTCTCTGGAGGAGTGCATTGTGTTCCCTAAAACAAGTAAACAACAGAGCTACAGAGCCAAGGGCACTTCCAGTCTAGGGAATATACCTTGGGAAAACTGAAAATCAAAAAGACACAGCCACCCCAAAATTTAGGGCTGCACTGCTTACAAGGACCTCAACTTGGGTACACCTTAAATATCCCAGGAAATATAAAAATGGTTCAAAAAATTGTGGTACTTACGTACGATGGAATATCCCTCAGCCATGAAATCAATGTCATAAGACCAGTAGCAGCAAAATGGGTGGATTCAGGTACGATGATTCTAAGTGAAATAAGTCACACAGAAAAAGAAACTTATCATAAGATATCACTTATGAAGATCCTGTAAACATGGCTACACTTGAACTGAGTTAGGAAAGAGAACAGTGTCTCACATTTAGAAAACACTCTTATGCCTGCTTAAGGGGGAAGGAGAGGTGGGGTGATGCATAAAACCAGAGTTTGATATAAGCAGAGGTACCATTCCAAAAACCAACTATGGAATAGACAAGACCTACACCTTCCTCAGTGAAAGGGACTCAAAACCCCATATTTCCCGCAGAGGAATATATCTGACTAGTAAGAATCTTAAAACCTATGTATTGATATGTCTCCGTAAGGGAATCAAGTGTGTCTAGACTGGCATAAACATGGCAGCGAGAATCAGCTCAAACCCACTATAAAAAGGAATTTCAAAAACAAAACAAAAAAACTGGGAAATTCTTTACAATTCCTTCAGGGTCTCTGATGAAACCTGGAATGACCCTATCTACAACGACAGCTGGATGTGGCATAAGGCTGGACACTTGGGACTGAGAAGATTGGTGAGATTGGGTGAACAAATGCAGACCCTTTAAAGCAATAATGCATGGCACCCATTCCATGGGTCCCAACTCTCCAGGTTGAAGGGAATATTACTACAGATATAACATGTACGGGAAACCTAGAGAACGGACACACTGTGAATACGAAAGGTTTCTAAAACTCAACGAATAGTCCCTCTCCTGGTTCTCCGGTTTGACTTTCCATCTGCTTTACTATCAACCTCCCAACTTGGAGAGACAGACCCTTTAACCTCCTGGTTCGCACAGGTTGCCAATTTGGCAGAGGATGAAAGGGAAGAGGGAGAACCAATGAGAGAGTACCTGATAGGCATTTGGACGGGCACATATCACTGTAATTTCCCGGCAGGAAGAAGAATTAACCAAAGTCTCAGCCACCTACCGGGAACCAGTATAGGTCCTGAACCAAAATTTTGGACTTGCGGTCAGCTCACCAAAAACGAGTGGAAAAATGGAGCTCAGGGGCACAGCAATTCACAAACTGGACGAGTAATAAAGGACAACTATCGTCCAAAAATCTGTTGAGGGAAGGCAACGAGGCGGACTTGGAAGCGAGGCAGAATAGCAGGAAACAGATTTCAAGAGGTACGTTGGAATCGCCTTTAAAGCACAGGAAGAGGGGCACAACTTCGACAATGATGCACGTGGCCATAAAGGGCGTATGTGTTTTCTCCTGCATATATTCAAGAGAAAACGCATACGCCCTTTTTGGCCAAGCAAGCAATAGGGCAATGCAAACCTGCACTACAAAGAAGTATCACTTCCCACCGGTCAAAAGGGACATCCACAAAATGTGTAAAAACCAGAAAGGCAAGACAGGCCCTGGAGAACAGGGAGCCTTGTTATGCTGATGGGCGGGATGTAAATTATCAACTGCCTCTCTGGAGGAGTACATTGTGTTCCCTAAAACAAGTAAAGAACAGAGCTACAGAGCCAAGGGCACTTCCAGTCTAGGGAATATACCTCGGGAAAACTGAAAATCAAAAAGACACAGCCACCCCAAAATTTAGGGCTGCACTGCTTACAAGGACCTCAACTTGGGTACACCTTAAATATCCCAGGAAATATAAAAATGGTTCAAAAAATTGTGGTACTTACGTACGATGGAATATCCCTCACCCATGAAATCAATGTCATAAGACCAGTAGCAGAAAATGGGTGGATTCAGGTACGATGATTCTAAGTGAAATAAGTCACACAGAAAAAGAAACTTATCATAAGATATCACTTATGAAGATCCTGTAAACATGGCTACACTTGAACTGAGTTAGGAAAGAGAACAGTGTCTCACATTTAGAAAACACTCTTATGCCTGCTTAAGGGGGAAGGAGAGGTGGGGTGATGCATAAAACCAGAGTTTGATATAAGCACAGGTACCGTTCCAAAAACCAACTATGGAATAGACAAGACCTACACCTTCCTCAGTGAAAGGGACTCAAAACCCCATATTTCCCTCAGAGGAATATATCTGACTAGTAAGAATCTTAAAACCTATGTATTGATATGTCTCCGTAAGGGAATCAAGTGTGTCTAGACTGGCAGAAACATGGCAGCGAGAATCAGCTCAAACCCACTATAAAAAGGAATTTCAAAAACAAAACAAAAAAACTGGGAAATTCTTTACAATTCCTTCAGGGTCTCTGATGAAACCTGGAATGACCCTATCTACAACGACAGCTGGATGTGGCATAAGGCTGGACACTTGGGACTGAGAGAATTGGTGAGATTGGGTGTACAAATGCAGACCCTTTAAAGCAATAATGCATGGCACCCATTCCATGGGTCCCAACTCTCCAGGTTGAAGGGAATATTACTACAGTTATAACATGTACGGGAAACCTAGAGAACGGACACACTGTGAATACGAAAGGTTTCTAAAACTCAACGAATAGTCCCTCTCCTGGTGCTCCGGTTTGACTTTCCATCTGCTTTACTATCAACCTCCCAACTTGGAGAGACAGCCCCTTTAACCTCCTGGTTCGCACAGGTTGCCAATTTGGCAGAGGATGAAAGGGAAGAGGGAGAACCAATGAGAGAGTAGCTGTTAGGCATTTGGACGGGCACATATCACTGTAATTTCCCGGCAGGAAGAAGAATTAACCAAAGTCTCAGGCCCCCACCGGGAACCAGTATAGGTCCTAAACCAAAATTTTGGACTTGCGGTCAGCTCACCAAAAACGAGTTGAAAAATGGAGCTCAGGGGCACAGCAATTCACAAACTGGCCGAGTAATAAAGGACAACTATCGTCCAAAAATCTGTTGAGGGAAGGCAACGAGGCGGACTTGAAAGCGAGGCAGAATAGCAGGAAACAGATTTCAAGAGGTACGTTGGAATCGCCTTTAAAGCACAGGAAGAGGGGCACAACTTCGACAATGATGCACTTGGCCAAAAAGGGCGTATGCGTTTTCTCCTGAATACATTCAGGAGAAAACGCATACGCCCTTTTTGGCCAAGCAAGCAAGCGGGCAATGCAAATCTGCACTACAAAGAAGTATCACTTCCCACAGGTCAAAAGGGACATCCACAAAATGTGTAAAAACCAGAAAGGCAAGACAGGCCCTGGAGAACAGGGAGCCTTGTTATGCTGATGGGCGGGATGTAAATTGCCAACTGCCTCTCTGGAGGAGTGCATTGTGTTCCCTAAAACAAGTAAACAACAGAGCTACAGAGCCAAGGGCACTTCCAGTCTAGGGAATATACCTTGGGAAAACTGAAAATCAAAAAGACACAGCCACCCCAAAATTTAGGGCTGCACTGCTTACAAGGACCTCAACTTGGGTACACCTTAAATATCCCAGGAAATATAAAAATGGTTCAAAAAATTGTGGTACTTACGTACGATGGAATATCCCTCAGCCATGAAATCAATGTCATAAGACCAGTAGCAGCAAAATGGGTGGATTCAGGTACGATGATTCTAAGTGAAATAAGTCACAGAGAAAAAGAAACTTATCATAAGATATCACTTATGAAGATCCTGTAAACATGGCTACACTTGAACTGAGTTAGGAAAGAGATCAGTGTCTCACATTTAGAAAGTACTCTTATGCCTGCTTAAGGGGGAAGGAGAGGTGGGGTGATGCATAAAAACAGAGTTTGATATAAGCACAGGTACCATTCCAAAAACCAACTATGGAGTAGACAAGACCTACACCTTCCTCAGTGAAAGGGACTCAAAACCCCATATTTCCCGCAGAGGAATATATCTGACTAGTAAGAATCTTAAAACCTATGTATTGATATGTCTCTGTAAGGGAACCAAGTGTGTCTAGACTGGCATAAACATGGCAGCGAGAATCAGCTCAAACCCACTATAAAAAGGAATTTCAAAAACAATACAAAAAACTGGGAAATTCTTTACAATTCATTCAGAGTCTCTGATGAAACCTGGACTGACCCTATCTACAACGACAGCTGGATGTGGCATAAGGCGGGACACTTGGACTGAGAGGATTGGTGAGATTGGGTGAACAAATGCAGAACCTTTAAAGCATTAATGCATGGCAGCCATTCCATGGGTCCCAACTCTCCAGGTAGAAGGGAATATTACTACAGTTATAACATGTACGGGAAACCTAGAGAACGGACACACTGTGAATACGAAAGGTTTCTAAAACTCAACGAATAGTCCCTCTCCTGGTGCTCCGGTTTGACTTTCCACCTGCTTTACTATCAACCTCCCAACTTGGAGAGACAGCCCCTTTAACCTCCTGGTTCGCACAGGTTGCCAATTTGGCAGAGGATGAAAGGGAAGAGGGAGAACCAATGAGAGAGTAGCTGTTAGGCATTTGGACGGGCACATATCACTCTAATTTCCCGGCAGGAAGAAGAATTGACCAAAGTCTCAGCCCCCCACCGGGAACCAGCATAGATCCTGAACCAAAATTTTGGACCTGCGGTCAGCTCACTAAAAACGAGTTGAAAAATGGAGCTCAGGGGCACAGGAATTCACAAACTGGCCGAGTAATAAAGGACACCTATCGTCCAAAAATCTGTTGAGGGAAGGCAACGAGGTCGACTTGAAAGCGAAGCAGAATAGCAGGAAACAGATTTCAAGAGGTACGTTGGAATCACCTTTAAAGCACCGGATGAGGGGCACAACTTCGGCAATGATGCACTTGGCCAAAAAGGGCGTATGCATTTTCTCCTGAATATATTCAGGAGAAAACGCATACGCCCTTTTTGGCCAAGCAAGCAAGCGGGCAATGCAAATCTGCACTACAAAGAAGTATCACTTCCCACCGGTCAAAAGGGACATCCACAAAATGTGTAAAAACCAGAAAGGCAAGACAGGCACTGGAGAACAGGGAGCCTTGTTATGCTGATGGGCGGATGTAAATTGCCAACTGCCTCTCTGGAGGAGTACATTGTGTTCCCTAAAACAAGTAAAGAACAGAGCTACAGAGCCAAGGGCACTTCCAGTCTAAGGAATATACCTTTGGAAAACTGAATATCAAAAAGACACAGCCACCCCAAAATTTAGGGCTGCACTGCTTACAAGGACCTCAACTTGGGTACACCTTAAATATCCCAGGAAATATAAAAATGGTTCAAAAAATTGTGGTACTTACGTACGATGGAATATCCCTCAGCCATGAAATCAATGTCATAAGACCAGTAGCAGCAAAATGGGTGGATTCAGATACGATGATTCTAAGTGAAATAAGTCACACAGAAAAAGAAACTTATCATAAGATATCACTTATGAAGATCCTGTAAACATGGCTACACTTGAACTGAGTTAGGAAAGAGAACAGCGTCTCACATTTAGAAAACACTCTTATGCCTGCTTAAGGGGGAAGGAGAGGTGGGGTGATGCATAAAACCAGAGTTTGATATAAGCACAGGTACCGTTCCAAAAACCAACTATGGAATAGACAAGACCTACACCGTCCTCAGTGAAAGGGACTCAAAACCCCATATTTCCCGCAGAGGAATATATCTGACTAGTAAGAATCTTAAAACCTATGTATTGATATGTCTCTGTAAGGGAATCAAGTGTGTCTAGACTGGCATAAACATGGCAGCGAGAAGCAGCTCAAACCCACTATAAAAAGGAATTTCAAAAACAAAACAAAAAAAACTGGGAAATTCTTTACAATTCCTTCAGGGTCTCTGATGAAACCTGAAATGACCCTATCTACAATGACAGCTGGATGTGGCATAAGGCTGGACACTTGGGACTGAGAGGATTGGTGAGACTGGGTGAGCAAATGCAGACCCTTTAAAGCAATAATGCATGGCACACATTCCATGGGTCCCAACTCTCCAGGTTGAAGGGAATATTACTACAGATATAACATGTAAGGGAATCCTAGAGAACGGACACACTGTGAATACGAAAGGTTTCTAAAACTCAACGAATATTCCCTGTCCTGGTGCTCCGGTTTGACTTTCCATCTGCTTTATTATCAACCTCCCAACTTGGAGAGACAGCCCCTTTAACCTCCTGGTTCGCACAGGTTGCCAATTTGGCAGAGGATGAAAGGGAAGAGGGAGAACCAATGAGAGAGTACCTGATGGGCATTTGGACGGGCACATATCACTGTAATTTCCCGGCAGGAAGAAGAATTAACCAAAGTCTCAGCCACCCACCGGGAATCAGTATAGATCCTGATCCAAAATTTTGGACTTGCGGTCAGCTCACCAAAAACGAGTTGAATAATGGAGCTCAGGGGCACAGCAATTCACAAACTGGCCGAGTAATAAAGGACAACTATCGTCCAAAAATCTGTTGAGGGAAGGCAATGAGGCGGACTTGAAAGCGTGGCAGAATAGCAGGAAACAGATTTCAAGAGGTACGTTGGAATCGCCTTTAAAGCACAGGAAGAGGGGCACAACTTCGACAATGATGAACTTGGCCAAAAAGGGCGTATGCGTTTTCTCCTGAATATATTCAGGAGAAAACGCATACGCCCTTTTTGGCCAAGCAAGCAAGCGGGCAATGCAAATCTGCACTACAAAGAAGTATCACTTCCCACCGGTCAAAAGGGACATCCACAAAATGTGTAAAAACCAGAAAGGCAAGACAGGCCCTGGAGAACAGGGTGCCTTGTTATGCTGATGGGCGGGATGTAAATTGCCAATGCCTCTGTGGAGGAGTGCATTGTGTTCCCTAAAACAAGTAAACAACAGAGCTACAGAGCCAAGGGCACTTCCAGTCTAGGGAATATACCTTGGGAAAACTGAAAATCAAAAAGACACAGCCACCCCAAAATTTAGGGCTGCACTGCTTACAAGGACCTCAACTTGGGTACACCTTAAATATCCCAGGAAATATAAAAATGGTTCAAAAAATTGTGGTACTTACGTACGATGGAATATCCCTCAGCCATGAAATCAATGTCATAAGACCAGTAGCAGCAAAATGGGTGGATTCAGGTACGATGATTCTAAGTGAAATAAGTCACACAGAAAAAGAAACTTATCATAAGATATCACTTATGAAGATCCTGTAAACATGGCTACACTTGAACTGAGTTAGGAAAGAGAACAGTGTCTCACATTTAGAAAACACTCTTATGCCTGCTTAAGGGGGAAGGAGAGGTGGGGTGATGCATAAAACCAGAGTTTGATATAAGCACAGGTACCGTTCCAAAAACCAACTATGGAATAGACAAGACCTACACCTTCCTCAGTGAAAGGGACTCAAAACCCCATATTTCCCGCAGAGGAATATATCTGACTAGTAAAGTAAGAATCTTAAAACCTATGTATTGATATGTCTCCGTAAGGGAATCAAGTGTGTCTAGACTGGGATAAATATGGCAGCGAGAATCAGCTCAAACCCACTATAAAAAGGAATTTCAAAAATAAAACAAAAAAACTGGGAAATTCCTTACAATTCCTTCAGGGTCTCTGATGAAACCTGAAATGACCCTATCTACAATGACAGCTGGATGTGGCATAAGGCTGGACACTTGGGACTGAGAGGATTGGTGAGATTGGGTGAGCAAATGCAGACCCTTTAAAGCAATAATGCATGGCACACATTCCATGGGTCCCAACTCTCCAGGTTGAAGGGAATATTACTACAGATATAACATGTACGGGAATCCTAGAGAATGGACACACTGTGAATACGAAAGGTTTCTAAAACTCAACGAATAGTCCCTCTCCTGGTGCTCCGGTTTGACTTTCCATCTGCTTTATTATCAACCTCCCAACTTGGAGAGACAACCCCTTTAACCTCCTGGTTCGCACAGGTTGCCAATTTGGCAGAGGATGAAAGGGAAGAGGGAGAACCAATGAGAGAGTAGCTGTTAGGCATTTGGACGGGCACATATCACTGTAATTTCCCGGCAGGAAGAAGAATTAACCAAAGTCTCAGCCACCCACCGGGAATCAGTATAGATCCTGAACCAAAATTTTGGACTTGCGGTCAGCTCACCAAAAACGAGTTGAAAAATGGAGCTCAGGGGCACAGCAATTCACAAACTGGCCGAGTAATAAAGGACAACTATCGTCCAAAAATCTGTTGAGGGAAGGCAATGAGGCGGACTTGAAAGCGTGGCAGAATAGCAGGAAACAGATTTCAATAGGTACGTTGGAATCGCCTTTAAAGCACAGGAAGAGGGGCACAACTTCGACAATGATGCACTTGGCCAAAAAGGGCGTATGTGTTTTCTCCTGAATATATTCAGGAGAAAACGCATACGCCCTTTTTGGCCAAGCAAGCAAGCGGGCAATGCAAATCTGCACTACAAAGAAGTATCACTTCCCACCAGTCAAAAGGGACATCCACAAAATGTGTAAAAACCAGAAAGGCAAGACAGGCCCTGGAGAACAGGGAGCCTTGTTATGCTGATGGGCGGGATGTAAATTGCCAATGCCTCTCTGGAGGAGTGCATTGTGTTCCCTAAAACAAGTAAACAACAGAGCTACAGAGCCAAGGGCACTTCCAGTCTAGGGAATATACCTTGGGAAAACTGAAAATCAAAAAGACACAGCCACCCCAAAATTTAGGGCTGCACTGCTTACAAGGACCTCAACTTGGGTACACCTTAAATATCCCAGGAAATATAAAAATGGTTCAAAAAATTGTGGTACTTACGTACGATGGAATATCCCTCAGCCATGAAATCAATGTCATAAGACCAGTAGCAGCAAAATGGGTGGATTCAGGTACGATGATTCTAAGTGAAATAAGTCACACAGAAAAAGAAACTTATCATAAGATATCACTTATGAAGATCCTGTAAACATGGCTACACTTGAACTGAGTTAGGAAAGAGAACAGTGTCTCACATTTAGAAAACACTCTTATGCCTGCTTAAGGGGGAAGGAGAGGTGGGGTGATGCATAAAACCAGAGTTTGATATAAGCACAGGTACCGTTCCAAAAACCAACTATGGAATAGACAAGACCTACACCTTCCTCAGTGAAAGGGACTCAAAACCCCATATTTCCCGCAGAGGAATATATCTGACTAGTAAGAATCTTAAAACCTATGTATTGATATGTGTCCGTAAGGGAATCAAGTGTGTCTAGACTGGGATAAATATGGCCGCGAGAATCAGCTCAAACCCACTATAAAAAGGAATTTCAAAAATAAAACAAAAAAACTGGGAAATTCTTTACAATTCCTTCAGGGTCTCTGATGAAACCTGAAATGACCCTATCTACAATGACAGCTGGATGTGGCATAAGGCTGGACACTTGGGACTGAGAGGATTGGTGAGATTGGGTGAGCAAATGCAGACCCTTTAAAGCAATAATGCATGGCACACATTCCATGGGTCCCAACTCTCCAGGTTGAAGGGAATATTACTACAGATATAACATGTACGGGAATCCTAGAGAACGGACACACTGTGAATACGAAAGGTTTCTAAAACTCAACGAATAGTCCCTCTCCTGGTGCTCCAGTTTGACTTTCCATCTGCTTTATAATCAACCTCCCAACTTGGAGAGACAGCCCCTTTAACCTCCTGGTTCGCACAGGATGCCAATTTGGCAGAGGATGAAAGGGAAGAGGGAGAACCAATGAGAGAGTAGCTGTTAGGCATTTGGACGGGCACATATCACTGTAATTTCCCGGCAGGAAGAAGAATTAACCAAAGTCTCAGCCACCCACCGGGAATCAGTATAGATCCTGAACCAAAATTTTGGACTTGCGGTCAGCTCACCAAAAACGAGTTGAAAAATGGAGCTCAGGGGCACAGCAATTCACAAACTGGCCGAGTAATAAAGGACAACTATCGTCCAAAAATCTGTTGAGGGAAGGCAATGAGGCGGACTTGAAAGCGTGGCAGAATAGCAGGAAACAGATTTCAATAGGTACGTTGGAATCGCCTTTAAAGCACAGGAAGAGGGGCACAACTTCGACAATGATGCACTTGGCCAAAAAGGGCGTATGCGTTTTCTCCTGAATATATTCAGGAGAAAACGCATACGCCCTTTTTGGCCAAGCAAGCAAGCGGGCAATGCAAATCTGCACTACAAAGAAGTATCACTTCCCACCAGTCAAAAGGGACATCCACAAAATGTGTAAAAACCAGAAAGGCAAGACAGGCCCTGGAGAACAGGGTGCCTTGTTATGCTGATGGGCGGGATGTAAATTGCCAATGCCTCTCTGGAGGAGTGCATTGTGTTCCCTAAAACAAGTAAACAACAGAGCTACAGAGCCAAGGGCACTTCCAGTCTAGGGAATATACCTTGGGAAAACTGAAAATCAAAAAGACACAGCCACCCCAAAATTTAGGGCTGCACTGCTTACAAGGACCTCAACTTGGGTACACCTTAAATATCCCAGGAAATATAAAAATGGTTCAAAAAATTGTGGTACTTACGTACGATGGAATATCCCTCAGCCATGAAATCAATGTCATAAGACCAGTAGCAGCAAAATGGGTGGATTCAGGTACGATGATTCTAAGTGAAATAAGTCACACAGAAAAAGAAACTTATCATAAGATATCACTTATGAAGATCCTGTAAACATGGCTACACTTGAACTGAGTTAGGAAAGAGAACAGTGTCTCACATTTAGAAAACACTCTTATGCCTGCTTAAGGGGGAAGGAGAGGTGGGGTGATGCATAAAACCAGAGTTTGATATAAGCACAGGTACCGTTCCAAAAACCAACTATGGAATAGACAAGACCTACACCTTCCTCAGTGAAAGGGACTCAAAACCCCATATTTCCGGCAGAGGAATATATCTGACTAGTAAGAATCTTAAAAGCTACGTATTGATATGTCTCCGTAAGGGAATCAAGTGTGTCTAGACTGGGATAAATATGGCAGCGAGAATCAGCTCAAACCCACTATAAAAAGGAATTTCAAAAATAAAACAAAAAAACTGGGAAATTCTTTACAATTCCTTCAGGGTCTCTGATGAAACCTGAAATGACCCTATATACAATGACAGCTGGATGTGGCATAAGGCTGGACACTTGGGACTGAGAGGATTGGTGAGATTGGGTGAGCAAATGCAGACCCTTTAAAGCAATAATGCATGGCACACATTCCATGGGTCCCAACTCTCCAGGTTGAAGGGAATATTACTACAGATATAACATGTACGGGAATCCTAGAGAACGGACACACTGTGAATACGAAAGGTTTCTAAAACTCAACGAATAGTCCCTCTCCTGGTGCTCTGGTTTGACTTTCCATCTGCTTTATTATCAACCTCCCAACTTGGAGAGACAGCCCCTTTAACCTCCTGGTTCGCACAGGTTGCCAATTTGGCAGAGGATGAAAGGGAAGAGGGAGAACCAATGAGAGAGTAGCTGTTAGGCATTTGGACGGGCACATATCACTGTAATTTCCCGGCAGGAAGAAGAATTAACCAAAGTCTCAGCCACCCACCGGGAATCAGTATAGATCCTGAACCAAAATTTTGGACTTGCGGTCAGCTCACCAAAAACGAGTTGAAAAATGGAGCTCAGGGGCACAGCAATTCACAAACTGGCCGAGTAATAAAGGACAACTATCGTCCAAAAATCTGTTGAGAGAAGGCAACGAGGTGGACTTGAAAGCGAGGCAGAATAGCAGGAAACAGATTTCAAGAGGTACGTAGGAATCACCTTTAAAGCACAGGAAGAGGGGCACAACTTCGACAATGATGCACTTGGCCAAAAAGGGCGTATGCGTTTTCTCCTGAATATATTCAGGAGAAAACGCATACGCCCTTTTTGGCCAAGCAAGCAAGCGGGCAATGCAAATCTGCACTACAAAGAAGTATCACTTCCCACCGGTCAAAAGGGACATCCACAAAATGTGTAAAAACCAGAAAGGCAAGACAGGCCCTGGAGAACAGGGTGCCTTGTTATGCTGATGGGCGGGATGTAAATTGCCAACTGCCTCTCTGGAGGAGTGCATTGTGTTCCCTAAAACAAGTAAACAACAGAGCTACAGAGCCAAGGGCACTTCCAGTCTAGGGAATACACCTTGGGAAAACTGAAAATCAAAAAGACACAGCCACCCCAAAATTTAGGGCTGCACTGCTTACAAGGACCTCCACTTGGGTACACCTTAAATATCCCAGGAAATATAAAAATGGTTCAAAAATTTGTGGTACTTACGTACGATGGAATATCCCTCAGCCATGAAATCAATGTCATAAGACAAGTAGCAGCAAAATGGGTGGATTCAGGTACGATGATTCTAAGTGAAATAAGTCACACAGAAAAAGAAACTTATCATAAGATATCACTTATGAAGATCCTGTAAACATGGCTACACTTGAACTGAGTTAGGAAAGAGAACAGTGTCTCACATTTAGAAAAGACTCTTATGCCTGCTTAAGGGGGAAGGAGAGGTGGGGTGATGCATAAAACCAGAGTTTGATATAAGCACAGGTACCGTTCCAAAAACCAACTATGGAATAGACAAGACCTACACCTTCCTCAGTGAAAGGGACTCAAAACCCCATATTTCCCGCAGAGGAATATATCTGACTAGTAAGAATCTTAAAACCTATGTATTGATATGTGTCCGTAAGGGAATCAAGTGTGTCTAGACTGGGATAAATATGGCAGCGAGAATCAGCTCAAACCCACTATAAAAAGGAATTTCAAAAATAAAACAAAAAAACTGGGAAATTCTTTACAATTCCTTCAGGGTCTCTGATGAAACCTGAAATGACCCTATCTACAATGACAGCTGGATGTGGCATAAGGCTGGACACTTGGGACTGAGAGGATTGGTGAGATTGGGTGAGCAAATGCAGACCCTTTAAAGCAATAATGCATGGCACACATTCCATGGGTCCCAACTCTCCAGGTTGAAGGGAATATTACTACAGATATAACATGTACGGGAATCCTAGAGAACGGACACACTGTGAATACGAAAGGTTTCTAAAACTCAACGAATAGTCCCTCTCCTGGTGCTCCGGTTTGACTTTCCATCTGCTTTATTATCAACCTCCCAACTTGGAGAGACAGCCCCTTTAACCTCCTGGTTCGCACAGGTTGCCAATTTGGCAGAGGATGAAAGGGAAGAGGGAGAACCAATGAGAGAGTAGCTGTTAGGCATTTGGACAGGCACATATCACTGTAATTTCCTGGCAGGAAGAAGAATTAACCAAAGTCTCAGCCACCCACCGGGAATCAGTATAGATCCGGAACCAAAATTTTGGACTTGCGGTCAGCTCACCAAAAACGAGTTGAAAAATGGAGCTCAGGGGCACAGCAATTCACAAACTGGCCGAGTAATAAAGGACAACTATCGTCCAAAAATCTGTTGAGGGAAGGCAACGAGGCGGACTTGAAAGCGAGGCAGAATAGCAGGAAACAGATTTCCAGAGGTACGTTGGAATCGCCTTTAAAGCACAGGAAGAGGGGCACAACTTCGACAATGATGAACTTGGCCAAAAAGGGCGTATGCGTTTTCTCCTGAATATATTCAGGAGAAAACGCATACGCCCTTTTTGGCCAAGCAAGCAAGCGGGCAATGCAAATCTGCACTACAAAGAAGTATCACTTCCCACCGGTCAAAAGGGACATCCACAAAATGTGTAAAAACCAGAAAGGCAAGACAGGCCCTGGAGAACAGGGAGCCTTGTTATGCTGATGGTCGGGATGTAAATTGCCAACTGCCTCTCTGGAGGAGTGCATTGTGTTCCCTAAAACAAGTAAACAACAGAGCTACAGAGCCAAGGGCACTTCCAGTCTAGGGAATATACCTGGGAAAAACTGAAAATCAATAAGACAGAGCCAACCCAAAATTTAGGGCTGCACTGCTTACAAGGACCTCAACTTGGGTACACCTTAAATATCCCAGGAAATATAAAATTGGTTCAAAAAATTGTGGTACTTACGTACGATGGAATATCCCTCAGCCATGAAATCAATGTCATAAGACCAGTAGCAGCAAAATGGGTGGATTCAGGTACGATGATTCTAAGTGAAATAAGTCACAGAGAAAAAGAAACTTATCATAAGTTATCACTTATGAAGATCCTGTAAACATGGCTACACTTGAACTGAGTTAGGAAAGAGAACAGTGTCTCACATTTAGAAAACACTCTTATGTCTGCTTAAGGGGGAAGGAGAGGTGGGGTGATGCATAAAACCAGAGTTTGATATAAGCACAGGTACCGTTCCAAAAACCAACTATGGAATAGACAAGACCTACACCTTCCTCAGTGAAAGGGACTCAAAACCCCATATTTCCCGCAGAGGAATATATCTGACTAGTAAAGTAAGAATCTTAAAACCTATGTATTGATATGTCTCCGTAAGGGAATCAAGTGTGTCTAGACTGGGATAAATATGGCAGCGAGAATCAGCTCAAACCCACTATAAAAAGGAATTTCAAAAATAAAACAAAAAAACTGGGAAATTCTTTACAATTCCTTCAGGGTCTCTGATGAAACCTGAAATGACCCTATCTACAATGACAGCTGGATGTGGCATAAGGCTGGACACTTGGGACTGAGAGGATTGGTGAGATTGGGTGAGCAAATGCAGACCCTTTAAAGCAATAATGCATGGCACACATTCCACGGGTCCCAACTCTCCAGGTTGAAGGGAATATTACTACAGATATAACATGTACGGGAATCCTAGGGAATGGACACACTGTGAATACGAAAGGTTTCTAAAACTCAACGAATAGTCCCTCTCCTGGTGCTCCGGTTTGACTTTCCATCTGCTTTATTATCAACCTCCCAACTTGGAGAGACAACCCCTTTAACCTCCTGGTTCGCACAGGTTGCCAATTTGGCAGAGGATGAAAGGGAAGAGGGAGAACCAATGAGAGAGTAGCTGTTAGGCATTTGGACGGGCACATATCACTGTAATTTCCCAGCAGGAAGAAGAATTAACCAAAGTCTCAGCCAGCCACCGGGAATCAGTATAGATCCTGAAACAAAATTTTGGACTTGCGGTCAGCTCACCAAAAACGAGTTGAAAAATGGAGCTCAGGGGCACAGCAATTCACAAACTGGCCGAGTAATAAAGGACAACTATCGTCCAAAAATCTGTTGAGGGAAGGCAACGAGGTGGACTTGAAAGCGAGGCAGAATAGCAGGAAACAGATTTCAAGAGGTACGTTGGAATCGCCTTTAAAGCACAGGAAGAGGGGCACAACTTCGACAATGATGCACTTGGCCAAAAAGGGCGTATGTGTTTTCACCTGAATATATTCAGGAGAAAACGCATACGCCCTTTTTGGCCAAGCAGGCAAGCGGGCAATGCAAATCTGCACTACAAAGAAGTATCACTTCCCACCGGTCAAAAGGGACATCCACAAAATGTGTAAAAACCAGAAAGGCAAGACAGGCCCTAGAGAACAGGGAGCCTTGTTATGCTGATGGGTGGGATGTAAATTGCCAACTGCCTCTCTGGAGGCTTGCATTGTGTTCCCTAAAACAAGTAAACAACAGAGCTACAGAGCCAAGGGCACTTCCAGTCTAGGGAATATACCTTGGGAAAACTGAAAATCAAAAAGACACAGCCACCCCAAAATTTAGGGCTGCACTGCTTACAAGGACCTCCACTTGGGTACACCTTAAATATCCCAGGAAATATAAAAATGGTTCAAAAAACTGTGGTACTTACGTACGATGGAATATCCCTCAGCCATGAAATCAATGTCATAAGACCAGTAGCAGCAAAATGGGTGGATTCAGGTACGATGATTCTAAGTGAAATATGTCACACAGAAAAAGAAACTTATCATAAGATATCACTTATGAAGATCCTGTAAACATGGCTACACTTGAACTGAGTTAGGAAAGAGAACAGTGTCTCACATTTAGAAAACACTCTTATGACTGCTTAAGGGGGAAGGAGAAGTGGGGTGATGCATAAAACCAGAGTTTGATATAAGCACAGGTACCGTTCCAAAAACCAACTATGGAATAGACAAGACCTACACCTTCCTCAGTGAAAGGGACTCAAAACCCCATATTTCCCGCTGAGGAATATATCTGACTAGTAAGAATCTTAAAAACTACGTATTGATATGTCTCCGTAAGGGAATCAAGTGTGTCTAGACAGGGATAAATATGGCAGCGAGAATCAGCTCAAACCCACTATAAAAAGGAATTTCAAAAATAAAACAAAATAACTGGGAAATTCTTTACAATTCCTTCAGGGTCTCTGATGAAACCTGAAATGACCCTATCTACAATGACAGCTGGATGTGGCATAAGGCTGGACACTTGGGACTGAGAGGATTGGTGAGATTGGGTGAGCAAATGCAGACCCTTTAAAGCAATAATGCATGGCACACATTCCATGGGTCCCAACTCTCCAGGTTGAAGGGAATATTACTACAGATATAACATGTACGGGAATCCTAGAGAACGGACACACTGTGAATACGAAAGGTTTCTAAAACTCAACGAATAGTCCCTCTCCTGGTGCTCTGGTTTGACTTTCCATCTGCTTTATTATCAACCTCCCAACTTGGAGAGACAGCCCCTTTAACCTCCTGGTTCGCACAGGTTGCCAATTTGGCAGAGGATGAAAAGGAAGAGGGAGAACCAATGAGAGAGTAGCTGTTAGGCATTTGGACGGGCACATATCACTGCAATTTCCCGGCAGGAAGAAGAATTAACCAAAGTCTCAGCCACCCACCGGGAATCAGTATAGATCCTGAACCAAAATTTTGGACTTGCGGTCAGCTCACCAAAAACGAGTTGAAAAATGGAGCTCAGGGGCACAGCAATTCACAAACGGGCCGAGTAATAAAGGACAACTATCGTCCAAAAATCTGTTGAGAGAAGGCAACGAGGTGGACTTGAAAGTGAGGCAGAATAGCAGGAAACAGATTTCAAGAGGTACGTAGGAATCGCCTTTAAAGCACAGGAAGAGGGGCACAACTTCGACAATGATGCACTTGGCCAAAAAGGGCGTATGCGTTTTCTCCTCAGGAGAAAACGCATACGCCCTTTTTGGCCAAGCAAGCAAGCGGGCAATGCAAATCTGCACTACAAAGAAGTATCACTTCCCACCGGTCAAAAGGGACATCCACAAAATGTGTAAAAACCAGAAAGGCAAGACAGGCCCTGGAGAACAGGGTGCCTTGTTATGCTGATGGGCGGGATGTAAATTGCAAACTGCCTCTCTGGAGGAGTGCATTGTGTTCCCTAAAACAAGTAAACAACAGAGCTACAGAGCCAAGGGCACTTCCAGTCTAGGGAATATACCTTGGGAAAACTGAAAATCAAAAAGACACAGCCACCCCAAAATTTAGGGCTGCACTGCTTACAAGGACCTCAACTTGGGTACACCTTAAATATCCCAGGAAATATAAAAATGGTTCAAAAAATTGTGGTACTTACGTACGATGGAATATCCCTCAGCCATGAAATCAATGTCATAAGACCAGTAGCAGCAAAATGGGTGGATTCAGGTACGATGATTCTAAGTGAAATAAGTCACACAGAAAAAGAAACTTATCATAAGATATCACTTATGAAGATCCTGTAAACATGGCTACACTTGAACTGAGTTAGGAAAGAGAACAGTGTCTCACATTTAGAAAACACTCTTATGCCTGCTTAAGGGGGAAGGAGAGGTGGGGTGATGCATAAAACCAGAGTTTGATATAAGCACAGGTACCGTTCCAAAAACCAACTATGGAATAGACAAGACCTACACCTTCCTCAGTGAAAGGGACTCAAAACCCCATATTTCCCGCAGAGGAATATATCTGACTAGTAAGAATCTTAAAACCTATGTATTGATATGTCTCCGTAAGGGAATCAAGTGTGTCTAGACTGGGATAAATATGGCAGCGAGAATCAGCTCAAACCCACTATAAAAAGGAATTTCAAAAATAAAACAAAAAAACTGGGAAATTCTTTACAATTCCTTCAGGGTCTCTGATGAAACCTGAAATGACCCTATCTACAATGACAGCTGGATGTGGCATAAGGCTGGACACTTGGGACTGAGAGGATTGGTGAGATTGGGTGAGCAAATGCAGACCCTTTAAAGCAATAATGCATGGCACACATTCCATGGGTCCCAACTCTCCAGGTTGAAGGGAATATTACTACAGATATAACATGTACGGGAATCCTAGAGAACGGACACACTGTGAATACGAAAGGTTTCTAAAACTCAACGAATAGTCCCTCTCCTGGTGCTCTGGTTTGACTTTCCATCTGCTTTATTATCAACCTCCCAACTTGGAGAGACAGCCCCTTTAACCTCCTGGTTCGCACAGGTGGCCAATTTGGCAGAGGATGAAAGGGAAGAGGGAGAACCAATGAGAGAGTAGCTGTTAGGCATTTGGACGGGCACATATCACTGTAATTTCCCGGCAGGAAGAAGAATTAACCAAAGTCTCAGCCACCCACCGGGAATCAGTATAGATCCTGAACCAAAATTTTGGACTTGCGGTCAGCTCACCAAAAACGAGTTGAAAAATGGAGCTCAGGGGCACAGCAATTCACAAACTGGCCGAGTAATAAAGGACAACTATCGTCCAAAAATCTGTTGAGAGAAGGCAACGAGGTGGACTTGAAAGCGAGGCAGAATAGCAGGAAACAGATTTCAAGAGGTACGTAGGAATCGCCTTTAAAGCACAGGAAGAGGGGCACAACTTCGACAATGATGCACTTGGCCAAAAAGGGCGTATGCGTTTTCTCCTGAATATATTCAGGAGAAAACGCATACGCCCTTTTTGGCCAAGCAAGCAAGCGGGCAATGCAAATCTGCACTACAAAGAAGTATCACTTCCCACCGGTCAAAAGGGACATCCACAAAATGTGTAAAAACCAGAAACGCAAGACAGGCCCTGGAGAACAGGGTGCCTTGTTATGCTGATGGGCGGGATGTAAATTGCCAACTGCCTCTCTGGAGGAGTGCATTGTGTTCCCTAAAACAAGTAAACAACAGAGCTACAGAGCCAAGGGCACTTCCAGTCTAGGGAATATACCTTGGGAAAACTGAAAATCAAAAAGACACAGCCACCCCAAAATTTAGGGCTGCACTGCTTACAAGGACCTCCAGTTGGGTACACCTTAAATATCCCAGGAAATATAAAAATGGTTCAAAAAATTGTGGTACTTACGTACGATGGAATATCCCTCAGCCATGAAATCAATGTCATAAGACCAGTAGCAGCAAAATGGGTGGATTCAGGTACGATGATTCTAAGTGAAATAAGTCACAGAGAAAGAGAAACTTATCATAAGATATCACTTATGAAGATCCTGTAAACATGGCTACACTTGAACTGAGTTAGGAAAGAGAACAGTGTCTCACATTTAGAAAACACTCTTATGCCTGCTTAAGGGGGAAGGAGAGGTGGGGTGATGCATAAAACCAGAGTTTGATATAAGCACAGGTACCGTTCCAAAAACCAACTATGGAATAGACAAGACCTACACCTTCCTCAGTGAAAGGGACTCAAAACCCCATATTTCCCGCAGAGGAATATATCTGATTAGTAAAAATCTTAAAACCTATGTATTGATATGTCTCCGTAAGGGAATCAAGTGTGTCTAGACTGGGATAAATATGGCAGCGAGAATCAGCTCAAACCCACTATAAAAAGGAATTTCAAAAATAAAACAAAAAAACTGGGAAATTCTTTACAATTCCTTCAGGGTCTCTGATGAAACCTGAAATGACCCTATCTACAATGACAGCTGGATGTGGCATAAGGCTGGACACTTGGGACTGAGAGGATTGGTGAGATTGGGTGAGCAAATGCAGACCCTTTAAAGCAATAATGCATGGCACACATTCCATGGGTCCCAACTCTCCAGGTTGAAGGGAATATTACTACAGATATAACATGTACGGGAATCCTAGAGAACGGACACACTGTGAATACGAAAGGTTTCTAAAACTCAACGAATAGTCCCTCTCCTGGTGCTCCGGTTTGACTTTCCATCTGCTTTATTATCAACCTCCCAACTTGGAGAGACAGCCCCTTTAACCTCCTGGTTCGCACAGGTTGCCAATTTGGCAGAGGATGAAAGGGAAGAGGGAGAACCAATGAGAGAGTAGCTGTTAGGCATTTGGACGGGCACATATCACTGTAATTTCCCGGCAGGAAGAAGAATTAACCAAAGTCTCAGCCACCCACCGGGAATCAGTATAGATCCTGAACCAAAATTTTGGACTTGCGGTCAGCTCACCAAAAACGAGTTGAAAAATGGAGCTCAGGGGCACAGCAATTCACAAACTGGCCGAGTAATAAAGGACAACTATCGTCCAAAAATCTGTTGAGGGAAGGCAACGAGGCGGACTTGAAAGCGAGGCAAAATAGCAGGAAACAGATTTCAAGAGGTACGTTGGAATCGCCTTTAAAGCACAGGAAGAGGGGCACAACTTCGACAATGATGCACTTGGCCAAAAAGGGCGTATGCGTTTTCTCCTGAATATATTCAGGAGAAAACGCATACGCCCTTTTTGGCCAAGCAAGCAAGCGGGCAATGCAAATCTGCACTACAAAGAAGTATCACTTCCCACCGGTCAAAAGGGACATCCACAAAATGTGTAAAAACCAGAAAGGCAAGACAGGCCCTGGAGAACAGGGAGCCTTGTTATGCTGATGGGCGGGATGTAAATTGCCAACTGCCTCTCTGGAGGAGTGCATTGTGTTCCCTAAAACAAGTAAACAACAGAGCTACAGAGCCAAGGGCACTTCCAGTCTAGGGAATATACCTTGGGAAAACTGAAAATCAAAAAGACACAGCCACCCCAAAATTTAGGGCTGCACTGCTTACAAGGACCTCAACTTGGGTACACCTTAAATATCCCAGGAAATATAAAAATGGTTCAAAAAATTGTGGTACTTACGTACGATGGAATATCCCTCAGCCATGAAATCAATGTCATAAGACCAGTAGCAGCAAAATGGGTGGATTCAGGTACGATGATTCTAAGTGAAATAAGTCACACAGAAAAAGAAACTTATCATAAGATATCACTTATGAAGATCCTGTAAACATGGCTACACTTGAACTGAGTTAGGAAAGAGAACAGTGTCTCACATTTAGAAAACACTCTTATGCCTGCTTAAGGGGGAAGGAGAAGTGGGGTGATGCATAAAACCAGAGTTTGATATAAGCACAGGTACCGTTCCAAAAACCAACTATGGAATAGACAAGACCTACACCTTCCTCAGTGAAAGGGACTCAAAACCCCATATTTCCCGCAGAGGAATATATCTGACTAGTAAGAATCTTAAAACCTATGTATTGATATGTCTCCGTAAGGGAATCAAGTGTGTCTAGACTGGGATAAATATGGCAGCGAGAATCAGCTCAAACCCACTATAAAAAGGAATTTCAAAAATAAAACAAAAAAACTGGGAAATTCTTTACAATTCCTTCAGGGTCTCTGATGAAACCTGAAATGACCCTATCTACAATGACAGCTGGATGTGGCATAAGGCTGGACACTTGGGACTGAGAGGATTGGTGAGATTGGGTGAGCAAATGCAGACCCTTTAAAGCAATAATGCATGGCACACATTCCATGGGTCCCAACTCTCCAGGTTGAAGGGAATATTACTACAGATATAACATGTACGGGAATCCTAGAGAACGGACACACTGTGAATACGAAAGGTTTCTAAAACTCAACGAATAGTCCCTCTCCTGGTGCTCCGGTTTGACTTTCCATCTGCTTTATTATCAACCTCCCAACTTGGAGAGACAGCCCCTTTAACCTCCTGGTTCGCACAGGTTGCCAATTTGGCAGAGGATGAAAGGGAAGAGGGAGAACCAATGAGAGAGTAGCTGTTAGGCATTTGGACAGGCACATATCACTGTAATTTCCCGGCAGGAAGAAGAATTAACCAAAGTCTCAGCCACCCACCGGGAATCAGTATAGATCCTGAACCAAAATTTTGGACTTGCGGTCAGCTCACCAAAAACGAGTTGAAAAATGGAGCTCAGGGGCACAGCAATTCACAAACTGGCCGAGTAATAAAGGACAACTATCGTCCAAAAATCTGTTGAGGGAAGGCAACGAGGCGGACTTGAAAGCGAGGCAGAATAGCAGGAAACAGATTTCCAGAGGTACGTTGGAATCGCCTTTAAAGCACAGGAAGAGGGGCACAACTTCGACAATGATGCACTTGGCCAAAAAGGGCGTATGCGTTTTCTCCTGAATATATTCAGGAGAAAACGCATACGCCCTTTTTGGCCAAGCAAGCAAGCGGGCAATGCAAATCTGCACTACAAAGAAGTATCACTTCCCACCGGTCAAAAGGGACATCCACAAAATGTGTAAAAACCAGAAAGGCAAGACAGGCCCTGGAGAACAGGGAGCCTTGTTATGCTGATGGGCGGGATGTAAATTGCCAACTGCCTCTCTGGAGGAGTGCATTGTGTTCCCTAAAACAAGTAAACAACAGAGCTACAGAGCCAAGGGCACTTCCAGTCTAGGGAATATACCTTGGGAAAACTGAAAATCAAAAAGACACAGCCACCCCAAAATTTAGGGCTGCACTGCTTACAAGGACCTCAACTTGGGTACACCTTAAATATCCCAGGAAATATAAAAATGGTTCAAAAAATTGTGGTACTTACGTACGATGGAATATCCCTCAGCCATGAAATCAATGTCATAAGACCAGTAGCAGCAAAATGGGTGGATTCAGGTACGATGATTCTAAGTGAAATAAGTCACACAGAAAAAGAAACTTATCATAAGATATCACTTATGAAGATCCTGTAAACATGGCTACACTTGAACTGAGTTAGGAAAGAGAACAGTGTCTCACATTTAGAAAAGACTCTTATGCCTGCTTAAGGGGGAAGGAGAGGTGGGGTGATGCATAAAACCAGAGTTTGATATAAGCACAGGTACCGTTCCAAAAACCAACTATGGAATAGACAAGACCTACACCTTCCTCAGTGAAAGGGACTCAAAACCCCATATTTCCCGCAGAGGAATATATCTGACTAGTAAGAATCTTAAAATCTATGTATTGATATGTCTCTGTAAGGGAATCAAGTGTGTCTAGACTGGGATAAATATGGCAGCGAGAATCAGCTCAAACCCACTATAAAAAGGAATTTCAAAAATAAAACAAAAAAACTGGGAAATTCTTTACAATTCCTTCAGGGTCTCTGATGAAACCTGAAATGACCCTATCTACAATGACAGCTGGATGTGGCATAAGGCTGGACACTTGGGACTGAGAGGATTGGTGAGATTGGGTGAGCAAATGCAGACCCTTTAAAGCAATAATGCATGGCACACATTCCATGGGTCCCAACTCTCCAGGTTGAAGGGAATATTACTACAGATATAACATGTACGGGAATCCTAGAGAACGGACACACTGTGAATACGAAAGGTTTCTAAAACTCAACGAATAGTCCCTCTCCTGGTGCTCCGGTTTGCCTTTCCATCTGCTTTATTATCAACCTCCCAACTTGGAGAGACAGCCCCTTTAACCTCCTGGTTCGCACAGGTTGCCAATTTGGCAGAGGATGAAAGGGAAGAGGGAGAACCAATGAGAGAGTAGCTGTTAGGCATTTGGACGGGCACATATCACTGTAATTTCCCGGCAGGAAGAAGAATTAACCAAAGTCTCAGCCACCCACCGGGAATCAGTATAGATCCTGAACCAAAATTTTGGACTTGCGGTCAGCTCACCAAAAACGAGTTGAAAAATGGAGCTCAGGGGCACAGCAATTCACAAACTGGCCGAGTAATAAAGAACAACTATCGTCCAAAAATCTGTTGAGGGAAGGCAACGAGGCGGACTTGAAAGCGAGGCAGAATAGCAGGAAACAGATTTCAAGAGGTACGTTGGAATCACCTTTAAAGCACAGGAAGAGGGGCACAACTTCGACAATGATGCACTTGGCCAAAAAGGGCGTATGCGTTTTGTCCTGAATATATTCAGGAGAAAACGCATACGCCCTTTTTGGCCAAGCAAGCAAGCGGGCAATGCAAATCTGCACTACAAAGAAGTATCACTTCCCACCGGTCAAAAGGGACATCCACAAAATGTGTAAAAACCAGAAAGGCAAGACAGGCCCTGGAGAACAGGGAGCCTTGTTATGCTGATGGGCGGGATGTAAATTGCCAACTGCCTCTCTGGAGGAGTGCATTGTGTTCCCTAAAACAAGTAAACAACAGAGCTACAGAGCCAAGGGCACTTCCAGTCTAGGGAATATACCTTGGGAAAACTGAAAATCAAAAAGACACAGCCACCCCAAAATTTAGGGCTGCACTGCTTACAAGGACCTCAACTTGGGTACACCTTAAATATCCCAGGAAATATAAAAATGGTTCAAAAAATTGTGGTACTTACGTACGATGGAATATCCCTCAGCCATGAAATCAATGTCATAAGACCAGTAGCAGCAAAATGGGTGGATTCAGGTACGATGATTCTAAGTGAAATAAGTCACACAGAAAAAGAAACTTATCATAAGATATCACTTATGAAGATCCTGTAAACATGGCTACACTTGAACTGAGTTAGGAAAGAGAACAGTGTCTCACATTTAGAAAACACTCTTATGCCTGCTTAAGGCGGAAGGAGAGGTGGGGTGATGCATAAAACCAGAGTTTGATATAAGCACAGGTACCGTTCCAAAAACCAACTATGGAATAGACAAGACCTACACCTTCCTCAGTGAAAGGGACTCAAAACCCTATATTTCCCGCAGAGGAATATATCTGACTAGTAAAGTAAGAATCTTAAAACCTATGTATTGATATGTCTCCGTAAGGGAATCAAGTGTGTCTAGACTGGGATAAATATGGCAGCGAGAATCAGCTCAAGCCCACTATAAAAAGGAATTTCAAAAATAAAACAAAAAAACTGGGAAATTCTTTACAATTCCTTCAGGGTCTCTGATGAAACCTGAAATGACCCTATCTACAATGACAGCTGGATGTGGCATAAGGCTGGACACTTGGGACTGAGAGGATTGGTGAGATTGGGTGAGCAAATGCAGACCCTTTAAAGCAATAATGCATGGCACACATTCCATGGGTCCCAACTCTCCAGGTTGAAGGGAATATTACTACAGATATAACATGTACGGGAATCCTAGAGAACGGACACACTGTGAATACGAAAGGTTTCTAAAACTCAACGAATAGTCCCTCTCCTGGTGCTCCGGTTTGACTTTCCATCTGCTTTATTATCAACCTCCCAACTTGGAGAGACAACCCCTTTAACCTCCTGGTTCGCACAGGTTGCCAATTTGGCAGAGGATGAAAGGGAAGAGGGAGAACCAATGAGAGAGTAGCTGTTAGGCATTTGGACGGGCACATATCACTGTAATTTCCCGGCAGGAAGAAGAATTAACCAAAGTCTCAGCCACCCACCGGGAATCAGTATAGATCCTGAACCAAAATTTTGGACTTGCGGTCAGCTCACCAAAAACGAGTTGAAAAATGGAGCTCAGGGGCACAGCAATTCACAAACTGGCCGAGTAATAAAGGACAACTATCGTCCAAAAATCTGTTGAGGGAAGGCAACGAGGTGGACTTGAAAGCGAGGCAGAATAGCAGGAAACAGATTTCAAGAGGTACGTTGGAATCGCCTTTAAAGCACAGGAAGAGGGGCACAACTTCAACAATGATGCACTTGGCCAAAAAGGGCGTATGCGTTTTCTCCTGAATATATTCAGGAGAAAACGCATATGCCCTTTTTGGCCAAGCAAGCAAGCGGGCAATGCAATTCTGCACTACAAAGAAGTATCACTTCCCACCGGTCAAAAGGGACATCCACAAAATGTGTAAAAACCAGAAAGGCAAGACAGGCCCTAGAGAACAGGGAGCCTTGTTATGCTGATGGGCGGGATGTAAATTGCCAACTGCCTCTCTGGAGGAGTGCATTGTGTTCCCTAAAACAAGTAAACAACAGAGCTACAGAGCCAAGGGCACTTCCAGTCTAGGGAATATACCTTGGGAAAACTGAAAATCAAAAAGACACAGCCACCCCAAAATTTAGGGCTGCACTGCTTACAAGGACCTCAACTTGGGTACACCTTAAATATTCCAGGAAATATAAAAATGGTTCAAAAAATTGTGGTACTTACGTACGATGGAATATCCCTCAGCCATGAAATCAATGTCATAAGACCAGTAGCAGCAAAATGGGTGGATTCAGGTACGATGATTCTAAGTGAAATAAGTCACACAGAAAAAGAAACTTATCATAAGATATCACTTATGAAGATCCTGTAAACATGGCTACACTTGAACTGAGTTAGGAAAGAGAACAGTGTCTCACATTTAGAAAACACTCTTATGCCTGCTTAAGGGGGAAGGAGAGGTGGGGTGATGCATAAAACCAGAGTTTGATATAAGCACAGGTACCGTTCCAAAAACCAACTATGGAATAGACAAGACCTACACCTTCCTCAGTGAAAGGGACTCAAACCCCATATTTCCCGCAGAGGAATATATCTGACTAGTAAGAATCTTAAAACCTATGTATTGATATGTCTCCGTAAGGGAATCATGTGTGTCTAGACTGGGATAAATATGGCAGCGAGAATCAGCTCAAACCCACTATAAAAAGGAATTTCAAAAATAAAACAAAAAAACTGGGAAATTCTTTACAATTCCTTCAGGGTCTCTGATGAAACCTGAAATGACCCTATCTACAATGACAGCTGGATGTGGCATAAGGCTGGACACTTGGGACTGAGAGGATTGGTGAGATTGGGTGAGCAAATGCAGACCCTTTAAAGCAATAATGCATGGCACACATTCCATGGGTCCCAACTCTCCAGGTTGAAGGGAATATTACTACAGATATAACATGTACGGGAATCCTAGAGAACGGACACACTGTGAATACGAAAGGTTTCTAAAACTCAACGAATAGTCCCTCTCCTGGTGCTCCGGTTTGACTTTCCATCTGCTTTATTATCAACCTCCCAACTTGGAGAGACAGCCCCTTTAACCTCCTGGTTCGCACAGGTTGCCAATTTGGCAGAGGATGAAAGGGAAGAGGGAGAACCAATGAGAGAGTAGCTGTTAGGCATTTGGACGGGCACATATCACTGTAATTTCCCGGCAGGAAGAAGAATTAGCCAAAGTCTCAGCCACCCACCGGGAATCAGTATAGATCCTGAACCAAAATTTTGGACTTGCGGTCAGCTCACCAAAAACGAGTTGAAAAATGGAGCTCAGGGGCACAGCAATTCACAAACTGGCCGAGTAATAAAGGACAACTATCGTCCAAAAATCTGTTGAGGGAAGGCAACGAGGCGGACTTGAAAGCGAGGCAGAATTGCAGGAAACAGATTTCCAGAGGTACGTTGGAATCACCTTTAAAGCACAGGAAGAGGGGCACAACTTCGACAATGATGCACTTGGCCAAAAAGGGCGTATGCGTTTTCTCCTGAATATATTCAGGAGAAAACGCATACGCCCTTTTTGGCCAAGCAAGCAAGCGGGCAATGCAAATCTGCACTACAAAGAAGTATCACTTCCCACCGGTCAAAAGGGACATCCACAAAATGTGTAAAAACCAGAAAGGCAAGACAGGCCCTGGAGAACAGGGAGCCTTGTTATGCTGATGGGCGGGATGTAAATTGCCAACTGCCTCTCTGGAGGAGTGCATTGTGTTCCCTAAAACAAGTAAACAACAGAGCTACAGAGCCAAGGGCACTTCCAGTCTAGGGAATATACCTTGGGAAAACTGAAAATCAAAAAGACACAGCCACCTCAAAATTTAGGGCTGCACTGCTTACAAGGACCTCAACTTGGGTACACCTTAAATATCCCAGGAAATATAAAAATGGTTCAAAAAATTGTGGTACTTACGTACGATGGAATATCCCTCAGCCATGAAATCAATGTCATAAGACCAGTAGCAGCAAAATGGGTGGATTCAGGTACGATGATTCTAAGTGAAATAAGTCACACAGAAAAAGAAACTTATCATAAGATATCACTTATGAAGATCCTGTAATCATGGCTACACTTGAACTGAGTTAGGAAAGAGAACAGTGTCTCACATTTAGAAAACACTCTTATGCCTGCTTAAGGGGGAAGGAGAGGTGGGGTGATGCATAAAACCAGAGTTTGATATAAGCACAGGTACCGTTCCAAAAACCAACTATGGAATAGACAAGACCTACACCTTCCTCAGTGAAAGGGACTCAAAACCCCATATTTCCCGCAGAGGAATATATCTGACTAGTAAGAATCTTAAAACCTATGTATTGATATGTCTCCGTAAGGGAATCAAGTGTGTCTAGACTGGGATAAATATGGCAGCGAGAATCAGCTCAAGCCCACTATAAAAAGGAATTTCAAAAATAAAACAAAAAAACTGGGAAATTCTTTACAATTCCTTCAGGGTCTCTGATGAAACCTGAAATGACCCTATCTACAATGACAGCTGGATGTGGCATAAGGCTGGACACTTGGGACTGAGAGGATTGGTGAGATTGGGTGAGCAAATGCAGACCCTTTAAAGCAATAATGCATGGCACATATTCCATGGGTCCCAACTCTCCAGGTTGAAGGGAATATTACTACAGATATAACATGTACGGGAATCCTAGAGAACGGACACACTGTGAATACGAAAGGTTTCTAAAACTCAACGAATAGTCCCTCTCCTGGTGCTCAGGTTTGACTTTCCATCTGCTTTATTATCAACCTCCCAACTTGGAGAGACAGCCCCTTTAACCTCCTGGTTTGCACAGGTTGCCAATTTGGCGGAGGATGAAAGGGAAGAGGGAGAACCAATGAGAGAGTAGCTGTTAGGCATTTGGACGGGCATATATCACTGTAATTTCCCAGCAGGAAGAAGAATTAACCAAAGTCTCAGCCACCCACCGGGAATCAGTATAGATCCTGAACCAAAATTTTGGACTTGCGGTCAGCTCACCAAAAACGAGTTGAAAAATGGGGCTCAGGGGCACAGCAATTCACAAACTGGCCGAGTAATAAAGGACAACTATCGTCCAAAAATCTGTTGAGGGAAGGCAATGAGGCGGACTTGAAAGCGAGGCAGAATAGCAGGAAACAGATTTCCAGAGGTACGTTGGAATCACCTTTAAAGCACAGGAAGAGGGGCACAACTTCGACAATGATGCACTTGGCCAAAAAGGACGTATGCGTTTTCTCCTGAATATATTCAGGAGAAAACGCATACGCCCTTTTTGGCCAAGCAAGCAAGCGGGCAATGCAAATCTGCACTACAAAGAAGTATCACTTCCCACCGGTCAAAAGGGACATCCACAAAATGTTTAAAAACCAGAAAGGCAAGACAGGCCCTGGAGAACAGGGAGCCTTGTTATGCTGATGGGCGGGATGTAAATTGCCAACTGCCTCTCTGGAGGAGTGCATTGTGTTCCCTAAAACAAGTAAACAACAGAGCTACAGAGCCAAGGGCACTTCCAGTCTAGGGAATATACCTTGGGAAAACTGAAAATCAAAAAGACACAGCCACCCCAAAATTTAGGGCTGCACTGCTTACAAGGACCTCAACTTGGGTACACCTTAAATATCCCAGGAAATATAAAAATGGTTCAAAAAATTGTGGTACTTACGTACGATGGAATATCCCTCAGCCATGAAATCAATGTCATAAGACCAGTAGCAGCAAAATGGGTGGATTCAGGTACGATGATTCTAAGTGAAATAAGTCACACAGAAAAAGAAACTTATCATAAGATATCACTTATGAAGATCCTGTAAACATGGCTACACTTGAACTGAGTTAGGAAAGAGAACAGTGTCTCACATTTAGAAAAGACTCTTATGCCTGCTTAAGGGGGAAGGAGACGTGGGGTGATGCATAAAACCAGAGTTTGATATAAGCACAGGTACCGTTCCAAAAACCAACTATGGAATAGACAAGACCTACACCTTCCTCAGTGAAAGGGACTCAAAACCCCATATTTCCCGCAGAGGAATATATCTGACTAGTAAGAATCTTAAAACCTATGTATTGATATGTCTCCGTAAGGGAATCAAGTGTGTCTAGACTGGGATAAATATGGCAGCGAGAATCAGCTCAAACCCACTATAAAAAGGAATTTCAAAAATAAAACAAAAAAACTGGGAAATTCTTTACAATTCCTTCAGGGTCTCTGATGAAACCTGAAATGACCCTATCTACAATGACAGCTGGATGTGGCATAAGGCTGGACACTTGGGACTGAGAGGATTGGTGAGATTGGGTGAGCAAATGCAGACCCTTTAAAGCAATAATGCATGGCACACATTCCATGGGTCCCAACTCTCCAGGTTGAAGGGAATATTACTACAGATATAACATGTACGGGAATCCTAGAGAACGGACACACTGTGAATACGAAAGGTTTCTAAAACTCAACGAATAGTCCCTCTCCTGGTGCTCCGGTTTGACTTTCCATCTGCTTTATTATCAACCTCCCAACTTGGAGAGACAGCCCCTTTAACCTCCTGGTTCGCACAGGTTGCCAATTTGGCAGAGGATGAAAGGGAAGAGGGAGAACCAATGAGAGAGTAGCTGTTAGGCATTTGGACGGGCACATATCACTGTAATTTCCCGGCAGGAAGAAGAATTAACCAAAGTCTCACCCACCCACCGGGAATCAGTATAGATCCTGAACCAAAATTTTGGACTTGCGGTCAGCTCACCAAAAACGAGTTGAAAAATGGAGCTCAGGGGCACAGCAATTCACAAACTGGCCGAGTAATAAAGGACAACTATCGTCCAAAAATCTGTTGAGGGAAGGCAACGAGGCGGACTTGAAAGCGAGGCAGAATAGCAGGAAACAGATTTCCAGAGGTACGTTGGAATCACCTTTAAAGCACAGGAAGAGGGGCACAACTTCGACAATGATGCACTTGGCCAAAAAGGGCGTATGCGTTTTCTCCTGAATATATTCAGGAGAAAACGCATACGCCCTTTTTGGCCAAGCAAGCAAGCGGGCAATGCAAATCTGCACTACAAAGAAGTATCACTTCCCACCGGTCAAAAGGGACATCCACAAAATGTGTAAAAACCAGAAAGGCAAGACAGGCCCTGGAGAACAGGGAGCCTTGTTATGCTGATGGGCGGGATGTAAATTGCCAACTGCCTCTCTGGAGGAGTGCATTGTGTTCCCTAAAACAAGTAAACAACAGAGCTACAGAGCCAAGGGCACTTCCAGTCTAGGGAATATACCTTGGGAAAACTGAAAATCAAAAAGACACAGCCACCCCAAAATTTAGGGCTGCACTGCTTACAAGGACCTCAACTTGGGTACACCTTAAATATCCCAGGAAATATAAAAATGGTTCAAAAAATTGTGGTACTTACGTACGATGGAATATCCCTCAGCCATGAAATCAATGTCATAAGACCAGTAGCAGCAAAATGGGTGGATTCAGGTACGATGATTCTAAGTGAAATAAGTCACACAGAAAAAGAAACTTATCATAAGATATCACTTATGAAGATCCTGTAAACATGGCTACACTTGAACTGAGTTAGGAAAGAGAACAGTGTCTCACATTTAGAAAACACTCTTATGCCTGCTTAAGGGGGAAGGAGAGGTGGGGTGATGCATAAAACCAGAGTTTGATATAAGCACAGGTACCGTTCCAAAAACCAACTATGGAATAGACAAGACCTACACCTTCCTCAGTGAAAGGGAATCAAAACCCCATATTTCCCGCAGAGGAATATATCTGACTAGTAAGAATCTTAAAACCTATGTATTGATATGTCTCCGTAAGGGAATCAAGTGTGTCTAGACTGGGATAAATATGGCAGCGAGAATCAGCTCAAACCCACTATAAAAAGGAATTTCAAAAATAAAACAAAAAAACTGGGAAATTCTTTACAATTCCTTCAGGGTCTCTGATGAAACCTGAAATGACCCTATCTACAATGACAGCTGGATGTGGCATAAGGCTGGACACTTGGGACTGAGAGGATTGGTGAGATTGGGTGAGCAAATGCAGACCCTTTAAAGCAATAATGCATGGCACACATTCCATGGGTCCCAACTCTCCAGGTTGAAGGGAATATTACTACAGATATAACATGTACGGGAATCCTAGAGAACGGACACACTGTGAATACGAAAGGTTTCTAAAACTCAACGAATAGTCCCTCTCCTGGTGCTCCGGTTTGACTTTCCATCTGCTTTATTATCAACCTCCCAACTTGGAGAGACAGCCCCTTTAACCTCCTGGTTCGCACAGGTTGCCAATTTGGCAGAGGATGAAAGGGAAGAGGGAGAACCAATGAGAGAGTAGCTGTTAGGCATTTGGACGGGCACATATCACTGTAATTTCCCGGCAGGAAGAAGAATTAGCCAAAGTCTCAGCCACCCACCGGGAATCAGTATAGATCCTGAACCAAAATTTTGGACTTGCGGTCAGCTCACCAAAAACGAGTTGAAAAATGGAGCTCAGGGGCACAGCAATTCACAAACTGGCCGAGTAATAAAGGACAACTATCGTCCAAAAATCTGTTGAGGGAAGGCAACGAGGCGGACTTGAAAGCGAGGCAGAATAGCAGGAAACAGATTTCCAGAGGTACGTTGGAATCGCCTTTAAAGCACAGGAAGAGGGGCACAACTTCGACAATGATGCACTTGGCCAAAAAGGGCGTATGCGTTTTGTCCTGAATATATTCAGGAGAAAACGCATACGCCCTTTTTGGCCAAGCAAGCAAGCGGGCAATGCAAATCTGCACTACAAAGAAGTATCACTTCCCACCGGTCAAAAGGGACATCCACAAAATGTGTAAAAACCAGAAAGGCAAGACAGGCCCTGGAGAACAGGGAGCCTTGTTATGCTGATGGGCGGGATGTAAATTGCCAACTGCCTCTCTGGAGGAGTGCATTGTGTTCCCTAAAACAAGTAAACAACAGAGCTACAGAGCCAAGGGCACTTCCAGTCTAGGGAATATACCTTGGGAAAACTGAAAATCAAAAAGACACAGCCACCCCAAAATTTAGGGCTGCACTGCTTACAAGGACCTCAACTTGGGTACACCTTAAATATCCCAGGAAATATAAAAATGGTTCAAAAAATTGTGGTACTTACGTACGATGGAATATCCCTCAGCCATGAAATCAATGTCATAAGACCAGTAGCAGCAAAATGGGTGGATTCAGGTACGATGATTCTAAGTGAAATAAGTCACACAGAAAAAGAAACTTATCATAAGATATCACTTATGAAGATCCTGTAAACATGGCTACACTTGAACTGAGTTAGGAAAGAGAACAGTGTCTCACATTTAGAAAACACTCTTATGCCTGCTTAAGGGGGAAGGAGAGGTGGGGTGATGCATAAAACCAGAGTTTGATATAAGCACAGGTACCGTTCCAAAAACCAACTATGGAATAGACAAGACCTACACCTTCCTCAGTGAAAGGGACTCAAAACCCCATATTTCCCACAGAGGAATATATCTGACTAGTAAGAATCTTAAAACCTATGTATTGATATGTCTCCGTAAGGGAATCAAGTGTGTCTAGACTGGGATAAATATGGCAGCGAGAATCAGCTCAAACCCACTATAAAAAGGAATTTCAAAAATAAAACAAAAAAACTGGGATATTCTTTACAATTCCTTCAGGGTCTCTGATGAAACCTGAAATGACCCTATCTACAATGACAGCTGGATGTGGCATAAGGCTGGACACTTGGGACTGAGAGGATTGGTGAGATTGGGTGAGCAAATGCAGACCCTTTAAAGCAATAATGCATGGCACATATTCCATGGGTCCCAACTCTCCAGGTTGAAGGGAATATTACTACAGATATAACATGTACGGGAATCCTAGAGAACGGACACACTGTGAATACGAAGGGTTTCTAAAACTCAACGAATAGTCCCTCTCCTGGTGCTCCGGTTTGACTTTCCATCTGCTTTATTATCAACCTCCCAACTTGGAGAGACAGCCCCTTTAACCTCCTGGTTCGCACAGGTTGCCAATTTGGCGGAGGATGAAAGGGAAGAGGGAGAACCAATGAGAGAGTAGCTGTTAGGCATTTGGACGGGCACATATCACTGTAATTTCCCGGCAGGAAGAAGAATTAACCAAAGTCTCAGCCACCCACCGGGAATCAGTATAGATCCTGAACCAAAATTTTGGACTTGCGGTCAGCTCACCAAAAACGAGTTGAAAAATGGAGCTCAGGGGCACAGCAATTCACAAACTGGCCGAGTAATAAAGGACAACTATCGTCCAAAAATCTGTTGAGGGAAGGCAATGAGGAGGACTTGAAAGCGAGGCAGAATAGCAGGAAACAGATTTCCAGAGGTACGTTGGAATCGCCTTTAAAGCACAGGAAGAGGGGCACAACTTCGACAATGATGCACTTGGCCAAAAAGGACGTATGCGTTTTGTCCTGAATATATTCAGGAGAAAACGCATACGCCCTTTTTGGCCAAGCAAGCAAGCGGGCAATGCAAATCTGCACTACAAAGAAGTATCACTTCCCACCGGTCAAAAGGGACATCCACAAAATGTGTAAAAACCAGAAAGGCAAGACAGGCCCTAGAGAACAGGGAGCCTTGTTATGCTGATGGGCGGGATGTAAATTGCCAACTGCCTCTCTGGAGGAGTGCATTGTGTTCCCTAAAACAAGTAAACAACAGAGCTACAGAGCCAAGGGCACTTCCAGTCTAGGGAATATACCTTGGGAAAACTGAAAATCAAAAAGACACAGCCACCCCAAAATTTAGGGCTGCACTGCTTACAAGGACCTCAACTTGGGTACACCTTAAATATCCCAGGAAATATAAAAATGGTTCAAAAAATTGTGGTACTTACGTACGATGGAATATCCCTCAGCCATGAAATCAATGTCATAAGACCAGTAGCAGCAAAATGGGTGGATTCAGGTACAATGATTCTAAGTGAAATAAGTCACACAGAAAAAGAAACTTATCATAAGATATCACTTATGAAGATCCTGTAAACATGGCTACACTTGAACTGAGTTAGGAAAGAGAACAGTGTCTCACATTTAGAAAACACTCTTATGCCTGCTTAAGGGGGAAGGAGAGGTGGGGTGATGCATAAAACCAGAGTTTGATATAAGCACAGGTACCGTTCCAAAAACCAACTATGGAATAGACAAGACCTACACCTTCCTCAGTGAAAGGGACTCAAAACCCCATATTTCCCGCAGAGGAATATATCTGACTAGTAAGAATCTTAAAACCTATGTATTGATATGTCTCCATAAGGGAATCAAGTGTGTCTAGACTGGGATAAATATGGCAGCGAGAATCAGCTCAAACCCACTATAAAAAGGAATTTCAAAAATAAAACAAAAAAACTGGGAAATTCTTTACAATTCCTTCAGGGTCTCTGATGAAACCTGAAATGACCCTATCTACAATGACAGCTGGATGTGGCATAAGGCTGGACACTTGGGACTGAGAGGATTGGTGAGATTGGGTGAGCAAATGCAGACCCTTTAAAGCAATAATGCATGGCACACATTCCATGGGTCCCAACTCTCCAGGTTGAAGGGAATATTACTACAGATATAACATGTACGGGAATCCTAGAGAACGGACACACTGTGAATACGAAAGGTTTCTAAAACTCAACGAATAGTCCCTCTCCTGGTGCTCCGGTTTGACTTTCCATCTGCTTTATTATCAACCTCCCAACTTGGAGAGACAGCCCCTTTAACCTCCTGGTTCGCACAGGTTGCCAATTTGGCAGAGGATGAAAGGGAAGAGGGAGAACCAATGAGAGAGTAGCTGTTAGGCATTTGGACGGGCACATATCACTGTAATTTCCCGGCAGGAAGAAGAATTAACCAAAGTCTCAGCCACCCACCGGGAATCAGTATAGATCCTGAACCAAAATTTTGGACTTGCGGTCAGCTCACCAAAAACGAGTTGAAAAATGGAGCTCAGGGGCACAGCAATTCACAAACTGGCCGAGTAATAAAGGACAACTATCGTCCAAAAATCTGTTGAGGGAAGGCAACGAGGCGGACTTGAAAGCGAGGCAGAATAGCAGGAAACAGATTTCCAGAGGTACGTTGGAATCGCCTTTAAAGCACAGGAAGAGGGGCACAACTTCGACAATGATGCACTTGGCCAAAAAGGGCGTATGCGTTTTCTCCTGAATATATTCAGGAGAAAACGCATACAACCTTTTTGGCCAAGCAAGCAAGCGGGCAATGCAAATCTGCACTACAAAGAAGTATCACTTCCCACCGGTCAAAAGGGACATCCACAAAATGTGTAAAAACCAGAAAGGCAAGACAGGCCCTGGAGAACAGGGAGCCTTGTTATGCTGATGGGCGGGATGTAAATTGCCAACTGCCTCTCTGGAGGAGTGCATTGTGTTCCCTAAAACAAGTAAACAACAGAGCTACAGAGCCAAGGGCACTTCCAGTCTAGGGAATATACCTTGGGAAAACTGAAAATCAAAAAGACACAGCCACCCCAAAATTTAGGGCTGCACTGCTTACAAGGACCTCAACTTGGGTACACCTTAAATATCCCAGGAAATATAAAAATGGTTCAAAAAATTGTGGTACTTACGTACGATGGAATATCCCTCAGCCATGAAATCAATGTCATAAGACCAGTAGCAGCAAAATGGGTGGATTCAGGTACGATGATTCTAAGTGAAATAAGTCACACAGAAAAAGAAACTTATCATAAGATATCACTTATGAAGATCCTGTAAACATGGCTACACTTGAACTGAGTTAGGAAAGAGAACAGTGTCTCACATTTAGAAAACACTCTTATGCCTGCTTAAGGGGGAAGGAGAGGTGGGGTGATGCATAAAACCAGAGTTTGATATAAGCACAGGTACCGTTCCAAAAACCAACTATGGAATAGACAAGACCTACACCTTCCTCAGTGAAAGGGACTCAAAACCCCATATTTCCCGCAGAGGAATATATCTGACTAGTAAGAATCTTAAAACCTATGTATTGATATGTCTCCGTAAGGGAATCAAGTGTGTCTAGACTGGGATAAATATGGCAGCGAGAATCAGCTCAAACCCACTATAAAAAGGAATTTCAAAAATAAAACAAAAAAACTGGGAAATTCTTTACAATTCCTTCAGGGTCTCTGATGAAACCTGAAATGACCCTATCTACAATGACAGCTGGATGTGGCATAAGGCTGGACACTTGGGACTGAGAGGATTGGTGAGATTGGGTGAGCAAATGCAGACCCTTTAAAGCAATAATGCATGGCACACATTCCATGGGTCCCAACTCTCCAGGTTGAAGGGAATATTACTACAGATATAACATGTACGGGAATCCTAGAGAACGGACACACTGTGAATACGAAAGGTTTCTAAAACTCAACGAATAGTCCCTCTCCTGGTGCTCCGGTTTGACTTTCCATCTGCTTTATTATCAACCTCCCAACTTGGAGAGACAGCCCCTTTAACCTCCTGGTTCGCACAGGTTGCCAATTTGGCAGAGGATGAAAGGGAAGAGGGAGAACCAATGAGAGAGTAGCTGTTAGGCATTTGGACGGGCACATATCACTGTAATTTCCCGGCAGGAAGAAGAATTAACCAAAGTCTCAGCCACCCACCGGGAATCAGTATAGATCCTGAACCAAAATTTTGGACTTGAGGTCAGCTCACCAAAAACGAGTTGAAAAATGGAGCTCAGGGGCACAGCAATTCACAAACTGGCCGAGTAATAAAGGACAACTATCGTCCAAAAATCTGTTGAGGGAAGGCAACGAGGCGGACTTGAAAGCGAGGCAGAATAGCAGGAAACAGATTTCAAGAGGTACGTTGGAATCGCCTTTAAAGCACAGGAAGAGGGGCACAACTTCGACCATGATGCACTTGGACAAAAAGGGCGTATGCGTTTTCTCCTGAATATATTCAGGAGAAAACGCATACGCCCTTTTTGGCCAAGCAAGCAAGCGGGCAATGCAAATCTGCACTACAAAGAAGTATCACTTCCCACCGGTCAAAAGGGACATCCACAAAATGTGTAAAAACCAGAAAGGCAAGACAGGCCCTGGAGAACAGGGAGCCTTGTTATGCTGATGGGCGGGATGTAAATTGCCAACTGCCTCTCTGGAGGCGTGCATTGTGTTCCCTAAAACAAGTAAACAACAGAGCTACAGAGCCAAGGGCACTTCCAGTCTAGGGAATATACCTTGGGAAAACTGAAAATCAAAAAGACACAGCCACCCCAAAATTTAGGGCTGCACTGCTTACAAGGACCTCAACTTGGGTACACCTTAAATATCCCAGGAAATATAAAAATGGTTCAAAAAATTGTGGTACTTACGTACGATGGAATATCCCTCAGCCATGAAATCAATGTCATAAGACCAGTAGCAGCAAAATGGGTGGATTCAGGTACGATGATTCTAAGTGAAATAAGTCACACAGAAAAAGAAACTTATCATAAGATATCACTTATGAAGATCCTGTAAACATGGCTACACTTGAACTGAGTTAGGAAAGAGAACAGTGTCTCACATTTAGAAAACACTCTTATGCCTGCTTAAGGGGGAAGGAGAGGTGGGGTGATGCATAAAACCAGAGTTTGATATAAGCACAGGTACCGTTCCAAAAACCAACTATGGAATAGACAAGACCTACACATTCCTCAGTGAAAGGGACTCAAAACCCCATATTTCCCGCAGAGGAATATATCTGACTAGTAAGAATCTTAAAACCTATGTATTGATATGTCTCCGTAAGGGAATCAAGTGTGTCTAGACTGGGATAAATATGGCAGCGAGAATCAGCTCAAACCCACTATAAAAAGGAATTTCAAAAATAAAACAAAAAAACTGGGAAATTCTTTACAATTCCTTCAGGGTCTCTGATGAAACCTGAAATGACCCTATCTACAATGACAGCTGGATGTGGCATAAGGCTGGACACTTGGGACTGAGAGGATTGGTGAGATTGGGTGAGCAAATGCAGACCCTTTAAAGCAATAATGCATGGCACACATTCCATGGGTCCCAACTCTCCAGGTTGAAGGGAATATTACTACAGATATAACATGTACGGGAATCCTAGAGAACGGACACACTGTGAATACGAAAGGTCTCTAAAACTCAACGAATAGTCCCTCTCCTGGTGCTCCGGTTTGACTTTCCATCTGCTTTATTATCAACCTCCCAACTTGGAGAGACAGCCCCTTTAAACTCCTGGTTCGCACAGGTTGCCAATTTGGCAGAGGATGAAAGGGAAGAGGGAGAACCAATGAGAGAGTAGCTGTTAGGCATTTGGACGGGCACATATCACTGTAATTTCCCGGCAGGAAGAAGAATTAACCAAAGTCTCAGCCACCCACCGGGAATCAGTATAGATCCTGAACTAAAATTTTGGACTTGCAGTCAGCTCACCAAAAACGAGTTGAAAAATGGAGCTCAGGGGCACAGCAATTCACAAACTGGCCGAGTAATAAAGGACAACTATCGTCCAAAAATCTGTTGAGGGAAGGCAACGAGGCGGACTTGAATGCGAGGCAGAATAGCAGGAAACAGATTTCCAGAGGTACGTTGGAATCGCCTTTAAAGCACAGGAAGAGGGGCACAACTTCGACAATGATGCACTTGGCCAAAAAAGGCGTATGCGTTTTCTCCTGAATATATTCAGGAGAAAACGCATACGCCCTTTTTGGCCAAGCAAGCAAGCGGGCAATGCAAATCTGCACTACAAAGAAGTATCACTTCCCACCGGTCAAAAGGGACATCCACAAAATGTGTAAAAACCAGAAAGGCAAGACAGGCCCTGGAGAACAGGGAGCCTTGTTATGCTGATGGGCGGGATGTAAATTGCCAACTGCCTCTCTGGAGGAGTGCATTGTGTTCCCTAAAACAAGTAAACAACAGAGCTACAGAGCCAAGGGCACTTCCAGTCTAGGGAATATACCTTGGGAAAACTGAAAATCAAAAAGACACAGCCACCCCAAAATTTAGGGCTGCACTGCTTACAAGGACCTCAACTTGGGTACACCTTAAATATCCCAGGAAATATAAAAATGGTTCAAAAAATTGTGGTACTTACGTACGATGGAATATCCCTCAGCCATGAAATCAATGTCATAAGACCAGTAGCAGCAAAATGGGTGGATTCAGGTACGATGATTCTAAGTGAAATAAGTCACACAGAAAAAGAAACTTATCATAAGATATCACTTATGAAGATCCTGTAAACATGGCTACACTTGAACTGAGTTAGGAAAGAGAACAGTGTCTCACATTTAGAAAACACTCTTATGCCTGCTTAAGGGGGAAGGAGAGGTGGGGTGATGCATAAAACCAGAGTTTGATATAAGCACATGTACCGTTCCAAAAACCAACTATGGAATAGACAAGACCTACACCTTCCTCAGTGAAAGGGACTCAAAACCCCATATTTCCCGCAGAGGAATATATCTGACTAGTAAGAATCTTAAAACCTATGTATTGATATGTCTCCGTAAGGGAATCAAGTGTGTCTAGACTGGGATAAATATGGCAGCGAGAATCAGCTCAAGCCCACTATAAAAAGGAATTTCAAAAATAAAACAAAAAAACTGGGAAATTCTTTACAATTCCTTCAGGGTCTCTGATGAAACCTGAAATGACCCTATCTACAATGACAGCTGGATGTGGCATAAGGCTGGACACTTGGGACTGAGAGGATTGGTGAGATTGGGTGAGCAAATGCAGACCCTTTAAAGCAATAATGCATGGCACACATTCCATGGGTCCCAACTCTCCAGGTTGAAGGGAATATTACTACAGATATAACATGTACGGGAATCCTAGAGAACGGACACACTGTGAATACGAAAGGTTTCTAAAACTCAACGAATAGTCCCTCTCCTGGTGCTCCGGTTTGACTTTCCATCTGCTTTATTATCAACCTCCCAACTTGGAGAGACAGCCCCTTTAACCTCCTGGTTCGCACAGGTTGCCAATTTGGCAGAGGATGAAAGGGAAGAGGGAGAACCAATGAGAGAGAAGCTGTTAGGCATTTGGATGGGCACATATCACTGTAATTTCCCGGCAGGAAGAAGAATTAACCAAAGTCTCAGCCACCCACCGGGAATCAGTATAGATCCTGAACCAAAATTTTGGACTTGCGGTCAGCTCACCAAAAACGAGTTGAAAAATGGAGCTCAGGGGCACAGCAATTCAAAAACTGGCCGAGTAATAAAGGACAACTATCGTCCAACAATCTGTTGAGGGAAGGCAATGAGGCGGACTTGAAAGCGAGGCAGAATAGCAGGAAACAGATTTCCAGAGGTACGTTGGAATCGCCTTTAAAGCACAGGAAGAGGGGCACAACTTCGACAATGATGCACTTGGCCAATAAGGGCGTATGCGTTTTCTCCTGAATATATTCAGGAGAAAACGCATACGCCCTTTTTGGCCAAGCAAGCAAGCGGGCAATGCAAATCTGCACTACAAAGAAGTATCACTTCCCACCGGTCAAAAGGGACATCCACAAAATGTGTAAAAACCAGAAAGGCAAGACAGGCCCTGGAGAACAGGGAGCCTTGTTATGCTGATGGGCGGGATGTAAATTGCCAACTGCCTCTCTGGAGGAGTGCACTGTGTTCCCTAAAACAAGTAAACAACAGAGCTACAGAGCCAAGGGCACTTCCAGTCTAGGGAATATACCTTGGGAAAACTGAAAATCAAAAAGACACAGCCACCCCAAAATTTAGGGCTGCACTGCTTACAAGGACCTCAACTTGGGTACACCTTAAATATCCCAGGAAATATAAAAATGGTTCAAAAAATTGTGGTACTTACGTACGATGGAATATCCCTCAGCCATGAAATCAATGTCATAAGACCAGTAGCAGCAAAATGGGTGGATTCAGGTACGATGATTCTAAGTGAAATAAGTCACACAGAAAAAGAAACTTATCATAAGATATCACTTATGAAGATCCTGTAAACATGGCTACACTTGAACTGAGTTAGGAAAGAGAACAGTGTCTCACATTTAGAAAACACTCTTATGCCTGCTTAAGGGGGAAGGAGAGGTGGGGTGATGCATAAAACCAGAGTTTGATATAAGCACAGGTACCGTTCCAAAAACCAACTATGGAATAGACAAGACCTACACCTTCCTCAGTGAAAGGGACTCAAAACCCCATATTTCCCGCAGAGGAATATATCTGACTAGTAAGAATCTTAAAACCTATGTATTGATATGTCTCCGTAAGGGAATCAAGTGTGTCTAGACTGGGATAAATATGGCAGCGAGAATCAGCTCAAGCCCACTATAAAAAGGAATTTCAAAAATAAAACAAAAAAACTGGGAAATTCTTTACAATTCCTTCAGGGTCTCTGATGAAACCTGAAATGACCCTATCTACAATGACAGCTGGATGTGGCATAAGGCTGGACACTTGGGACTGAGAGGATTGGTGAGATTGGGTGAGCAAATGCAGACCCTTTAAAGCAATAATGCATGGCACACATTCCATGGGTCCCAACTCTCCAGGTTGAAGGGAATATTACTACAGATATAACATGTACGGGAATCCTAGAGAACGGACACACTGTGAATACGAAAGGTTTCTAAAACTCAACGAATAGTCCCTCTCCTGGTGCTCCGGTTTGACTTTCCATCTGCTTTATTATCAACCTCCCAACTTGGAGAGACAGCCCCTTTAACCTCCTGGTTCGCACAGGTTGCCAATTTGGCAGAGGATGAAAGGGAAGAGGGAGAACCAATGAGAGAGTAGCTGTTAGGCATTTGGACGGGCACATATCACTGTAATTTCCCGGCAGGAAGAAGAATTAACCAAAGTCTCAGCCACCCACCGGGAATCAGTATAGATCCTGAACCAAAATTTTGGACTTGCGGTCAGCTCACCAAAAACGAGTTGAAAAATGGAGCTCAGGGGCACAGCAATTCACAAACTGGCCGAGTAATAAAGGACAACTATCGTCCAAAAATCTGTTGAGGGAAGGCAACGAGGCGGACTTGAAAGCGAGGCAGAATAGCAGGAAACAGATTTCCAGAGGTACGTTGGAATCGCCTTTAAAGCAGAGGAAGAGGGGCACAACTTCGACAATGATGCACTTGGCCAAAAAAGGTGTATGCGTTTTCTCCTGAATATATTCAGGAGAAAACGCATACGCCCTTTTTGGCCAAGCAAGCAAGCGGGCAATGCAAATCTGCACTACAAAGAAGTATCACTTCCCACCGGTCAAAAGGGACATCCACAAAATGTGTAAAAACCAGAAAGGCAAGACAGGCCCTGGAGAACAGGGAGCCTTGTTATGCTGATGGGCGGGATGTAAATTGCCAACTGCCTCTCTGGAGGAGTGCATTGTGTTCCCTAAAACAAGTAAACAACAGAGCTACAGAGCCAAGGGCACTTCCAGTCTAGGGAATATACCTTGGGAAAACTGAAAATCAAAAAGACACAGCCACCCCAAAATTTAGGGCTGCACTGCTTACAAGGACCTCAACTTGGGTACACCTTAAATATCCCAGGAAATATAAAAATGGTTCAAAAAATTGTGGTACTTACGTACGATGGAATATCCCTCAGCCATGAAATCAATGTCATAAGACCAGTAGCAGCAAAATGGGTGGATTCAGGTACGATGATTCTAAGTGAAATAAGTCACACAGAAAAAGAAACTTATCATAAGATATCACTTATGAAGATCCTGTAAACATGGCTACACTTGAACTGAGTTAGGAAAGAGAACAGTGTCTCACATTTAGAAAACACTCTTATGCCTGCTTAAGGGGGAAGGAGAGGTGGGGTGATGCATAAAACCAGAGTTTGATATAAGCACAGGTACCGTTCCAAAAACCAACTATGGAATAGACAAGACCTACACCTTCCTCAGTGAAAGGGACTCAAAACCCCATATTTCCCGCAGAGGAATATATCTGACTAGTAAGAATCTTAAAACCTATGTATTGATATGTCTCCGTAAGGGAATCAAGTGTGTCTAGACTGGGATAAATATGGCAGCGAGAATCAGCTCAAGCCCACTATAAAAAGGAATTTCAAAAATAAAACAAAAAAACTGGGAAATTCTTTACAATTCCTTCAGGGTCTCTGATGAAACCTGAAATGACCCTATCTACAATGACAGCTGGATGTGGCATAAGGCTGGACACTTGGGACTGAGAGGATTGGTGAGATTGGGTGAGCAAATGCAGACCCTTTAAAGCAATAATGCATGGCACACATTCCATGGGTCCCAACTCTCCAGGTTGAAGGGAATATTACTACAGATATAACATGTACGGGAATCCTAGAGAACGGACACACTGTGAATACGAAAGGTTTCTAAAACTCAACGAATAGTCCCTCTCCTGGTGCTCCGGTTTGACTTTCCATCTGCTTTATTATCAACCTCCCAACTTGGAAAGACAGCCCCTTTAACCTCCTGGTTCGCACAGGTTGCCAATTTGGCAGAGGATGAAAGGGAAGAGGGAGAACCAATGAGAGAGTAGCTGTTAGGCATTTGGACGGGCACATATCACTGTAATTTCCCGGCAGGAAGAAGAATTAACCAAAGTCTCAGCCACCCACCGGGAATCAGTATAGATCCTGAACCAAAATTTTGGACTTGCGGTCAGCTCACCAAAAACGAGTTGAAAAATGGAGCTCAGGGGCACAGCAATTCACAAACTGGCCGAGTAATAAAGGACAACTATCGTCCAAAAATCTGTTGAGGGAAGGCAACGAGGCGGACTTGAAAGCGAGGCAGAATAGCAGGAAACAGATTTCCAGAGGTACGTTGGAATCGCCTTTAAAGCACAGGAAGAGGGGCACAACTTCGACAATGATGCACTTGGCCAAAAAGGGCGTATGCGTTTTCTCCTGAATATATTCAGGAGAAAACACATACGCCCTTTTTGGCCAAGCAAGCAAGCGGGCAATGCAAATCTGCACTACAAAGAAGTATCACTTCCCACCGGTCAAAAGGGACATCCACAAAATGTGTAAAAACCAGAAAGGCAAGACAGGCCCTGGAGAACAGGGAGCCTTGTTATGCTGATGGGCGGGATGTAAATTGCCAACTGCCTCTCTGGAGGAGTGCACTGTGTTCCCTAAAACAAGTAAACAACAGAGCTACAGAGCCAAGGGCACTTCCAGTCTAGGGAATATACCTTGGGAAAACTGAAAATCAAAAAGACACAGCCACCCCAAAATTTAGGGCTGCACTGCTTACAAGGACCTCAACTTGGGTACACCTTAAATATCCCAGGAAATATAAAAATGGTTCAAAAAATTGTGGTACTTACGTACGATGGAATATCCCTCAGCCATGAAATCAATGTCATAAGACCAGTAGCAGCAAAATGGGTGGATTCAGGTACGATGATTCTAAGTGAAATAAGTCACAGAGAAAAAGAAACTTATCATAAGATATCACTTATGAAGATCCTGTAAACATGGCTACACTTGAACTGAGTTAGGAAAGAGAACAGTGTCTCACATTTAGAAAACACTCTTATGCCTGCTTAAGGGGGAAGGAGAGGTGGGGTGATGCATAAAACCAGAGTTTGATATAAGCACAGGTACCGTTCCAAAAACCAACTATGGAATAGACAAGACCTACACCTTCCTCAGTGAAAGGGACTCAAAACCCCATATTTCACAGAGAGGAATATATCTGACTAGTAAGAATCTTAAAACCTATGTACTGATATGTCTCCGTAAGGGAATCAAGTGTGTCTAGACTGGGATAAATATGGCAGCGAGAATCAGCTCAAGCCCACTATAAAAAGGAATTTCAAAAATAAAACAAAAAAACTGGGAAATTCTTTACAATTCCTTCAGGGTCTCTGATGAAACCTGAAATGACCCTATCTACAATGACAGCTGGATGTGGCATAAGGCTGGACACTTGGGACTGAGAGGATTGGTGAGATTGGGTGAGCAAATGCAGACCCTTTAAAGCAATAATGCATGGCACACATTCCATGGGTCCCAACTCTCCAGGTTGAAGGGAATATTACTACAGATATAACATGTACGGGAATCCTAGAGAACGGACACACTGTGAATACGAAAGGTTTCTAAAACTCAACGAATAGTCCCTCTCCTGGTGCTCCGGTTTGACTTTCCATCTGCTTTATTATCAACCTCCCAAATTGGAGAGACAGCCCCTTTAACCTCCTGGTTCGCACAGGTTGCCAATTTGGCAGAGGATGAAAGGGAAGAGGGAGAACCAATGAGAGAGTAGCTGTTAGGCATTTGGACGGGCACATATCACTGTAATTTCCCGGCAGGAAGAAGAATTAACCAAAGTCTCAGCCACCCACCGGGAATCAGTATAGATCCTGAACCAAAATTTTGGACTTGCGGTCAGCTCACCAAAAACGAGTTGAAAAATGGAGCTCAGGGGCACAGCAATTCACAAACTGGCCGAGTAATAAAGGACAACTATCGTCCAAAAATCTGTTGAGGGAAGGCAACGAGGCGGACTTGAAAGCGAGGCAGAATAGCAGGAAACAGATTTCCAGAGGTACGTTGGAATCGCCTTTAAAGCACAGGAAGAGGGGCACAACTTCGACAATGATGCACTTGGCCAAAAAGGGCGTATGCGTTTTCTCCTGAATATATTCAGGAGAAAACGCATACGCCCTTTTTGGCCAAGCAAGCAAGCGGGCAATGCAAATCTGCACTACAAAGAAGTATCACTTCCCACCGGTCAAAAGGGACATCCACAAAATGTGTAAAAACCAGAAAGGCAAGACAGGCCCTGGAGAACAGGGAGCCTTGTTATGCTGATGGGTGGGATGTAAATTGCCAACTGCCTCTCTGGAGGAGTGCATTGTGTTCCCTAAAACAAGTAAACAACAGAGCTACAGAGCCAAGGGCACTTCCAGTCTAGGGAATATACCTTGGGAAAACTGAAAATCAAAAAGACACAGCCACCCCAAAATTTAGGGCTGCACTGCTTACAAGGACCTCAACTTGGGTACACCTTAAATATCCCAGGAAATATAAAAATGGTTCAAAAAATTGTGGTACTTACGTACGATGGAATATCCCTCAGCCATGAAATCAATGTCATAAGACCAGTAGCAGCAAAATGGGTGGATTCAGGTACGGTGATTCTAAGTGAAATAAGTCACACAGAAAAAGAAACTTATCATAAGATATCACTTATGAAGATCCTGTAAACATGGCTACACTTGAACTGAGTTAGGAAAGAGAACAGTGTCTCACATTTAGAAAACACTCTTATGCCTGCTTAAGGGGGAAGGAGAGGTGGGGTGATGCATAAAACCAGAGTTTGATATAAGCACAGGTACCGTTCCAAAAACCAACTATGGAATAGACAAGACCTACACCTTCCTCAGTGAAAGGGACTCAAAACCCCATATTTCCCGCAGAGGAATATATCTGACTAGTAAAGTAAGAATCTTAAAACCTATGTATTGATATGTCTCCGTAAGGGAATCAAGTGTGTCTAGACTGGGATAAATATGGCAGCGAGAATCAGCTCAAACCCACTATAAAAAGGAATTTCAAAAATAAAACAAAAAAACTGGGAAATTCTTTACAATTCCTTCAGGGTCTCTGATGAAACCTGAAATGACCCTATCTACAATGACAGCTGGATGTGGCATAAGGCTGGACACTTGGGACTGAGAGGATTGGTGAGATTGGGTGAGCAAATGCAGACCCTTTAAAGCAATAATGCATGGCACACATTCCATGGGTCCCAACTCTCCAGGTTGAAGGGAATATTACTACAGATATAACATGTACGGGAATCCTAGAGAACGGACACACTGTGAATACGAAAGGTTTCTAAAACTCAACGAATAGTCCCTCTCCTGGTGCTCTGGTTTGACTTTCCATCTGCTTTATTATCAACCTCCCAACTTGGAGAGACAGCCCCTTTAACCTCCTGGTTCGCACAGGTTGCCAATTTGGCAGAGGATGAAAGGGAAGAGGGAGAACCAATGAGAGAGTAGCTGTTAGGCATTTGGACGGGCACATATCACTGTAATTTCCCGGCAGGAAGAAGAATTAACCAAAGTCTCAGCCACCCACCGGGAATCAGTATAGATCCTGAACCAAAATTTTGGACTTGCGGTCAGCTCACCAAAAACGAGTTGAAAAATGGAGCTCAGGGGCACAGCAATTCACAAACTGGCCGAGTAATAAAGGACAACTATCGTCCAAAAATCTGTTGAGGGAAGGCAACGAGGCGGACTTGAAAGCGAGGCAGAATAGCAGGAAACAGATTTCCAGAGGTACGTTGGAATCGCCTTTAAAGCAGAGGAAGAGGGGCACAACTTCGACAATGATGCACTTGGCCAAAAAAGGCGTATGCGTTTTCTCCTGAATATATTCAGGAGAAAACGCATACGCCCTTTTTGGCCAAGCAAGCAAGCGGGCAATGCAAATCTGCACTACAAAGAAGTATCACTTCCCACCGGTCAAAAGGGACATCCACAAAATGTGTAAAAACCAGAAAGGCAAGACAGGCCCTGGAGAACAGGGAGCCTTGTTATGCTGATGGGCGGGATGTAAATTGCCAACTGCCTCTCTGGAGGAGTGCATTGTGTTCCCTAAAACAAGTAAACAACAGAGCTACAGAGCCAAGGGCACTTCCAGTCTAGGGAATATACCTTGGGAAAACTGAAAATCAAAAAGACACAGCCACCCCAAAATTTAGGGCTGCACTGCTTACAAGGACCTCAACTTGGGTACACCTTAAATATCCCAGGAAATATAAAAATGGTTCAAAAAATTGTGGTACTTACGTACGATGGAATATCCCTCAGCCATGAAATCAATGTCATAAGACCAGTAGCAGCAAAATGGGTGGATTCAGGTACGATGATTCTAAGTGAAATAAGTCACACAGAAAAAGAAACTTATCATAAGATATCACTTATGAAGATCCTGTAATCATGGCTACACTTGAACTGAGTTAGGAAAGAGAACAGTGTCTCACATTTAGAAAACACTCTTATGCCTGCTTAAGGGGGAAGGAGAGGTGGGGTGATGCATAAAACCAGAGTTTGATATAAGCACAGGTACCGTTCCAAAAACCAACTATGGAATAGACAAGACCTACACCTTCCTCAGTGAAAGGGACTCAAAACCCCATATTTCCCGCAGAGGAATATATCTGACTAGTAAGAATCTTAAAACCTATGTATTGATATGTCTCCGTAAGGGAATCAAGTGTGTCTAGACTGGGATAAATATGGCAGCGAGAATCAGCTCAAGCCCACTATAAAAAGGAATTTCAAAAATAAAACAAAAAAACTGGGAAATTCTTTACAATTCCTTCAGGGTCTCTGATGAAACCTGAAATGACCCTATCTACAATGACAGCTGGATGTGGCATAAGGCTGGACACTTGGGACTGAGAGGATTGGTGAGATTGGGTGAGCAAATGCAGACCCTTTAAAGCAATAATGCATGGCACACATTCCATGGGTCCCAACTCTCCAGGTTGAAGGGAATATTACTACAGATATAACATGTACGGGAATCCTAGAGAACGGACACACTGTGAATACGAAAGGTTTCTAAAACTCAACGAATAGTCCCTCTCCTGGTGCTCCGGTTTGACTTTCCATCTGCTTTATTATCAACCTCCCAACTTGGAGAGACAGCCCCTTTAACCTCCTGGTTCGCACAGGTTGTCAATTTGGCAGAGGATGAAAGGGAAGAGGGAGAACCAATGAGAGAGAAGCTGTTAGGCATTTGGATGGGCACATATCACTGTAATTTCCCGGCAGGAAGAAGAATTAACCAAAGTCTCAGCCACCCACCGGGAATCAGTATAGATCCTGAACCAAAATTTTGGACTTGCGGTCAGCTCACCAAAAACGAGTTGAAAAATGGAGCTCAGGGGCACAGCAATTCACAAACTGGCCGAGTAATAAAGGACAACTATCGTCCAACAATCTGTTGAGGGAAGGCAATGAGGCGGACTTGAAAGCGAGGCAGAATAGCAGGAAACAGATTTCAAGAGGTACGTTGGAATCGCCTTTAAAGCACAGGAAGAGGGGCACAACTTCGACAATGATGCACTTGGCCAATAAGGGCGTATGCGTTTTCTCCTGAATATATTCAGGAGAAAACGCATACGCCCTTTTTGGCCAAGCAAGCAAGCGGGCAATGCAAATCTGCACTACAAAGAAGTATCACTTCCCACCGGTCAAAAGGGACATCCACAAAATGTGTAAAAACCAGAAAGGCAAGACAGGCCCTGGAGAACAGGGAGCCTTGTTATGCTGACGGGCGGGATGTAAATTGCCAACTGCCTCTCTGGAGGAGTGCACTGTGTTCCCTAAAACAAGTAAACAACAGAGCTACAGAGCCAAGGGCACTTCCAGTCTAGGGAATATACCTTGGGAAAACTGAAAATCAAAAGACACAGCCACCCCAAAATTTAGGGCTGCACTGCTTACAAGGACCTCAACTTGGGTACACCTTAAATATCCCAGGAAATATAAAAATGGTTCAAAAAATTGTGGTACTTACGTACGATGGAATATCCCTCAGCCATGAAATCAATGTCATAAGACCAGTAGCAGCAAAATGGGTGGATTCAGGTACGATGATTCTAAGTGAAATAAGTCACACAGAAAAAGAAACTTATCATAAGATATCACTTATGAAGATCCTGTAAACATGGCTACACTTGAACTGAGTTAGGAAAGAGAACAGTGTCTCACATTTAGAAAACACTCTTATGCCTGCTTAAGGGGGAAGGAGAGGTGGGGTGATGCATAAAACCAGAGTTTGATATAAGCACAGGTACCGTTCCAAAAACCAACTATGGAATAGACAAGACCTACACCTTCCTCAGTGAAAGGGACTCAAAACCCCATATTTCCCGCAGAGGAATATATCTGACTAGTAAGAATCTTAAAACCTATGTATTGATATGTCTCTGTAAGGGAATCAAGTGTGTCTAGACTGGGATAAATATGGCAGCGAGAATCAGCTCAAGCCCACTATAAAAAGGAATTTCAAAAATAAAACAAAAAAACTGGGAAATTCTTTACAATTCCTTCAGGGTCTCTGATGAAACCTGAAATGACCCTATCTACAATGACAGCTGGATGTGGCATAAGGCTGGACACTTGGGACTGAGAGGATTGGTGAGATTGGGTGAGCAAATGCAGACCCTTTAAAGCAATAATGCATGGCACACATTCCATGGGTCCCAACTCTCCAGGTTGAAGGGAATATTACTACAGATATAACATGTACGGGAATCCTAGAGAACGGACACACTGTGAATACGAAAGGTTTCTAAAACTCAACGAATAGTCCCTCTCCTGGTGCTCCGGTTTGACTTTCCATCTGCTTTATTATCAACCTCCCAACTTGGAGAGACAGCCCCTTTAACCTCCTGGTTCGCACAGGTTGCCAATTTGGCAGAGGATGAAAGGGAAGAGGGAGAACCAATGAGAGAGTAGCTGTTAGGCATTTGGACGGGCACATATCACTGTAATTTCCCGGCAGGAAGAAGAATTAACCAAAGTCTCAGCCACCCACCGGGAATCAGTATAGATCCTGAACCAAAATTTTGGACTTGCGGTCAGCTCACCAAAAACGAGTTGAAAAATGGAGCTCAGGGGCACAGCAATTCACAAACTGGCCGAGTAATAAAGGACAACTATCGTCCAAAAATCTGTTGAGGGAAGGCAACGAGGCGGACTTGAAAGCGAGGCAGAATAGCAGGAAACAGATTTCCAGAGGTACGTTGGAATCGCCTTTAAAGCACAGGAAGAGGGGCACAACTTCGACAATGATGCACTTGGCCAAAAAGGGCGTATGCGTTTTCTCCTGAATATATTCAGGAGAAAACGCATACGCCCTTTTTGGCCAAGCAAGCAAGCGGGCAATGCAAATCTGCACTACAAAGAAGTATCACTTCCCACCGGTCAAAAGGGACATCCACAAAATGTGTAAAAACCAGAAAGGCAAGACAGGCCCTGGAGAACAGGGAGCCTTGTTATGCTGATGGGCGGGATGTAAATTGCCAACTGCCTCTCTGGAGGAGTGCATTGTGTTCCCTAAAACAAGTAAAGAACAGAGCTACAGAGCCAAGGGCACTTCCAGTCTAGGGAATATACCTTGGGAAAACTGAAAATCAAAAAGACACAGCCACCCCAAAATTTAGGGCTGCACTGCTTACAAGGACCTCAACTTGGGTACACCTTAAATATCCCAGGAAATATAAAAATGGTTCAAAAAATTGTGGTACTTACGTACGATGGAATATCCCTCAGCCATGAAATCAATGTCATAAGACCAGTAGCAGCAAAATGGGTGGATTCAGGTACGATGATTCTAAGTGAAATAAGTCACACAGAAAAAGAAACTTATCATAAGATATCACTTATGAAGATCCTGTAAACATGGCTACACTTGAACTGAGTTAGGAAAGAGAACAGTGTCTCACATTTAGAAAACACTCTTATGCCTGCTTAAGGGGGAAGGAGAGGTGGGGTGATGCATAAAACCAGAGTTTGATATAAGCACAGGTACCGTTCCAAAAACCAACTATGGAATAGACAAGACCTACACCTTCCTCAGTGAAAGGGACTCAAAACCCCATATTTCCCGCAGAGGAATATATCTGACTAGTAAAGTAAGAATCTTAAATACTATGTATTGATATGTCTCCGTAAGGGAATCAAGTGTGTCTAGACTGGGATAAATATGGCAGCGAGAATCAGCTCAAACCCACTATAAAAAGGAATTTCAAAAATAAAACAAAAAAACTGGGAAATTCTTTACAATTCCTTCAGGGTCTCTGATGAAACCTGAAATGACCCTATCTACAATGACAGCTGGATGTGGCATAAGGCTGGACACTTGGGACTGAGAGGATTGGTGAGATTGGGTGAGCAAATGCAGACCCTTTAAAGCAATAATGCATGGCACACATTCCATGGGTCCCAACTCTCCAGGTTGAAGGGAATATTACTACAGATATAACATGTACGGGAATCCTAGAGAACGGACACACTGTGAATACGAAAGGTTTCTAAAACTCAACGAATAGTCCCTCTCCTGGTGCTCCGGTTTGACTTTCCATCTGCTTTATTATCAACCTCCCAACTTGGAGAGACAGCCCCTTTAACCTCCTGGTTCGCACAGGTTGCCAATTTGGCAGAGGATGAAAGGGAAGAGGGAGAACCAATGAGAGAGTAGCTGTTAGGCATTTGGACGGGCACATATCACTGTAATTTCCCGGCAGGAAGAAGAATTAACCAAAGTCTCAGCCACCCACCGGGAATCAGTATAGATCCTGAACCAAAATTTTGGACTTGCGGTCAGCTCACCAAAAACGAGTTGAAAAATGGAGCTCAGGGGCACAGCAATTCACAAACTGGCCGAGTAATAAAGGACAACTATCGTCCAAAAATCTGTTGAGGGAAGGCAACGAGGCGGACTTGAAAGCGAGGCAGAATAGCAGGAAACAGATTTCCAGAGGTACGTTGGAATCGCCTTTAAAGCACAGGAAGAGGGGCACAACTTCGACAATGATGCACTTGGACAAAAAGGGCGTATGCGTTTTCTCCTGAATATATTCAGGAGAAAACGCATACGCCCTTTTTGGCCAAGCAAGCAAGCGGGCAATGCAAATCTGCACTACAAAGAAGTATCACTTCCCACCGGTCAAAAGGGACATCCACAAAATGTGTAAAAACCAGAAAGGCAAGACAGGCCCTGGAGAACAGGGAGCCTTGTTATGCTGATGGGCGGGATGTAAATTGCCAACTGCCTCTCTGGAGGAGTGCATTGTGTTCCCTAAAACAAGTAAACAACAGAGCTACAGAGCCAAGGGCACTTCCAGTCTAGGGAATATACCTTGGGAAAACTGAAAATCAAAAAGACACAGCCACCCCAAAATTTAGGGCTGCACTGCTTACAAGGACCTCAACTTCGGTACACCTTAAATATCCCAGGAATTATAAAAATGGTTCAAAAAATTGTGGTACTTACGTACGATGGAATATCCCTCAGCCATGAAATCAATGTCATAAGACCAGTAGCAGCAAAATGGGTGGATTCAGGTACGATGATTCTAAGTGAAATAAGTCACACAGAAAAAGAAACTTATCATAAGATATCACTTATGAAGATCCTGTAAACATGGCTACACTTGAACTGAGTTAGGAAAGAGAACAGTGTCTCACATTTAGAAAACACTCTTATGCCTGCTTAAGGGGGAAGGAGAGGTGGGGTGATGCATAAAACCAGAGTTTGATATAAGCACAGGTACCGTTCCAAAAACCAACTATGGAATAGACAAGACCTACACCTTCCTCAGTGAAAGGGACTCAAAACCCCATATTTCCCACAGAGGAATATATCTGACTAGTAAGAATCTTAAAACCTATGTATTGATATGTCTCCGTAAGGGAATCAAGTGTGTCTAGACTGGGATAAATATGGCAGCGAGAATCAGCTCAAACCCACTATAAAAAGGAATTTCAAAAATAAAACAAAAAAAACTGGGAAATTCTTTACAATTCCTTCAGGGTCTCTGATGAAACCTGAAATGACCCTATCTACAATGACAGCTGGATGTGGCATAAGGCTGGACACTTGGGACTGAGAGGATTGGTGAGATTGGGTGAGCAAATGCAGACCCTTTAAAGCAATAATGCATGGCACACATTCCATGGGTCCCAACTCTCCAGGTTGAAGGGAATATTACTACAGATATAACATGTACGGGAATCCTAGAGAACGGACACACTGTGAATACGAAAGGTTTCTAAAACTCAACGAATAGTCCCTCTCCTGGTGCTCCGGTTTGACTTTCCATCTGCTTTATTATCAACCTCCCAACTTGGAGAGACAGCCCCTTTAACCTCCTGGTTCGCACAGGTTGCCAATTTGGCAGAGGATGAAAGGGAAGAGGGAGAACCAATGAGAGAGTAGCTGTTAGGCATTTGGACGGGCACATATCACTGTAATTTCCCGGCAGGAAGAAGAATTAACCAAAGTCTCAGCCACCCACCGGGAATCAGTATAGATCCTGAACCAAAATTTTGGACTTGCGGTCAGCTCACCAAAAACGAGTTGAAAAATGGAGCTCAGGGGCACAGCAATTCACAAACTGGCCGAGTAATAAAGGACAACTATCGTCCAAAAATCTGTTGAGGGAAGGCAACGAGGCGGACTTGAAAGCGAGGCAGAATAGCAGGAAACAGATTTCCAGAGGTACGTTGGAATCGCCTTTAAAGCACAGGAAGAGGGGCACAACTTCGACAATGATGCACTTGGCCCAAAAGGGCGTATGCGTTTTCTCCTGAATATATTCAGGAGAAAACGCATACACCCTTTTTGGCCAAGCAAGCAAGCGGGCAATGCAAATCTGCACTACAAAGAAGTATCACTTCCCACCGGTCAAAAGGGACATCCACAAAATGTGTAAAAACCAGAAAGGCAAGACAGGCCCTGGAGAACAGGGAGCCTTGTTATGCTGATGGGCGGGATGTAAATTGCCAACTGCCTCTCTGGAGGAGTGCATTGTGTTCCCTAAAACAAGTAAACAACAGAGCTACAGAGCCAAGGGCACTTCCAGTCTAGGGAATATACCTTGGGAAAACTGAAAATCAAAAAGACACAGCCACCCCAAAATTTAGGGCTGCACTGCTTACAAGGACCTCCACTTGGGTACACCTTAAATATCCCAGGAAATATAAAAATGGTTCAAAAAATTGTGGTACTTACGTACGATGGAATATCCCTCAGCCATGAAATCAATGTCATAAGACCAGTAGCAGCAAAATGGGTGGATTCAGGTACGATGATTCTAAGTGAAATAAGTCACACAGAAAAAGAAACTTATCATAAGATATCACTTATGAAGATCCTGTAAACATGGCTACACTTGAACTGAGTTAGGAAAGAGAACAGTGTCTCACATTTAGAAAACACTCTTATGCCTGCTTAAGGGGGAAGGAGAGGTGGGGTGATGCATAAAACCAGAGTTTGATATAAGCACAGGTACCGTTCCAAAAAACCAACTATGGAATAGACAAGACCTACACCTTCCTCAGTGAAAGGGACTCAAAACCCCATATTTCCCGCAGAGGAATATATCTGACTAGTAAAGTAAGAATCTTAAAACCTATGTATTGATATGTCTCCGTAAGGGAATCAAGTGTGTCTAGACTGGGATAAATATGGCAGCGAGAATCAGCTCAAACCCACTATAAAAAGGAATTTCAAAAATAAAACAAAAAAACTGGGAAATTCTTTACAATTCCTTCAGGGTCTCTGATGAAACCTGAAATGACCCTATCTACAATGACAGCTGGATGTGGCATAAGGCTGGACACTTGGGACTGAGAGGATTGGTGAGATTGGGTGAGCAAATGCAGACCCTTTAAAGCAATAATGCACGGCACACATTCCATGGGTCCCAACTCTCCAGGTTGAAGGGAATATTACTACAGATATAACATGTACGGGAATCCTAGAGAACGGACACACTGTGAATACGAAAGGTTTCTAAAACTCAACGAATAGTCCCTCTCCTGGTGCTCCGGTTTGACTTTCCATCTGCTTTATTATCAACCTCCCAACTTGGAGAGACAGCCCCTTTAACCTCCTGGTTCGCACAGGTTGCCAATTTGGCAGAGGATGAAAGGGAAGAGGGAGAACCAATGAGAGAGTAGCTGTTAGGCATTTGGACGGGCACATATCACTGTAATTTCCCGGCAGGAAGAAGAATTAACCAAAGTCTCAGCCACCCACCGGGAATCAGTATAGATCCTGAACCAAAATTTTGGACTTGCGGTCAGCTCACCAAAAACGAGTTGAAAAATGGAGCTCAGGGGCACAGCAATTCACAAACTGGCCGAGTAATAAAGGACAACTATCGTCCAAAAATCTGTTGAGGGAAGGCAACGAGGCGGACTTGAAAGCGAGGCAGAATAGCAGGAAACAGATTTCCAGAGGTACGTTGGAATCGCCTTTAAAGCACAGGAAGAGGGGCACAACTTCGACAATGATGCACTTGGACAAAAAGGGCGTATGCGTTTTCTCCTGAATATATTCAGGAGAAAACGCATACGCCCTTTTTGGCCAAGCAAGCAAGCGGGCAATGCAAATCTGCACTACAAAGAAGTATCACTTCCCACCGGTCAAAAGGGACATCCACAAAATGTGTAAAAACCAGAAAGGCAAGACAGGCCCTGGAGAACAGGGAGCCTTGTTATGCTGATGGGCGGGATGTAAATTGCCAACTGCCTCTCTGGAGGCGTGCATTGTGTTCCCTAAAACAAGTAAACAACAGAGCTACAGAGCCAAGGCCACTTCCAGTCTAGGGAATATACCTTGGGAAAACTGAAAATCAAAAAGACACAGCCACCCCAAAATTTAGGGCTGCACTGCTTACAAGGACCTCAACTTCGGTACACCTTAAATATCCCAGGAAATATAAAAATGGTTCAAAAAATTGTGGTACTTACGTACGATGGAATATCCCTCAGCCATGAAATCAATGTCATAAGACCAGTAGCAGCAAAATGGGTGGATTCAGGTACGATGATTCTAAGTGAAATAAGTCACAGAGAAAAAGAAACTTATCATAAGATATCACTTATGAAGATCCTGTAAACATGGCTACACTTGAACTGAGTTAGGAAAGAGAACAGTGTCTCACATTTAGAAAACACTCTTATGCCTGCTTAAGGGGGAAGGAGAGGTGGGGTGATGCATAAAACCAGAGTTTGATATAAGCACAGGTACCGTTCCAAAAACCAACTATGGAATAGACAAGACCTACACCTTCCTCAGTGAAAGGGACTCAAAACCCCATATTTCCCGCAGAGGAATATATCTGACTAGTAAGAATCTTAAAACCTATGTATTGATATGTCTCCGTAAGGGAATCAAGTGTGTCTAGACTGGGATAAATATGGCAGCGAGAATCAGCTCAAACCCACTATAAAAAGGAATTTCAAAAATAAAACAAAAAAAACTGGGAAATTCTTTACAATTCCTTCAGGGTCTCTGATGAAACCTGAAATGACCCTATCTACAATGACAGCTGGATGTGGCATAAGGCTGGACACTTGGGACTGAGAGGATTGGTGAGATTGGGTGAGCAAATGCAGACCCTTTAAAGCAATAATGCATGGCACACATTCCATGGGTCCCAACTCTCCAGGTTGAAGGGAATATTACTACAGATATAACATGTACGGGAATCCTAGAGAACGGACACACTGTGAATACGAAAGGTTTCTAAAACTCAACGAATAGTCCCTCTCCTGGTGCTCCGGTTTGACTTTCCATCTGCTTTATTATCAACCTCCCAACTTGGAGAGACAGCCCCTTTAACCTCCTGGTTCGCACAGGTTGCCAATTTGGCAGAGGATGAAAGGGAAGAGGGAGAACCAATGAGAGAGTAGCTGTTAGGCATTTGGACGGGCACATATCACTGTAATTTCCCGGCAGGAAGAAGAATTAACCAAAGTCTCAGCCACCCACCGGGAATCAGTATAGATCCTGAACCAAAATTTTGGACTTGCGGTCAGCTCACCAAAAACGAGTTGAAAAATGGAGCTCAGGGGCACAGCAATTCACAAACTGGCCGAGTAATAAAGGACAACTATCGTCCAAAAATCTGTTGAGGGAAGGCAACGAGGCGGACTTGAAAGTGAGGCAGAATAGCAGGAAACAGATTTCCAGAGGTACGTTGGAATCGCCTTTAAAGCACAGGAAGAGGGGCACAACTTCGACAATGATGCACTTGGCCCAAAAGGGCGTATGCGTTTTCTCCTGAATATATTCAGGAGAAAACGCATACACCCTTTTTGGCCAAGCAAGCAAGCGGGCAATGCAAATCTGCACTACAAAGAAGTATCACTTCCCACCGGTCAAAAGGGACATCCACAAAATGTGTAAAAACCAGAAAGGCAAGACAGGCCCTGGAGAACAGGGAGCCTTGTTATGCTGATGGGCGGGATGTAAATTGCCAACTGCCTCTCTGGAGGAGTGCATTGTGTTCCCTAAAACAAGTAAACAACAGAGCTACAGAGCCAAGGGCACTTCCAGTCTAGGGAATATACCTTGGGAAAACTGAAAATCAAAAAGACACAGCCACCCCAAAATTTAGGGCTGCACTGCTTACAAGGACCTCAACTTGGGTACACCTTAAATATCCCAGGAAATATAAAAATGGTTCAAAAAATTGTGGTACTTACGTACGATGGAATATCCCTCAGCCATGAAATCAATGTCATAAGACCAGTAGCAGCAAAATGGGTGGATTCAGGTACGATGATTCTAAGTGAAATAAGTCACACAGAAAAAGAAACTTATCATAAGATATCACTTATGAAGATCCTGTAAACATGGCTACACTTGAACTGAGTTAGGAAAGAGAACAGTGTCTCACATTTAGAAAACACTCTTATGCCTGCTTAAGGGGGAAGGAGAGGTGGGGTGATGCATAAAACCAGAGTTTGATATAAGCACAGGTACCGTTCCAAAAACCAACTATGGAATAGACAAGACCTACACCTTCCTCAGTGAAAGGGACTCAAAACCCCATATTTCCCGCAGAGGAATATATCTGACTAGTAAGAATCTTAAAACCTATGTATTGATATGTCTCCGTAAGGGAATCAAGTGTGTCTAGACTGGGATAAATATGGCAGCGAGAATCAGCTCAAACCCACTATAAAAAGGAATTTCAAAAACAAAACAAAAAAAAACTGGGAAATTCTTTACAATTCCTTCAGGGTCTCTGATGAAACCTGAAATGACCCTATCTACAATGACAGCTGGATGTGGCATAAGGCTGGACACTTGGGACTGAGAGGATTGGTGAGATTGGGTGAGCAAATGCAGACCCTTTAAAGCAATAATGCATGGCACACATTCCATGGGTCCCAACTCTCCAGGTTGAAGGGAATATTACTACAGATATAACATGTACGGGAATCCTAGAGAACGGACACACTGTGAATACGAAAGGTTTCTAAAACTCAACGAATAGTCCCTCTCCTGGTGCTCCGGTTTGACTTTCCATCTGCTTTATTATCAACCTCCCAACTTGGAGAGACAGCCCCTTTAACCTCCTGGTTCGCACAGGTTGCCAATTTGGCAGAGGATGAAAGGGAAGAGGGAGAACCAATGAGAGAGTAGCTGTTAGGCATTTGGACGGGCATATATCACTGTAATTTCCCGGCAGGAAGAAGAATTAACCAAAGTCTCAGCCACCCACCGGGAATCAGTATAGATCCTGAACCAAAATTTTGGACTTGCGGTCAGCTCACCAAAAACGAGTTGAAAAATGGAGCTCAGGGGCACAGCAATTCACAAACTGGCCGAGTAATAAAGGACAACTATCGTCCAAAAATCTGTTGAGGGAAGGCAACGAGGCGGACTTGAAAGCGAGGCAGAATAGCAGGAAACAGATTTCCAGAGGTACGTTGGAATCGCCTTTAAAGCACAGGAAGTGGGGCACAACTTCGACAATGATGCACTTGGCCAAAAAGGGCGTATGCGTTTTCTCCTGAATATATTCAGGAGAAAACGCATACGCCCTTTTTGGCCAAGCAAGCAAGCGGGCAATGCAAATCTGCACTACAAAGAAGTATCACTTCCCACCGGTCAAAAGGGACATCCACAAAATGTGTAAAAACCAGAAAGGCAAGACAGGCCCTGGAGAACAGGGAGCCTTCTTATGCTGATGGGTGGGATGTAAATTGCCAACTGCCTCTCTGGAGGCTTGCATTGTGTTCCCTAAAACAAGTAAACAACAGAGCTACAGAGCCAAGGGCACTTCCAGTCTAGGGAATATACCTTGGGAAATCTGAAAATCAAAAAGACACAGCCACCCCAAAATTTAGGGCTGCACTGCTTACAAGGACCTCAACTTGGGTACACCTTAAATATCCCAGGAAATATAAAAATGGTTCAAAAAATTGTGGTACTTACGTACGATGGAATATCCCTCAGCCATGAAATCAATGTCATAAGACCAGTAGCAGCAAAATGGGTGGATTCAGGTACGATGATTCTAAGTGAAATAAGTCACACAGAAAAAGAAACTTATCATAAGATATCACTTATGAAGATCCTGTAAACATGGCTACACTTGAACTGAGTTAGGAAAGAGAACAGTGTCTCACATTTAGAAAACACTCTTATGCCTGCTTAAGGGGGAAGGAGAGGTGGGGTGATGCATAAAACCAGAGTTTGATATAAGCACAGGTACCGTTCCAAAAACCAACTATGGAATAGACAAGACCTACACCTTCCTCAGTGAAAGGGACTCAAAACCCCATATTTCCCGCAGAGGAATATATCTGACTAGTAAGAATCTTAAAACCTATGTATTGATATGTCTCCGTAAGGGAATCAAGTGTGTCTAGACTGGGATAAATATGGCAGCGAGAATCAGCTCAAACCCACTATAAAAAGGAATTTCAAAAATAAAACAAAAAAACTGGGAAATTCTTTACAATTCCTTCAGGGTCTCTGATGAAACCTGAAATGACCCTATCTACAATGACAGCTGGATGTGGCATAAGGCTGGACACTTGGGACTGAGAGGATTGGTGAGATTGGGTGAGCAAATGCAGACCCTTTAAAGCAATAATGCATGGCACACATTCCATGGGTCCCAACTCTCCAGGTTGAAGGGAATATTACTACAGATATAACATGTACGGGAATCCTAGAGAACGGACACACTGTGAATACGAAAGGTTTCTAAAACTCAACGAATAGTCCCTCTCCTGGTGCTCCGGTTTGACTTTCCATCTGCTTTATTATCAACCTCCCAACTTGGAGAGACAGCCCCTTTAACCTCCTGGTTCGCACAGGTTGCCAATTTGGCAGAGGATGAAAGGGAAGAGGGAGAACCAATGAGAGAGTAGCTGTTAGGCATTTGGACGGGCACATATCACTGTAATTTCCCGGCAGGAAGAAGAATTAACCAAAGTCTCAGCCACCCACCGGGAATCAGTATAGATCCTGAACCAAAATTTTGGACTTGCGGTCAGCTCACCAAAAACGAGTTGAAAAATGGAGCTCAGGGGCACAGCAATTCACAAACTGGCCGAGTAATAAAGGACAACTATCGTCCAAAAATCTGTTGAGGGAAGGCAACGAGGCGGACTTGAAAGCGAGGCAGAATAGCAGGAAACAGATTTCCAGAGGTACGTTGGAATCGCCTTTAAAGCACAGGAAGAGGGGCACAACTTCGACAATGATGCACTTGGACAAAAAGGGCGTATGCGTTTTCTCCTGAATATATTCAGGAGAAAACGCATACGCCCTTTTTGGCCAAGCAAGCAAGCGGGCAATGCAAATCTGCACTACAAAGAAGTATCACTTCCCACCGGTCAAAAGGGACATCCACAAAATGTGTAAAAACCAGAAAGGCAAGACAGGCCCTGGAGAACAGGGAGCCTTGTTATGCTGATGGGCGGGATGTAAATTGCCAACTGCCTCTCTGGAGGCGTGCATTGTGTTCCCTAAAACAAGTAAACAACAGAGCTACAGAGCCAAGGGCACTTCCAGTCTAGGGAATATACCTTGGGAAAACTGAAAATCAAAAAGACACAGCCACCCCAAAATTTAGGGCTGCACTGCTTACAAGGACCTCAACTTGGGTACACCTTAAATATCCCAGGAAATATAAAAATGGTTCAAAAAATTGTGGTACTTACGTACGATGGAATATCCCTCAGCCATGAAATCAATGTCATAAGACCAGTAGCAGCAAAATGGGTGGATTCAGGTACGATGATTCTAAGTGAAATAAGTCACACAGAAAAAGAAACTTATCATAAGATATCACTTATGAAGATCCTGTAAACATGGCTACACTTGAACTGAGTTAGGAAAGAGAACAGTGTCTCACATTTAGAAAACACTCTTATGCCTGCTTAAGGGGGAAGGAGAGGTGGGGTGATGCATAAAACCAGAGTTTGATATAAGCACAGGTACCGTTCCAAAAACCAACTATGGAATAGACAAGACCTACACCTTCCTCAGTGAAAGGGACTCAAAACCCCATATTTCCCGCAGAGGAATATATCTGACTAGTAAGAATCTTAAAACCTATGTATTGATATGTCTCCGTAAGGGAATCAAGTGTGTCTAGACTGGGATAAATATGGCAGCGAGAATCAGCTCAAACCCACTATAAAAAGGAATTTCAAAAATAAAACAAAAAAAACTGGGAAATTCTTTACAATTCCTTCAGGGTCTCTGATGAAACCTGAAATGACCCTATCTACAATGACAGCTGGATGTGGCATAAGGCTGGACACTTGGGACTGAGAGGATTGGTGAGATTGGGTGAGCAAATGCAGACCCTTTAAAGCAATAATGCATGGCACACATTCCATGGGTCCCAACTCTCCAGGTTGAAGGGAATATTACTACAGATATAACATGTACGGGAATCCTAGAGAACGGACACACTGTGAATACGAAAGGTTTCTAAAACTCAACGAATAGTCCCTCTCCTGGTGCTCCGGTTTGACTTTCCATCTGCTTTATTATCAACCTCCCAACTTGGAGAGACAGCCCCTTTAACCTCCTGGTTCGCACAGGTTGCCAATTTGGCAGAGGATGAAAGGGAAGAGGGAGAACCAATGAGAGAGTAGCTGTTAGGCATTTGGACGGGCACATATCACTGTAATTTCCCGGCAGGAAGAAGAATTAACCAAAGTCTCAGCCACCCACCGGGAATCAGTATAGATCCTGAACCAAAATTTTGGACTTGCGGTCAGCTCACCAAAAACGAGTTGAAAAATGGAGCTCAGGGGCACAGCAATTCACAAACTGGCCGAGTAATAAAGGACAACTATCGTCCAAAAATCTGTTGAGGGAAGGCAACGAGGCGGACTTGAAAGCGAGGCAGAATAGCAGGAAACAGATTTCCAGAGGTACGTTGGAATCGCCTTTAAAGCACAGGAAGAGGGGCACAACTTCGACAATGATGCACTTGGCCCAAAAGGGCGTATGCGTTTTCTCCTGAATATATTCAGGAGAAAACGCATACACCCTTTTTGGCCAAGCAAGCAAGCGGGCAATGCAAATCTGCACTACAAAGAAGTATCACTTCCCACCGGTCAAAAGGGACATCCACAAAATGTGTAAAAACCAGAAAGGCAAGACAGGCCCTGGAGAACAGGGAGCCTTGTTATGCTGATGGGCGGGATGTAAATTGCCAACTGCCTCTCTGGAGGAGTGCATTGTGTTCCCTAAAACAAGTAAACAACAGAGCTACAGAGCCAAGGGCACTTCCAGTCTAGGGAATATACCTTGGGAAAACTGAAAATCAAAAAGACACAGCCACCCCAAAATTTAGGGCTGCACTGCTTACAAGGACCTCCACTTGGGTACACCTTAAATATCCCAGGAAATATAAAAATGGTTCAAAAAATTGTGGTACTTACGTACGATGGAATATCCCTCAGCCATGAAATCAATGTCATAAGACCAGTAGCAGCAAAATGGGTGGATTCAGGTACGATGATTCTAAGTGAAATAAGTCACACAGAAAAAGAAACTTATCATAAGATATCACTTATGAAGATCCTGTAAACATGGCTAAACTTGAACTGAGTTAGGAAAGAGAACAGTGTCTCACATTTAGAAAACACTCTTATGCCTGCTTAAGGGGGAAGGAGAGGTGGGGTGATGCATAAAACCAGAGTTTGATATAAGCACAGGTACCGTTCCAAAAACCAACTATGGAATAGACAAGACCTACACCTTCCTCAGTGAAAGGGACTCAAAACCCCATATTTCCCGCAGAGGAATATATCTGACTAGTAAGAATCTTAAAACCTATGTATTGATATGTCTCCGTAAGGGAATCAAGTGTGTCTAGACTGGGATAAATATGGCAGCGAGAATCAGCTCAAACCCACTATAAAAAGGAATTTCAAAAATAAAACAAAAAAAACTGGGAAATTCTTTACAATTCCTTCAGGGTCTCTGATGAAACCTGAAATGACCCTATCTACAATGACAGCTGGATGTGGCATAAGGCTGGACACTTGGGACTGAGAGGATTGGTGAGATTGGGTGAGCAAATGCAGAGCCTTTAAAGCAATAATGCATGGCACACATTCCATGGGTCCCAACTCTCCAGGTTGAAGGGAATATTACTACAGATATAACATGTACGGGAATCCTAGAGAACGGACACACTGTGAATACGAAAGGTTTCTAAAACTCAACGAATAGTCCCTCTCCTGGTGCTCCGGTTTGACTTTCCATCTGCTTTATTATCAACCTCCCAACTTGGAGAGACAGCCCCTTTAACCTCCTGGTTCGCACAGGTTGCCAATTTGGCAGAGGATGAAAGGGAAGAGGGAGAACCAATGAGAGAGTAGCTGTTAGGCATTTGGACGGGCACATATCACTGTAATTTCCCGGCAGGAAGAAGAATTAACCAAAGTCTCAGCCACCCACCGGGAATCAGTATAGATCCTGAACCAAAATTTTGGACTTGCGGTCAGCTCACCAAAAACGAGTTGAAAAATGGAGCTCAGGGGCACAGCAATTCACAAACTGGCCGAGTAATAAAGGACAACTATCGTCCAAAAATCTGTTGAGGGAAGGCAACGAGGCGGACTTGAAAGCGAGGCAGAATAGCAGGAAACAGATTTCCAGAGGTACGTTGGAATCGCCTTTAAAGCACAGGAAGAGGGGCACAACTTCGACAATGATGCACTTGGCCCAAAAGGGCGTATGCGTTTTCTCCTGAATATATTCAGGAGAAAACGCATACACCCTTTTTGGCCAAGCAAGCAAGCGGGCAATGCAAATCTGCACTACAAAGAAGTATCACTTTCCACCGGTCAAAAGGGACATCCACAAAATGTGTAAAAACCAGAAAGGCAAGACAGGTCCTGGAGAACAGGGAGCCTTGTTATGCTGATGGGCGGGATGTAAATTGCCAACTGCCTCTCTGGAGGAGTGCATTGTGTTCCCAAAAACAAGTAAACAACAGAGCTACAGAGCCAAGGGCACTTCCAGTCTAGGGAATATACCTTGGGAAAACTGAAAATCAAAAAGACACAGCCACCCCAAAATTTAGGGCTGCACTGCTTACAAGGACCTCAACTTGGGTACACCTTAAATATCCCAGGAAATATAAAAATGGTTCAAAAAATTGTGGTACTTACGTACGATGGAATATCCCTCAGCCATGAAATCAATGTCATAAGACCAGTAGCAGCAAAATGGGTGGATTCAGGTACGATGATTCTAAGTGAAATAAGTCACACAGAAAAAGAAACTTATCATAAGATATCACTTATGAAGATCCTGTAAACATGGCTACACTTGAACTGAGTTAGGAAAGAGAACAGTGTCTCACATTTAGAAAACACTCTTATGCCTGCTTAAGGGGGAAGGAGAGGTGGGGTGATGCATAAAACCAGAGTTTGATATAAGCACAGGTACCGTTCCAAAAACCAACTATGGAATAGACAAGACCTACACCTTCCTCAGTGAAAGGGACTCAAAACCCCATATTTCCCGCAGAGGAATATATCTGACTAGTAAGAATCTTAAAACCTATGTATTGATATGTCTCCGTAAGGGAATCAAGTGTGTCTAGACTGGGATAAATATGGCAGCGAGAATCAGCTCAAACCCACTATAAAAAGGAATTTCAAAAATAAAACAAAAAAAACTGGGAAATTCTTTACAATTCCTTCAGGGTCTCTGATGAAACCTGAAATGACCCTATCTACAATGACAGCTGGATGTGGCATAAGGCTGGACACTTGGGACTGAGAGGATTGGTGAGATTGGGTGAGCAAATGCAGACCCTTTAAAGCAATAATGCATGGCACACATTCCATGGGTCCCAACTCTCCAGGTTGAAGGGAATATTACTACAGATATAACATGTACGGGAATCCTAGAGAACGGACACACTGTGAATACGAAAGGTTTCTAAAACTCAACGAATAGTCCCTCTCCTGGTGCTCCGGTTTGACTTTCCATCTGCTTTATTATCAACCTCCCAACTTGGAGAGACAGCCCCTTTAACCTCCTGGTTCGCACAGGTTGCCAATTTGGCAGAGGATGAAAGGGAAGAGGGAGAACCAATGAGAGAGTAGCTGTTAGGCATTTGGACGGGCACATATCACTGTAATTTCCCGGCAGGAAGAAGAATTAACCAAAGTCTCAGCCACCCACCGGGAATCAGTATAGATCCTGAACCAAAATTTTGGACTTGCGGTCAGCTCACCAAAAACGAGTTGAAAAATGGAGCTCAGGGGCACAGCAATTCACAAACTGGCCGAGTAATAAAGGACAACTATCGTCCAAAAATCTGTTGAGGGAAGGCAACGAGGCGGACTTGAAAGCGAGGCAGAATAGCAGGAAACAGATTTCCAGAGGTACGTTGGAATCGCCTTTAAAGCACAGGAAGAGGGGCACAACTTCGACAATGATGCACTTGGCCCAAAAGGGCGTATGCGTTTTCTCCTGAATATATTCAGGAGAAAACGCATACACCCTTTTTGGCCAAGCAAGCAAGCGGGCAATGCAAATCTGCACTACAAAGAAGTATCACTTTCCACCGGTCAAAAGGGACATCCACAAAATGTGTAAAAACCAGAAAGGCAAGACAGGCCCTGGAGAACAGGGAGCCTTGTTATGCTGATGGGCGGGATGTAAATTGCCAACTGCCTCTCTGGAGGAGTGCATTGTGTTCCCTAAAACAAGTAAACAACAGAGCTACAGAGCCAAGGGCACTTCCAGTCTAGGGAATATACCTTGGGAAAACTGAAAATCAAAAAGACACAGCCACCCCAAAATTTAGGGCTGCACTGCTTACAAGGACCTCAACTTGGGTACACCTTAAATATCCCAGGAAATATAAAAATGGTTCAAAAAATTGTGGTACTTACGTACGATGGAATATCCCTCAGCCATGAAATCAATGTCATAAGACCAGTAGCAGCAAAATGGGTGGATTCAGGTACGATGATTCTAAGTGAAATAAGTCACACAGAAAAAGAAACTTATCATAAGATATCACTTATGAAGATCCTGTAAACATGGCTACACTTGAACTGAGTTAGGAAAGAGAACAGTGTCTCACATTTAGAAAACACTCTTATGCCTGCTTAAGGGGGAAGGAGAGGTGGGGTGATGCATAAAACCAGAGTTTGATATAAGCACAGGTACCGTTCCAAAAACCAACTATGGAATAGACAAGACCTACACCTTCCTCAGTGAAAGGGACTCAAAACCCCATATTTCCCGCAGAGGAATATATCTGACTAGTAAGAATCTTAAAACCTATGTATTGATATGTCTCCGTAAGGGAATCAAGTGTGTCTAGACTGGGATAAATATGGCAGCGAGAATCAGCTCAAACCCACTATAAAAAGGAATTTCAAAAATAAAACAAAAAAAACTGGGAAATTCTTTACAATTCCTTCAGGGTCTCTGATGAAACCTGAAATGACCCTATCTACAATGACAGCTGGATGTGGCATAAGGCTGGACACTTGGGACTGAGAGGATTGGTGAGATTGGGTGAGCAAATGCAGAGCCTTTAAAGCAATAATGCATGGCACACATTCCATGGGTCCCAACTCTCCAGGTTGAAGGGAATATTACTACAGATATAACATGTACGGGAATCCTAGAGAACGGACACACTGTGAATACGAAAGGTTTCTAAAACTCAACGAATAGTCCCTCTCCTGGTGCTCCGGTTTGACTTTCCATCTGCTTTATTATCAACCTCCCAACTTGGAGAGACAGCCCCTTTAACCTCCTGGTTCGCACAGGTTGCCAATTTGGCAGAGGATGAAAGGGAAGAGGGAGAACCAATGAGAGAGTAGCTGTTAGGCATTTGGACGGGCACATATCACTGTAATTTCCCGGCAGGAAGAAGAATTAACCAAAGTCTCAGCCACCCACCGGGAATCAGTATAGATCCTGAACCAAAATTTTGGACTTGCGGTCAGCTCACCAAAAACGAGTTGAAAAATGGAGCTCAGGGGCACAGCAATTCACAAACTGGCCGAGTAATAAAGGACAACTATCGTCCAAAAATCTGTTGAGGGAAGGCAACGAGGCGGACTTGAAAGCGAGGCAGAATAGCAGGAAACAGATTTCCAGAGGTACGTTGGAATCGCCTTTAAAGCACAGGAAGAGGGGCACAACTTCGACAATGATGCACTTGGCCAAAAAGGGCGTATGCGTTTTCTCCTGAATATATTCAGGAGAAAACGCATACGCCCTTTTTGGCCAAGCAAGCAAGCGGGCAATGCAAATCTGCACTACAAAGAAGTATCACTTCCCACCGGTCAAAAGGGACATCCACAAAATGTGTAAAAACCAGAAAGGCAAGACAGGCCCTGGAGAACAGGGAGCCTTGTTATGCTGATGGGCGGGATGTAAATTGCCAACTGCCTCTCTGGAGGAGTGCATTGTGTTCCCTAAAACAAGTAAACAACAGAGCTACAGAGCCAAGGGCACTTCCAGTCTAGGGAATATACCTTGGGAAAACTGAAAATCAAAAAGACACAGCCACCCCAAAATTTAGGGCTGCACTGCTTACAAGGACCTCAACTTGGGTACACCTTAAATATCCCAGGAAATATAAAATGGTTCAAAAAATTGTGGTACTTACGTACGATGGAATATCCCTCAGCCATGAAATCAATGTCATAAGACCAGTAGCAGCAAAATGGGTGGATTCAGGTACGATGATTCTAAGTGAAATAAGTCACACAGAAAAAGAAACTTATCATAAGATATCACTTATGAAGATCCTGTAAACATGGCTACACTTGAACTGAGTTAGGAAAGAGAACAGTGTCTCACATTTAGAAAACACTCTTATGCCTGCTTAAGGGGGAAGGAGAGGTGGGGTGATGCATAAAACCAGAGTTTGATATAAGCACAGGTACCGTTCCAAAAACCAACTATGAAATAGACAAGACCTACACCTTCCTCAGTGAAAGGGACTCAAAACCCCATATTTCCCGCAGAGGAATATATCTGACTAGTAAGAATCTTAAAACCTATGTATTGATATGTCTCCGTAAGGGAATCAAGTGTGTCTAGACTGGGATAAATATGGCAGCGAGAATCAGCTCAAACCCACTATAAAAAGGAATTTCAAAAACAAAACAAAAAAAAAACTGGGAAATTCTTTACAATTCCTTCAGGGACTCTGATGAAACCTGAAATGACCCTATCTACAATGACAGCTGGACGTGGCATAAGGTTGGACACTTGGGACTGAGAGGATTGGTGAGATTGGGTGAGCAAATGCAGACCCTTTAAAGCAATAATGCATGGCACACATTCCATGTGTCCCAACTCTCCAGGTTGAAGGGAATATTACTACAGATATAACATGTACGGGAATCCTAGAGAACGGACACACTGTGAATACGAAAGGTTTCTAAAACTCAACGAATAGTCCCTCTCCTGGTGCTCTGGTTTGACTTTCCATCTGCTTTATTATCAACCTCCCAACTTGGAGAGACAGCCCCTTTAACCTCCTGGTTCGCACAGGTTGCCAATTTGGCAGAGGATGAAAGGGAAGAGGGAGAACCAATGAGAGAGTAGCTGTTAGGCATTTGGACGGGCACATATCACTGTAATTTCCCGGCAGGAAGAAGAATTAACCAAAGTCTCAGCCACCCACCGGGAATCAGTATAGATCCTGAACCAAAATTTTGGACTTGCGGTCAGCTCACCAAAAACGAGTTGAAAAATGGAGCTCAGGGGCACAGCAATTCACAAACTGGCCGAGTAATAAAGGACAACTATCGTCCAAAAATCTGTTGAGGGAAGGCAACGAGGCGGACTTGAAAGCGTGGCAGAATAGCAGGAAACAGATTTCAAGAGGTACGTTGGAATCGCCTTTAAAGCACAGGAAGAGGGGCACAACTTCGACAATGATGCACTTGGCCAAAAAGGGCGTATGCGTTTTCTCCTGAATATATTCAGGAGAAAATGCATACGCCCTTTTTGGCCAAGCAAGCAAGCGGGCAATGCAAATCTGCACTACAAAGAAGTATCTCTTCCCACCGGTCAAAAGGGACTTCCACAAAATGTGTAAAAACCAGAAAGGCAAGACAGGCCCTGGAGAACAGGGTGCCTTGTTATGCTGATGGGCGGGATGTAAATTGCCAACTGCCTCTCTGGAGGAGTGCATTGTGTTCCCTAAAACAAGTAAACAACAGAGCTACAGAGCCAAGGGCACTTCCAGTCTAGGTAATATACCTTGGGAAAACTGAAAATCAAAAAGACACAGCCACCCCAAAATTTAGGGCTGCACTGCTTACAAGGACCTCAACTTGGGTACACCTTAAATATCCCAGGAAATATAAAAATGGTTCAAAAAATTGTGGTACTTACGTACGATGGAATATCCCTCAGCCATGAAATCAATGTCATAAGACCAGTAGCAGCAAAATGGGTGGATTCAGGTACGATGATTCTAAGTGAAATAAGTCACACAGAAAAAGAAACTTATCATAAGATATCACTTATGAAGATCCTGTAAACATGGCTACACTTGAACTGAGTTAGGAAAGAGAACAGTGTCTCACATTTAGAAAACACTCTTATGCCTGCTTAAGGGGGAAGGAGAGGTGGGGTGATGCATAAAACCAGAGTTTGATATAAGCACAGGTACCGTTCCAAAAACCAACTATGGAATAGACAAGACCTACACCTTCCTCAGTGAAAGGGACTCAAAACCCCATATTTCCCGCAGAGGAATATATCTGACTAGTAAGAATCTTAAAACCTATGTATTGATATGTCTCCATAAGGGAATCAAGTGTGTCTAGACTGGGATAAATATGGCAGCGAGAATCAGCTCAAACCAACTATAAAAAGGAATTTCAAAAATAAAACAAAAAAAACTGGGAAATTCTTTACAATTCCTTCAGGGTCTCTGATGAAACCTGAAATGACCCTATCTACAACGACAGCTGGATGTGGCATAAGGCTGGACACTTGGGACTGAGAGGATTGGTGAGATTGGGTGAGCAAATGCAGACCCTTTAAAGCAATAATGCATGGCACACATTCCATGTGTCCCAACTCTCCAGGTTGAAGGGAATATTACTACAGATATAACATGTACGGGAATCCTAGAGAACGGACACACTGTGAATACGAAAGGTTTCTAAAACTCAACGAATAGTCCCTCTCCTGGTGCTCCGGTTTGACTTTCCATCTGCTTTATTATCAATCTCCCAACTTGGAGAGACAGCCCCTTTAACCTCCTGGTTCGCACAGGTTGCCAATTTGGCAGAGGATGAAAGGGAAGAGGGAGAACCAATGAGAGAGTAGTTGTTAGGCATTTGGACGGGCACATATCACTGTAATTTCCAGGCAGGAAGAAGAATTAACCAAAGTCTCAGCCACCCACCGGGAATCAGTATAGATCCTGAACCAAAATTTTGGACTTGCGGTCAGCTCACCAAAAACGAGTTGAAAAATGGAGCTCAGGGGTACAGCAATTCACAAACTGGCCGAGTAATAAAGGACAACTATCGTCCAAAAATCTGTTGAGGGAAGGCAACGAGGCGGACTTGAAAGCGAGGCAGAATAGCAGGAAACAGATTTCAAGAGGTACGTTGGAATCGCCTTTAAAGCACAGGAAGAGGGGCACAACTTCGACAATGATGCACTTGGCCAAAAAGGGCGTATGCGTTTTCTCCTGAATATATTCAGGAGAAAACGCATACGCCCTTTTTGGCCAAGCAAGCAAGCGGGCAATGCAAATCTGCACTACAAAGAAGTATCACTTCCCACCGGTCAAAAGGGACATCCACAAAATGTGTAAAAACCAGAAAGGCAAGACAGGCCCTGGAGAACAGGGAGCCTTGTTATGCTGATGGGCGGGATGTAAATTGCCAACTGCCTCTCTGGAGGAGTGCATTGTGTTCCCTAAAACAAGTAAACAACAGAGCTACAGAGCCAAGGGCCCTTCCAGTCTAGGGAATATACCTTGGGAAAACTGAAAATCAAAAAGACACAGCCACCCCAAAATTTAGGGCTGCACTGCTTACAAGGACCTCCACTTGGGTACACCTTAAATATCCCAGGAAATATAAAAATGGTTCAAAAAATTGTGGTACTTACGTACGATGGAATATCCCTCAGCCATGAAATCAATGTCATAAGACCAGTAGCAGCAAAATGGGTGGATTCAGGTACGATGATTCTAAGTGAAATAAGTCACACAGAAAAAGAAACTTATCATAAGATATCACTTATGAAGATCCTGTAAACATGGCTACACTTGAACTGAGTTAGGAAAGAGAACAGTGTCTCACATTTAGAAAACACTCTTATGCCTGCTTAAGGGGGAAGGAGAGGTGGGGTGATGCATAAAACCAGAGTTTGATATAAGCACAGGTACCGTTCCAAAAACCAACTATGGAATAGACAAGACCTACACCTTCCTCAGTGAAAGGGACTCAAAACCCCATATTTCCCACAGAGGAATATATCTGACTAGTAAGAATCTTAAAACCTATGTATTGATATGTCTCCGTAAGGGAATCAAGTGTGTCTAGACAGGCATAAACATGGCAGCGAGAATCAGCTCAAACCCACTATAAAAAGGAATTTCAAAAACAAAACAAAAAAAACTGGGAAATTCTTTACAATTCCTTCAGGGTCTCTGATGAAACCTGAAATGACCCTATCTACAATGACAGCTGGATGTGGCATAAGGCTGGACACTTGGGACTGAGAGGATTGGTGAGATTGGGTGAGCAAATGCAGACCCTTTAAAGCAATAATGCATGGCACACATTCCATGGGTCCCAACTCTCCAGGTTGAAGGGAATATTACTACAGATATAACATGTACGGGAATCCTAGAGAACGGACACACTGTGAATACGAAAGGTTTCTAAAACACAACGAATAGTCCCTCTCCTGGTGCTCCGGTTTGACTTTCCATCTGCTTTATTATCAACCTCCCAACTTGGAGAGACAGCCCCTTTAACCTCCTGGTTCGCACAGGTTGCCAATTTGGCAGAGGATGAAAGGGAAGAGGGAGAACCAACGAGAGAGTAGCTGTTAGGCATTTGGACGGGCACATATCACTGTAATTTCCCGGCAGGAAGAAGAATTAACCAAAGTCTCAGCCACCCACCGGGAGTCAGTATAGATCCTGAACCAAAATTTTGGACTTGCGGTCAGCTCACCAAAAACGAGTTGAAAAATGGAGCTCAGGGGCACAGCAATTCACAAACTGGCCGAGTAATAAAGGACAACTATCGTCCAAAAATCTGTTGAGGTAAGGCAACGAGGCGGACTTGAAAGCGAGGCAGAATAGCAGGAAACAGATTTCAAGAGGTACGTTGGAATCGCCTTTAAAGCACAGGAAGAGGGGCACAACTTCGACAATGATGCACTTGGCACAAAAGGGCGTATGCGTGTTCTCCTGAATATATTCAGGAGAAAACGCATACGCCCTTTTTGGCCAAGCAAGCAAGCGGGCAATGCAAATCTGCACTACAAAGAAGTATCACTTCCCACCGGTCAAAATGGACATCCACAAAATGTGTAAAAACCAGAAAGGCAAGACAGGCCCTGGAGAACAGGGAGCCTTGTTATGCTGATGGGCGGGATGTAAATTGCCAACTGCCTCTCTGGAGGAGTGCATTGTGTTCCCTAAAACAAGTAAACAACAGAGCTACAGAGCCAAGGGCACTTCCAGTCTAGGGAATATACCTTGGGAAAACTGAAAATCAAAAAGACACAGCCACCCCAAAATTTAGGGCTGCACTGCTTACAAGGACCTCAACTTGGGTACACCTTAAATATCCCAGGAAATATAAAAATGGTTCAAAAAATTGTGGTACTTACGTACGATGGAATATCCCTCAGCCATGAAATCAATGTCATAAGACCAGTAGCAGCAAAATGGGTGGATTCAGGTACGATGATTCTAAGTGAAATAAGTCACACAGAAAAAGAAACTTATCATAAGATATCACTTATGAAGATCCTGTAAACATGGCTACACTTGAACTGAGTTAGGAAAGAGAACAGTGTCTCACATTTAGAAAACACTCTTATGCCTGCTTAAGGGGGAAGGAGAGGTGGGGTGATGCATAAAACCAGAGTTTGATATAAGCACAGGTACCGTTCCAAAAACCAACTATGGAATAGGCAAGACCTACACCTTCCTCAGTGAAAGGGACTCAAAACCCCATATTTCCCGCAGAGGAATATATCTGACTAGTAAGAATCTTAAAACCTATGTATTGATATGTCTCCGTAAGGGAATCAAGTGTGTCTAGACTGGGATAAATATGGCAGCGAGAATCAGCTCAAACCCACTATAAAAAGGAATTTCAAAAACAAAACAAAAAAAACTGGGAAATTCTTTACAATTCCTTCAGGGTCTCTGATGAAACCTGAAATGACCCTATCTACAATGACAGCTGGATGTGGCATAAGGCTGGACACTTGGGACTGAGAGGATTGGTGAGACTGGGTGAGCAAATGCAGACCCTTTAAAGCAATAATGCATGGCACACATTCCATGGGTCCCAACTCTCCAGGTTGAAGGGAATATTACTACAGATATAACATGTACGGGAATCCTAGAGAACGGACACACTGTGAATACGAAAGCTTTCTAAAACTCAACGAATAGTCTCTCTCCTGGTGCTCCGGTTTGACTTTCCATCTGCTTTATTATCAACCTCCCAACTTGGAGAGACAGCCCCTTTAACCTCCTGGTTCGCACAGGTTGCCAATTTGGCAGAGGATGAAAGGGAAGAGGGAGAACCAATGAGAGAGTAGCTGTTAGGCATTTGGACGGGCACATATCACTGTAATTTCCCGGCAGGAAGAAGAATTAACCAAAGACTCAGCCACCCACCGGGAATCAGTATAGATCCTGAACCAAAATTTTGGACTTGCGGTCAGCTCACCAAAAACGAGTTGAAAAATGGAGCTCAGGGGCACAGCAATTCACAAACTGGCCGAGTAATAAAGGACAACTATCGTCCAAAAATCTGTTGAGGGAAGGCAACGAGGCGGACTTGAAAGCGAGGCAGAATAGCAGGAAACAGATTTCCAGAGGTACGTTGGAATCGCCTTTAAAGCACAGGAAGAGGGGCACAACTTCGACAATGATGCACTTGGCCCAAAAGGGCGTATGCGTTTTCTCCTGAATATATTCAGGAGAAAACGCATACACCCTTTTTGGCCAAGCAAGCAAGCGGGCAATGCAAATCTGCACTACAAAGAAGTATCACTTCCCACCGGTCAAAAGGGACATCCACAAAATGTGTAAAAACCAGAAAGGCAAGACAGGCCCTGGAGAACAGGGAGCCTTGTTATGCTGATGGGCGGGATGTAAATTGCCAACTGCCTCTCTGGAGGAGTGCATTGTGTTCCCTAAAACAAGTAAACAACAGAGCTACAGAGCCAAGGGCACTTCCAGTCTAGGGAATATACCTTGGGAAAACTGAAAATCAAAAAGACACAGCCACCCCAAAATTTAGGGCTGCACTGCTTACAAGGACCTCAACTTGGGTACACCTTAAATATCCCAGGAAATATAAAAATGGTTCAAAAAATTGTGGTACTTACGTACGATGGAATATCCCTCAGCCATGAAATCAATGTCATAAGACCAGTAGCAGCAAAATGGGTGGATTCAGGTACGATGATTCTAAGTGAAATAAGTCACACAGAAAAAGAAACTTATCATAAGATATCACTTATGAAGATCCTGTAAACATGGCTACACTTGAACTGAGTTAGGAAAGAGAACAGTGTCTCACATTTAGAAAACACTCTTATGCCTGCTTAAGGGGGAAGGAGAGGTGGGGTGATGCATAAAACCAGAGTTTGATATAAGCACAGGTACCGTTCCAAAAACCAACTATGGAATAGACAAGACCTACACCTTCCTCAGTGAAAGGGACTCAAAACCCCATATTTCCCGCAGAGGAATATATCTGACTAGTAAAGTAAGAATCTTAAAACCTATGTATTGATATGTCTCCGTAAGGGAATCAAGTGTGTCTAGACTGGGATAAATATGGCAGCGAGAATCAGCTCAAACCCACTATAAAAAGGAATTTCAAAAATAAAACAAAAAAAACTGGGAAATTCTTTACAATTCCTTCAGGGTCTCTGATGAAACCTGAAATGACCCTATCTACAATGACAGCTGGATGTGGCATAAGGCTGGACACTTGGGACTGAGAGGATTGGTGAGATTGGGTGAGCAAATGCAGACCCTTTAAAGCAATAATGCATGGCACACATTCCATGGGTCCCAACTCTCCAGGTTGAAGGGAATATTACTACAGATATAACATGTACGGGAATCCTAGAGAACGGACACACTGTGAATACGAAAGGTTTCTAAAACTCAACGAATAGTCCCTCTCCTGGTGCTCCGGTTTGACTTTCCATCTGCTTTATTATCAACCTCCCAACTTGGAGAGACAGCCCCTTTAACCTCCTGGTTCGCACAGGTTGCCAATTTGGCAGAGGATGAAAGGGAAGAGGGAGAACCAATGAGAGAGTAGCTGTTAGGCATTTGGACGGGCACATATCACTGTAATTTCCCGGCAGGAAGAAGAATTAACCAAAGTCTCAGCCACCCACCGGGAATCAGTATAGATCCTGAACCAAAATTTTGGACTTGCGGTCAGCTCACCAAAAACGAGTTGAAAAATGGAGCTCAGGGGCACAGCAATTCACAAACTGGCCGAGTAATAAAGGACAACTATCGTCCAAAAATCTGTTGAGGGAAGGCAACGAGGCGGACTTGAAAGCGAGGCAGAATAGCAGGAAACAGATTTCCAGAGGTACGTTGGAATCGCCTTTAAAGCACAGGAAGAGGGGCACAACTTCGACAATGATGCACTTGGACAAAAAGGGCGTATGCGTTTTCTCCTGAATATATTCAGGAGAAAACGCATACGCCCTTTTTGGCCAAGCAAGCAAGCGGGCAATGCAAATATGCACTACAAAGAAGTATCACTTCCCACCGGTCAAAAGGGACATCCACAAAATGTGTAAAAACCAGAAAGGCAAGACAGGCCCTGGAGAACAGGGAGCCTTGTTATGCTGATGGGCGGGATGTAAATTGCCAACTGCCTCTCTGGAGGCGTGCATTGTGTTCCCTAAAACAAGTAAACAACAGAGCTACAGAGCCAAGGGCACTTCCAGTCTAGGGAATATACCTTGGGAAAACTGAAAATCAAAAAGACACAGCCACCCCAAAATTTAGGGCTGCACTGCTTACAAGGACCTCAACTTCGGTACACCTTAAATATCCCAGGAAATATAAAAATGGTTCAAAAAATTGTGGTACTTACGTACGATGGAATATCCCTCAGCCATGAAATCAATGTCATAAGACCAGTAGCAGCAAAATGGGTGGATTCAGGTACGATGATTCTAAGTGAAATAAGTCACACAGAAAAAGAAACTTATCATAAGATATCACTTATGAAGATCCTGTAAACATGGCTACACTTGAACTGAGTTAGGAAAGAGAACAGTGTCTCACATTTAGAAAACACTCTTATGCCTGCTTAAGGGGGAAGGAGAGGTGGGGTGATGCATAAAACCAGAGTTTGATATAAGCACAGGTACCGTTCCAAAAACCAACTATGGAATAGACAAGACCTACACCTTCCTCAGTGAAAGGGACTCAAAACCCCATATTTCCCGCAGAGGAATATATCTGACTAGTAAGAATCTTAAAACCTATGTATTGATATGTCTCCGTAAGGGAATCAAGTGTGTCTAGACTGGGATAAATATGGCAGCGAGAATCAGCTCAAACCCACTATAAAAAGGAATTTAAAAAATAAAACAAAAAAAACTGGGAAATTCTTTACAATTCCTTCAGGGTCTCTGATGAAACCTGAAATGACCCTATCTACAATGACAGCTGGATGTGGCATAAGGCTGGACACTTGGGACTGAGAGGATTGGTGAGATTGGGTGAGCAAATGCAGACCCTTTAAAGCAATAATGCATGGCACACATTCCATGGGTCCCAACTCTCCAGGTTGAAGGGAATATTACTACAGATATAACATGTACGGGAATCCTAGAGAACGGACACACTGTGAATACGAAAGGTTTCTAAAACTCAACGAATAGTCCCTCTCCTGGTGCTCCGGTTTGACTTTCCATCTGCTTTATTATCAACCTCCCAACTTGGAGAGACAGCCCCTTTAACCTCCTGGTTCGCACAGGTTGCCAATTTGGCAGAGGATGAAAGGGAAGAGGGAGAACCAATGAGAGAGTAGCTGTTAGGCATTTGGACGGGCACATATCACTGTAATTTCCCGGCAGGAAGAAGAATTAACCAAAGTCTCAGCCACCCACCGGGAATCAGTATAGATCCTGAACCAAAATTTTGGACTTGCGGTCAGCTCACCAAAAACGAGTTGAAAAATGGAGCTCAGGGGCACAGCAATTCACAAACTGGCCGAGTAATAAAGGACAACTATCGTCCAAAAATCTGTTGAGGGAAGGCAACGAGGCGGACTTGAAAGTGAGGCAGAATAGCAGGAAACAGATTTCCAGAGGTACGTTGGAATCGCCTTTAAAGCACAGGAAGAGGGGCACAACTTCGACAATGATGCACTTGGCCCAAAAGGGCGTATGCGTTTTCTCCTGAATATATTCAGGAGAAAACGCATACACCCTTTTTAGCCAAGCAAGCAAGCGGGCAATGCAAATCTGCACTACAAAGAAGTATCACTTCCCACCGGTCAAAAGGGACATCCACAAAATGTGTAAGAACAAGAAAGGCAAGACAGGCCCTGGAGAACAGGGAGCCTTGTTATGCTGATGGGCGGGATGTAAATTGCCAACTGCCTCTCTGGAGGAGTGCATTGTGCTCCCTAAAACAAGTAAACAACAGAGCTACAGAGCCAAGGGCACTTCCAGTCTAGGGAATATACCTGGGAAAAACTGAAAATCAATAAGACAGAGCCACCCCAAAATTTAGGGCTGCACTGCTTACAAGGACCTCAACTTGGGTACACCTTAAATATCCCAGTAAATATAAAATTGGTTCAAAAAATTGTGGTACTTACGTACGATGGAATACCCCTCAGCCATGAAATCAATGTCATAAGACCAGTAGCAGCAAAATGGGTGGATTCAGGTACGATGATTCTAAGTGAAATAAGTCACAGAGAAAAAGAAACTTATCATAAGATATCACTTATGAAGATCCTGTAAACATGGCTACACTTGAACTGAGTTAGGAAAGAGAACAGTGTCTCACATTTAGAAAACACTCTTATGCCTGCTTAACGGGGAAGGAGAGGTGGGGTGATGCATAAAACCAGAGTTTGATATAAGCACAGGTACCGTTCCAAAAACCAACTATGGAATAGACAAGACCTACACCTTCCTCAGTGAAAGGGACTCAAAACCCCATATTTCCCGCAGAGGAATATATCTGACTAGTAAGAATCTTAAAACCTATGTATTGATATGTCTCCGTAAGGGAATCAAGTGTGTCTAGACTGGCATAAACATGGCAGCGAGAATCAGCTCAAACCCACTATAAAAAGGAATTTCAAAAACAAAACAAAAAAACTGGGAAATTCTTTACAATTCCTTCAGGTTCTCTGATGAAACCTGGAATGACCCTATCTACAACGACAGCTGGATGTGGCATAAGGCTGGACACTTGGGACTGAGAGGATTGGTGAGATTGGGTGAGCAGATGCAGACCCTTTAAAGCAATAATGCATGGCACCCATTCAATGGGTCCCAACTCTCCAGGTTGAAGGGAATATTACTACAGTTATAATATGTACGGGAAACCTAGAGAACGGACACACTGTGAATACAAAAGGTTTCTAAAATTCAAAGAATAGTCCCTCTCCTGGTGCTCCGGTTAGACTTTCCATCTGCTTTACTATCAACCTCCCAACTTGGAGAGACAGCCCGTTTAACGTCCTGGTTCGCACAGGTTGCCAATTTGGCAGAGGATGAAAGGAAAGAGGGAGAACCAATGAGAGAGTAGCTGTTAGGCAATTGGACGGGCACATATCACTTGAACTTCCCGGCAGGAAGAAGAATTAACCAAAGTCTCAGCCACCCACCGGAATCAGTATAGGTCCAGAACCAAAATTTTGGACTTACGGTCAGCTCACCAAAAACGAGTTGAAAAATGGAGCTCAGGGGCACAGCAATTCACAAACTGGCCGAGTAATAAAGGACAACTATCTTCCAAAAATCTGTTGAGGGAAGGCAACGAGGCGGACTTGAAAGCGAGGCAGAATAGCAGGAAACAGATTTCAAGAGGTACGTTGGAATCGCCTTTAAAGCACAGGAAGAGGGGCACAACTTCGACAATGATGCACTTGGCCAAAAAGGGCGTATGCGTTTTCTCCTGAATATATTCAGGAGAAAACGCATACGCCCTTTTTGGCCAAGTAAGCAAGCGGGCAATGCAAATCTGCACTACAAAGAAGTATCACTTCCCACCGGTCAAAAGGGACATCCACAAAATGTGTAAAAACCAGAAAGGCAAGACAGGCCCTGGAGAACAGGGAGCCTTGTTATGCTGATGGGCGGGATGTAAATTGCCAACTGCCTCTCTGGAGGAGTGCATTGTGTTCCCTAAAACAAGTAAACAACAGAGCTACAGAGCCAAGGGCACTTCCAGTCTAGGAAATATACCTTGGGAAAACTGAAAATCAATAAGACAGAGCCACCCCAAAATTTAGGGCTGCACTGCTTACAAGGACCTCAACTTGGGTACACCTTAAATATCCCAGGAAATATAAAAATGGTTCAAAAAATTGTGGTACTTACGTACGATGGAATATCCCTCAGCCATGAAATCAATGTCATAAGACCAGTAGCAGCAAAATGGGTGGATTCAGGTACGATGATTCTAAGTGAAATAAGTCACAGAGAAAAAGAAACTTATCATAAGATATCACTTATGAAGATCCTGTAAACATGGCTACACTTGAACTGAGTTAGGAAAGAGAACAGTGTCTCACATTTAGAAAACACTCTTATGCCTGCTTAAGGGGGAAGGAGAGGTGGGGTGATGCATAAAACCAGAGTTTGATATAAGCACAGGTACCGTTCCATAAATCAACTATGGAATAGACAAGACCTACACCTTCCTCAGTGAAAGGGACTCAAAACCCCATATTTCCCGCAGAGGAATATATCTGACTAGTAAGAATCTTAAAACCTATGTATTGATATGTCTCCGTAAGGGAATCAACTGTGTCTAGACTGGCATTAACATGGCAGCGAGAATCAGCTCAAACCCACTATAAAAAGGAATTTCAAAAACAAAACAAAAAAACTGGGAAATTCTTTACAATTCCTTCAGGGTCTCTGATGAAACCTGGAATGACCCTATCTACAACGACAGCTGGATGTGGCATAAGGAGGGACACTTGGGACTGAGATGATTGGTAAGATTGGGTGAGCCAATGCAGACCCTTTAAAGCACAAATGCCTGGCACCCATTCCATGGGTCCCAACTCTCCAGGTTGAAGGGAATATTACTACAGCTATAACATGTACGGGAAACCTAGAGAACGGACACACTGTGAATACGAAAGGTTTCTAAACCTGAACGAATAGTCCCTCTCCTGGTGCTCCAGTTTGACTTTCCATCTGCTTTACTATCAACCTCCCAAATTGGAGAGACAGCCCCTTTAACCTCCTGGTTCGCACAGGTTGCCAATTGGGCAGAGGATGAAAGGGAGGAGGGAGAACCAATGAGAGAGTAGCTGTTAGGCATTTGGACGGGCACATATCACTCTAATTTCCCGGCAGGAAGAAGTATTAACCAAAGTCTCAGCCCCCCTCCGGGAACCAGCATAGGTCCTGAACCAAAATTTTAGACTTGCGGTCAGCTCACCAAAAACGAGTTGAAAAATGGTGCTCAGAGTCACAGCAATTCACAATCTGGACGAATAATAAAGGACAACTATCGTCCAAAAATCTGTTGAGGGAAGGCAATGAGGCGCACTTGAAAGCGAGGCAGAATAGCAGGAAACAGATTTCAAGAGGTACGTTGGAATCGCCTTTAAAGCACAGGAAGAGGGGCACAACTTCGACAATGATGCACTTGGCCAAAAAGGGCGTATGTGTTTTCTCCTGAATATATTCAGGAGAAAACGCATACGCCCTTTTTGGCCAAGCAAGCAAGCGGGCAATGCAAATCTGCACTACAAAGAAGTATCACTTCCCACCGGTCAAAAGGGACATCCACAAAATGTGTAAAAACCAGAAAGGCAAGACAGGCCCTGGAGAACAGTGAGCCTTGTTATGCTGATAGGCGTGATGTAAATTGCCAACTGCCTTTCTGGAGGAGTACATTGTGTTCCCTAAAACAAGTAAAGAAGAGAGCTACAGAGCCAAGGGCACTTCCAGTCTAGGGAATATACCTTGGGAAAACTGAAAATCAATAAGACAGAGCCACCCCAAAATTTAGGGCTGCACTGCTTACAAGGACCTCAACTTGGGTACACCTTAAATATCCCAGGAAATATATAAATGGTTCTAAAAATTGTGGTACTTACGTACGATGGAATATCCCTCAGCCATGAAATCAATGTCATAAGACCAGTAGCAGCAAAATGGGTGGATTCAGGTACGATGATTCTAAGTGAAATAAGTCACAGAGAAAAAGAAACTTATCATAAGACATCACTTATGAAGATCCTGTAAACATGGCTACACTTGAACTGAGTTAGGAAAGAGAACAGTGTCTCACATTTAGAAAACACTCTTATGCCTGCTTAAGGGGGAAGGAGAGGTGGGGTGATGCATAAAACCAGAGTTTGATATAAGCACAGGTACCGTTCCATAAATCAACTATGGAATAGAAAAGACCTACACCTTCCTCAGTGAAAGGGACTCAAAACCCCATATTTCCCGCAGAGCAATATATCTGACTAGTAAAAATCTTAAAACCTATGTATTGATATGTCTCCGTAAGGGAATCAAGTGTGTCCAGACTGGCATTAACATGGCAGTGAGAATCAGCTCACACCCACTATAAAAAGGAATTTCAAAAACAAAACAAAAAAACTGGGAAATTCTTTTCAAGTCCTTCAGGGACTCTGATGAAACCTGGAATGACCCTATCTACTACGACAGCTGGATGTGGCATAAGTCTGGACACTTGGGACTGAGAGTATTGGTGAGATTGGGTGAGCAAATGCAGACCCTTTAAAGCAATAATGCATGGCACCCATTCCATGGGTCACAACACTCCAGGTTGAAGGGAATATTACTACAGCTATAACGTAAAAAGGAAACCTAGAGAACGGACACACTGTGAATACGAAAGGTTTCAAAAACTCAACGAATAGTCCCTCTCCTGGTGCTCCGGTTTGACTTTCCACCTGCTTTACTATCAACCTCCCAACTTGGAGAGACAGCCCCTTTAACCTCAAGATTCGCACAGGTTGCCAATTGGGCAGAGGATGAAAGGGAAGAGGGAGAACCAATGAGAGTGTAGTTGTTAGGCATTTGGACGGGCACATATCACTCTAACTTCCCGGCATGAAGAAGAATTAACCAAAGTCTCAGCCCCCCACCGGGAACCAGTGTAGATCCTGAACCAAAATTTTGGACTTGCGCTCAGCTCACAAAATAACGAGTTGAAAAATGGAGATCAGGTGCACAGCAATTCACAAACTGGCAGGGTGATAAAGGACAACTATCGTCAAAAAATCTGTTAAGGGAAGGCAACGAGGCAGACTTGAAAGTGACGCAGAATAGCAGGAAACAGATTTCAAGAGGTACGATGGAATCGCCTTTAAAGCACAGGAAGACGGGCACAACTTCGACAATGATGCACTTGGCCAAAAAGGGTGTATGTTTTTCTCCTGAATATATTCAGGAGAAAATGCATACACCCTTTTTGGCTAAGCAAGCAAGCAGGGAATGCAAATCTGCACTACAAAGATGTATCACTTCCCACCGGTCAAAAGGGACATCCACAAAATGTGTAAAAACCAGAAAGGCAAGACAGGCCCTGGAGAACAGGCAGCCTTGTTATGCTGATGGGCGGGATGTAAATTGCCAGCTGACTCTCTGGAGGAGTGCATTGTGTTCCCTAAAACAAGTAAACAACAGAGCTACAGAGCCAGTGGCACTTCCAGTCTAGGGAATATACCTTGGGAAAACTGAAAATCAATAAGACAGAGCCACCCCAAAATTTAGGGCTGCACTGCTTACAAGGACCTCAACTTGTGTACAAGTTAAATATCCCAGGAAATATAAAAACGGTTCAAAAAATTGTGGTACTTACGTACGATGGAATATCCCTCAGCCATGAAGTCAATGTCATAAGACCAGTAGCAGCAAAATGGGTGGATTCAGGTACGATGATTCTAAGTGAAATAAGTCACACAGAAAAAGAAACTTATCATAAGATATCACTTATGAAGATCCTGTTAACATGGCTACACTTGAACTGAGTTAGGAAAGAGAACAGAGTCTCACATTTAGAAAACACTCTTATGCCTGCTTAAGGGGGAAGGAGAGGTGGGGTGATGCATAAAACCAGAGTTTGATATAAGCACAGGTACCATTCCAAAAACCAACTATGGAATAGTCAAGACCTACACCTTCCTCAGTGAAAGGGACTCAAAACCCCATATTTCCCACAGAGGAATATATCTGACTAGTAAGAATCTTAAAACCTATGTATTGATATGTCTCCGTAAGGGAATCAAGTGTGTCTAGACTGGCATAAACATGGCAGCGAGAATCAGCTCAAACCCACTATAAAAAGGAATTTCAAAAACAAACAAAAAAACTGGGAAATTCTTTACAATTCCTTCAGGGTCTCTGATGAAACCTGGAATGGCCCTATCTACAATACACCTGGAAGTGGCATAAGGCTGGACACTTGGGACTGAGAGGATTGGTGAGATGGGTGAGCAAATGCAGACCCTTTAAAGCACAAATGCCTGGCACCCATTCCATGGGTCCCAACTCTCCAGTTTGAAGGGAATATTACTACATCTATAACATGTATGGGAAACCTAGAGAACAGACACACTGTGAATACTAAAGGTTTCTAAAACTCAACGAATAGTCCCTCTCCTGGTGCTCTGGTTTGACTTTCCATCTGCTTTACTATCAATCTCCCAACTTGGAGAGACAGCCCCTTTAACCTCCTGGTTCGCACAGGTTTTCAATTTGGCAGTGGATGAAAGGGAAGAGGGAGAACCAATGAGAGAGTAGCTGTAAGGCATTTGGACGGGCACATATCTCTCTAACTTCCCGGCAGGAAGAAGAAGTAACCAAAGTCTCTGCCCCCCACCTGGAACCAGCATAGTTCCTGAACCAAAATTTTGGACTTGCGGTAAGCTCACAAAAAACGAGTTGAAAAATGGAGCTCAGGGGCACAGCAATTCACAAACTGGCAGAGTAATAAAGGACAACTATCGTCCAAAAATCTGTGAACGCTAGGCAACGAGACGGACTTGAAAGCGAGGCAGAATAGCAGGAAACAGATTTCAAGAGGTACGTTGGAATCGCCTGTAAAGCAGAGGAAGAGAGGCACAACTTCGAAAATGATGCACTTGGCCAAAAAAGGCGTATGCGTTTTCCTCTGAATATATTCAGGAGAAAACGCATACGCCTTTTTTGGCCAAGCAAGCAAGCGGGCAATTCAAATCTGCACTACAAAGAAGTATCACTTCCCACCAGTCAAAAGGGACTTCCAGAAAATGTGTAAAACCAGAAAGGAAAGAGAGGTCCTGTAGAACAGGGAGCCTTGATATGCTGATGGGCGGGATGTAAATTGCCAACTGCCTCTCTGGAGGAGTGCATTGTGTTCCCTAAAAGAAGTAAACAACAGAGCTACAGAGCCAAGGGCACTTCCAGTCTAGGGAATATACCTTGGGAAAACTGAAACTCAAAAAGACACAGCCAGCCCAAAATTTAGGGCTGCACTGCTTAGAGACACCTCAACTTGGGTACAATATAAATATCCCAGGAAATATAAAAACGGTTCAAAAAATTGTGGTACTTACGTAAGATGGAATATCCCTCAGCCATTAAATCAATGTCATAAGACCAGTAGTAGCAAAATGAGTGGATTCAGGTACAATGATTCTAAGTGAAATAAGTCACACAGAAAAAGAAACTTATCATAAGATATCACTCATGAAGATCCTGTAAACATGGCTACACTTGAACTGAGTTAGGAAAGAGAACAGAGTCTCACATTTAGAAAACACTCTTATGCCTGTTTAAATGGGAAGCAGAGGTGGGGTGATGCATAAAACCAGAGTTTGATAAAAGCACAGGAACCGTTCCAAAAACCAACTATGGAATAGACAAGACCTACACCTTCCTCAGTGAAAGGGACTCAAAACCCCATATTTCCCGCAGAGGAATATATCTGACTAGTAAGAATCTTAAAACCTATGTATTGATATGTCTCCATAAGGGAATCAAGTGTGTCTAGACTGGCATAAATATGGCAGCGAGAATCAGCTCAAACCCACTATAAAAAGAATTTCAAAAACAAAACAAAAAAACTGGGAAATTCTTTACAATTCCTTCAAGGTCTCTGATGAAAGCTGGAATGACCCTATCTACAATGACAGCTGGATGAGGCATAATGCTGGACACTTGGTGCTGAGAGGATTGGTGAGATTGGGTGAGCAAATGCAGACCCTTTAAAGCAGAAATGCCTGGCACCCATTCCATGGGACCCAACTCTCCAGGTTTAAGGGAATATTACTACAGCTATAACATGTACGGGAAACATAGAAAACGGACACAATGTGAATACGAAAGGTTTCTAAAACTCAACGAATAGTCCCTCTCCTGGTGCTCCTGTTTGACTTTCCATCTGCTTTACTATCAACCTCCCAACTTGGAGAGACAGCCCCTTTAACCTACTGGTTCACACAGGTTTCCATTTTGGCAGAGGATGAAAGGGAAGCGGGAGAACCAATGAGAGAGTAGCTGTTAGGCATTTGGACGGTCACATATCACTTTAATTTCCCGGCAGGAAGAAGAATTAACCAAAGTCTTAGCCACCCACCGGGAACCAGCATAGGTCCTGAACCAAATTTTTAAACATGCGGTCAGCTCACAAAAACGAGTTGAAAAATGGAGCTCAGGGGCACAGCAATTCACAAACTGGCCGAGTAATAAAGGACAACTATCGTCCAAAAATCTGTTGACGGAAGGCAACGAGGCAGACTTGACAGCGAGGCAGAATAGCAGGAAACAGATTTCAAGAGGTACGTTGGAATCGCCTTTAAAGCACAGGAAGAGGGGCACAACTTCGACAATGATGCACTTGGCCAAAAAGGGCGTATGCGTTTTCTCCTGAATATATTCAAGAGAAAACGCATACGCCCTTTTTGGCCAAGCAAGCAAGCGGGCAATGCAAATCTGCACTACAAGGAAGTATAACTTCCGACTGTTCAAAAGGGACATCCACAAAATGTGTAAAATCCAGAAAGGCAAGACAGGCCCCGGAGAACAGGGAGGCTTGTTTTGCTGATGGGCGGGTTGTAAACTGCCAACTGCATCTCTGGAGGAGTGCATTGTGTTCCCTAAAACAAGAAAACAACAGAGCTACAGAGCCAAGGGCACTTCCAGTCTAGGGAATATACCTTGGGAAACCTGAAAATCAATAAGACAGATCCACCTCAAAATTTAGGGGTGCACTGCTTACAAGAACCTCAACTTGGGTACACCTTAAATATCCCAGGAAATATAAAAATGGTTCAAAAATTTGTGGTACTTCCGTACGATGGAATATCCCTCAGCCATGCAATCAATGGCATAAGACCAGTAGCAGCAAAATGAGTGGATTGAGGTATGATGCTTCTAAGTGAAATAAGTCACACAGAAAAAGAAACTTATATTAAGATATCACTTATGAAGATCCTATAAACATGGCTACACTTGAACTCAGTTAAGAAAGAGAACAGAGTCTCACCTTTGGAAAACAATCTAATGCCTGCTTAAGGGGGAATGAGAGGTGGGGTGATGCATAAAACCAGAGTTTGATATAAGCACAGGTACCGTTCCAAACACAAACTATGGAATAGACAAGACCTACTCCTTCGTCAATGAAAGGGACCCGAGGCATCTGTGAGTAACCGTGAGCTGAGCCCCAGGCCAGCTGCTGTTGAACTTTTCCTACCCTTCCCAGGTAAAACACCTGAATATGTACAAGGGCTTGAAAGCCTAGAGGAAGGGGCGTGGAGCCACACCAGCGACAGCACGCAGGCCAACTTGGTGCCTGCAGGCCAGCGAGTATGGTCCTGGACCTGGTCGCTCTTCTGGAAGCTTTCCATTGCCCTGCCTGAGATACCCCTCCTGTCCCGGCCCCCACTGCTTTTTTCCTTCCTCACCTCTGTCCGGAGAGAAATTCCAGCGGAAGGTATGGGTGACACATCCTCTTCATTACAGGTGGAAGCCTGGCAACTCCTGCAGAAAGTCCAGCAGAGACCCACTCACACCGGGCCACCCACAAAGCCGTGGCCCCTCACTGCCTCCCACCAGCACAGCCCCGACACTGCTGACGGGGCAGAGAATATGGAGTCAGGCACAGCTTCAGGGGCTATTGCTGCCTGCAGCGCTGTTTATATTGACCTCAACCCAGGCACACCTGGGGAGGGCCGGCCGGCAGGGTCAGGCTACCCAGGTCAGCTAATCCTCAGCCCTCAGGGAATCACATTGTTGAAAATGGACCTCGCTAAGGCAGAATAGAAGCCAAGGAATAAAAGGACACAATGCCATTTGTAGCACCGTAGGTGTGTCTAGAGGTAAGCACGTGAGTTGTTGTAAGTCAGAAAGTGAAAGACACATATCATATCATATCTCTTATAGGTGTGACCGAAAAATGGATACCAGGGCAGATATTTCCACGGAGAAGGGCAATCACAGATTCATTCAACAAACTTATGGTTCACCAATGGAAAGGTGTGAGGATTGGTTTCATTATGATATTGGGGTTAACAGACATATACAAACACAGGTGACATATATAATCACCAAAGACCTACAGAATACCAAGAGAAGACTACTCAACATTCTGTCATAAGGTACATGGGAAAAGGATCCCAGGAAGAACAGACATATGTGTATGTGTAAAAGAACCACATCTTCCACACCTACAACAAGCCAAACATTGTAATCAAATTTGCTGTAATAAAAAATAAAAAATTAAATTAAAAACACGAACAAGAAGTAGTGAGACAAACTTGAGGGGCTTTCTCCTGGCACATTCCATTCTAAATTCCAATCTAGAACACGACTTCCATTGAGGCTCTGTTGCCCCAGTAACCAGATTTGGTAAGGGAGACCTGCTGCCACCTTGTGGCCGTTTCACACAACAGCAGCTTTAATCCCAGCGCTAATGGTCAGTTGATATTCAAAATCATTGCAGGCCTGTAAATGACACCTGCCCTGAAAACAAATCCTGGGTTCATATATCGACCAAAAAATTCAAAGGACGTCCATATTTCAAAACGACAGTTTCAAAAGGCATATTTTACACACATTAGTGTTCTGCTTCTTTTCCTTTCTTTCTTTTTTTGTTAAAAAAACGGGAATGGCAAAAAGCATCCCCCAGAATGGGCGAAAATATTTGCAAACGAATCAATGGACAAAAGTTTAATCTCCAATATATATAAAGAGCACATGCAGCTTAATATTAAAAAAACAAACAACCCAATACAAAAATGGGCAGAAGATCTAAAGAGACGTTTCTTCAAAGAAGACACAGAGATGGCCAAGACGCCCATGAAAAGCTGCTCAATATCACTAATTATTAGAGAAATGCAAATCAAAACTACAATGAGGTATGACCTCACACCTGTTACAATTGGCATCATCAGAAAATCTACAAACAACGAATTCTGGGGAGGGTGTGGACAAAAGGATCCCTCTTCCACTAGTGGTGGAAATGTAAATTGATACAGTCACGATGGAGAACAGTATGGAGTTTCCTTAAAAAAACTAGAAATAGAATTACCATATGATCCAGCAATCCCACTTCTGGGCATATACCCAGATAAAACCATAAATCAAAAAGGCACATTCACCACAATGCTCATTTCAGCACTATTTACGATAGCCAGGTAATGGAAGCAACCTAAATACCCACAGACAGACGAATGGATAAAGATGTGGTACATATATAAAATGGAATATTACTCAGCCATAAGAAGGAATGAAACTGGGTCATTTGTAGAGACGTCGATGGATCAAGAGACTGTCATACAGAATGAAGTAAGTCAGAAAGAGACAAACAAATATTGTATTTTAATGCATATATGTGAAACCTAGAAAAATGGTACAGATAAACAGGTTTGCAGGGAAGAAATAGAGACACAGACGTAGAGAACACACGTATGGACACCAAGTGTGGGAAGCCATGGGGAGGTGGTGTTGGGGTGAGTTGGGAGATTGGGATTGACCTGTATACATGTATATGCATAAAATACATAACTAATAATAACCTGCTGTATAAAAAATAAATAAAATTAAATTTCAAAATTTTAAACAATAAAATTTAAAAATAAAACAGAAAAAAGTTCTTCCCTTCACACAGATGTATTTATATGAATGAATTATTCCCATGCTTATATCTATAAATACATAAAAGAGGAATAAAATCTAACTTGAACCAAAAAAGAAAAAAAAAAACCTGAACACACGAGTTAGACAGAGGAAAACACAATCAGGGCACTTGCTCCATCGGTAAACACTTCTGAAATTCTTCAGAGGTGGGGAATCATCTCCCATACAGCCAGCAGCCCACTCCTACGCAAGGAGCGTCCTCATTGCAAAGCGGGGGGCCATGCCGAGGCATCTGTGAGTAACCGTGAGCTGAGCCCCAGGCCAGCTGCTGTTGAACTTTTCCCACCCTTCCCAGGTAAAACACCTGAATATGTACAAGGGCTTGAAAGCCTAGAGGAAGGGCCGTGGAGCCACACCAGCGACAGCACGCAGGCCAACTTGGTGCCTGCAGGCCAGTCAGGATGGTCCTGGCCCTGGGCGCTCTTCTGGAAGCTTTCCATTGCCCTGCCTGAGATACCCCTCCTGTCCCGGCCCCCACTGCTTTTTTCCTTCCTCACCTCTGTCCGGAGAGAAATTCCAGCGGAAGGTATGGGTGACACATCCTCTTCATTACAGGTGGAAGCCTGGCAACTCCTGCAGAAAGTCCAGCAGAGACCCACTCACACCGGGCCACCCACAAAGCCGTGGCCCCTCACTGCCTCCCACCAGCACAGCCCCGACACTGCTGACGGGGCAGAGAATATGGAGTCAGGCACAGCTTCAGGGGCTATTGCTGCCTGCAGCGCTGTTTATATTGACCTCAACCCAGGCACACCTGGGGAGGGCCGGCCGGCAGGGTCAGGCTACCCAGGTCAGCTAATCCTCAGCCCTCAGGGAATCACATTGTTGAAAATGGACCTCGCTAAGGCAGAATAGAAGCCAAGGAATAAAAGGACACAATGCCATTTGTAGCACCGTAGGTGTGTCTAGAGGTAAGCACGTGAGTTGTTGTAAGTCAGAAAGTGAAAGACACATATCATATCATATCTCTTATAGGTGTGACCGAAAAATGGATACCAGGGCAGATATTTCCACGGAGAAGGGCAATCACAGATTCATTCAACAAACTTATGGTTCACCAATGGAAAGGTGTGAGGATTGGTTTCATTATGATATTGGGGTTAACAGACATATACAAACACAGGTGACATATATAATCACCAAAGACCTACAGAATACCAAGAGAAGACTACTCAACATTCTGTCATAAGGTACATGGGAAAAGGATCCCAGGAAGAACAGACATATGTGTATGTGTAAAAGAACCACATCTTCCACACCTACAACAAGCCAAACATTGTAATCAAATTTGCTGTAATAAAAAATAAAAAATTAAATTAAAAACACGAACAAGAAGTAGTGAGACAAACTTGAGGGGCTTTCTCCTGGCACATTCCATTCTAAATTCCAATCTAGAACACGACTTCCATTGAGGCTCTGTTGCCCCAGTAACCAGATTTGGTAAGGGAGACCTGCTGCCACCTTGTGGCCGTTTCACACAACAGCAGCTTTAATCCCAGCGCTAATGGTCAGTTGATATTCAAAATCATTGCAGGCCTGTAAATGACACCTGCCCTGAAAACAAATCCTGGGTTCATATATCGACCAAAAAATTGAAAGGACGTCCATATTTCAAAACGACAGTTTCAAAAGGCATATTTTACACACATTAGTGTTCTGCTTCTTTTCCTTTCTTTCTTTTTTTGTTAAAAAAACGGGAATGGCAAAAAGCATCCCCCAGAATGGGCGAAAATATTTGCAAACGAATCAATGGACAAAAGTTTAATCTCCAATATATATAAAGAGCACATGCAGCTTAATATTAAAAAAACAAACAACCCAATACAAAAATGGGCAGAAGATCTAAAGAGACGTTTCTTCAAAGAAGACACAGAGATGGCCAAGACGCCCATGAAAAGCTGCTCAATATCACTAATTATTAGAGAAATGCAAATCAAAACTACAATGAGGTATGACCTCACACCTGTTACAATTGGCATCATCAGAAAATCTACAAACAACGAATTCTGGGGAGGGTGTGGACAAAAGGATCCCTCTTCCACTAGTGGTGGAAATGTAAATTGATACAGTCACGATGGAGAACAGTATGGAGTTTCCTTAAAAAAACTAGAAATAGAATTACCATATGATCCAGCAATCCCACTTCTGGGCATATACCCAGATAAAACCATAAATCAAAAAGGCACATTCACCACAATGCTCATTTCAGCACTATTTACGATAGCCAGGTAATGGAAGCAACCTAAATACCCACAGACAGACGAATGGATAAAGATGTGGTACATATATAAAATGGAATATTACTCAGCCATAAGAAGGAATGAAACTGGGTCATTTGTAGAGACGTCGATGGATCAAGAGACTGTCATACAGAATGAAGTAAGTCAGAAAGAGACAAACAAATATTGTATTTTAATGCATATATGTGAAACCTAGAAAAATGGTACAGATAAACAGGTTTGCAGGGAAGAAATAGAGACACAGACGTAGAGAACACACGTATGGACACCAAGTGTGGGAAGCCATGGGGAGGTGGTGTTGGGGTGAGTTGGGAGATTGGGATTGACCTGTATACATGTATATGCATAAAATACATAACTAATAATAACCTGCTGTATAAAAAATAAATAAAATTAAATTTCAAAATTTTAAACAATAAAATTTAAAAATAAAACAGAAAAAAGTTCTTCCCTTCACACAGATGTATTTATATGAATGAATTATTCCCATGCTTATATCTATAAATACATAAAAGAGGAATAAAATCTAACTTGAACCAAAAAAGAAAAAAAAAAACCTGAACACACGAGTTAGACAGAGGAAAACACAATCAGGGCACTTGCTCCATCGGTAAACACTTCTGAAATTCTTCAGAGGTGGGGAATCATCTCCCATACAGCCAGCAGCCCACTCCTACGCAAGGAGCGTCCTCATTGCAAAGCGGGGGGCCATGCCGAGGCATCTGTGAGTAACCGTGAGCTGAGCCCCAGGCCAGCTGCTGTTGAACTTTTCCCACCCTTCCCAGGTAAAACACCTGAATATGTACAAGGGCTTGAAAGCCTAGAGGAAGGGCCGTGGAGCCACACCAGCGACAGCACGCAGGCCAACTTGGTGCCTGCAGGCCAGTCAGGATGGTCCTGGCCCTGGGCGCTCTTCTGGAAGCTTTCCATTGCCCTGCCTGAGATACCCCTCCTGTCCCGGCCCCCACTGCTTTTTTCCTTCCTCACCTCTGTCCGGAGAGAAATTCCAGCGGAAGGTATGGGTGACACATCCTCTTCATTACAGGTGGAAGCCTGGCAACTCCTGCAGAAAGTCCAGCAGAGACCCACTCACACCGGGCCACCCACAAAGCCGTGGCCCCTCACTGCCTCCCACCAGCACAGCCCCGACACTGCTGACGGGGCAGAGAATATGGAGTCAGGCACAGCTTCAGGGGCTATTGCTGCCTGCAGCGCTGTTTATATTGACCTCAACCCAGGCACACCTGGGGAGGGCCGGCCGGCAGGGTCAGGCTACCCAGGTCAGCTAATCCTCAGCCCTCAGGGAATCACATTGTTGAAAATGGACCTCGCTAAGGCAGAATAGAAGCCAAGGAATAAAAGGACACAATGCCATTTGTAGCACCGTAGGTGTGTCTAGAGGTAAGCACGTGAGTTGTTGTAAGTCAGAAAGTGAAAGACACATATCATATCATATCTCTTATAGGTGTGACCAAAAAATGGATACCAGGGCAGATATTTCCACGGAGAAGGGCAATCACAGATTCATTCAACAAACTTATGGTTCACCAATGGAAAGGTGTGAAGATTGGTTTCATTATGATATTGGGGTTAACAGACATATACAAACACAGGTGACATATATAATCACCAAAGACCTACAGAATACCAAGAGAAGACTACTCAACATTCTGTCATAAGGTACATGGGAAAAGGATCCCAGGAAGAACAGACATATGTGTATGTGTAAAAGAACCACATCTTCCACACCTACAACAAGCCAAACATTGTAATCAAATTTGCTGTAATAAAAAATAAAAAATTAAATTAAAAACACGAACAAGAAGTAGTGAGACAAACTTGAGGGGCTTTCTCCTGGCACATTCCATTCTAAATTCCAATCTAGAACACGACTTCCATTGAGGCTCTGTTGCCCCAGTAACCAGATTTGGTAAGGGAGACCTGCTGCCACCTTGTGGCCGTTTCACACAACAGCAGCTTTAATCCCAGCGCTAATGGTCAGTTGATATTCAAAATCATTGCAGGCCTGTAAATGACACCTGCCCTGAAAACAAATCCTGGGTTCATATATCGACCAAAAATTTCAAAGGACGTCCATATTTCAAAACGACAGTTTCAAAAGGCATATTTTACACACATTAGTGTTCTGCTTCTTTTCCTTTCTTTCTTTTTTTGTTAAAAAAACGGGAATGGCAAAAAGCATCCCCCAGAATGGGCGAAAATATTTGCAAACGAATCAATGGACAAAAGTTTAATCTCCAATATATATAAAGAGCACATGCAGCTTAATATTAAAAAAACAAACAACCCAATACAAAAATGGGCAGAAGATCTAAAGAGACGTTTCTTCAAAGAAGACACAGAGATGGCCAAGACGCCCATGAAAAGCTGCTCAATATCACTAATTATTAGAGAAATGCAAATCAAAACTACAATGAGGTATGACCTCACACCTGTTACAATTGGCATCATCAGAAAATCTACAAACAACGAATTCTGGGGAGGGTGTGGACAAAAGGATCCCTCTTCCACTAGTGGTGGAAATGTAAATTGATACAGTCACGATGGAGAACAGTATGGAGTTTCCTTAAAAAAACTAGAAATAGAATTACCATATGATCCAGCAATCCCACTTCTGGGCATATACCCAGATAAAACCATAAATCAAAAAGGCACATTCACCACAATGCTCATTTCAGCACTATTTACGATAGCCAGGTAATGGAAGCAACCTAAATACCCACAGACAGACGAATGGATAAAGATGTGGTACATATATAAAATGGAATATTACTCAGCCATAAGAAGGAATGAAACTGGGTCATTTGTAGAGACGTCGATGGATCTAGAGACTGTCATACAGAATGAAGTAAGTCAGAAAGAGACAAACAAATATTGTATATTAATGCATATATGTGAAACCTAGAAAAATGGTACAGATGAACTGGTTTGCAGGGAAGAAATAGAGACACAGACGTAGAGAACACACGTATGGACACCAAGTGTGGGAAGCCATGGGGAGGTGGTGTTGGGGTGAGTTGGGAGATTGGGATTGACCTGTATACATGTATATGCATAAAATACATAACTAATAATAACCTGCTGTATAAAAAATAAATAAAATTAAATTTCAAAATTTTAAACAATAAAATTTAAAAATAAAACAGAAAAAAGTTCTTCCCTTCACACAGATGTATTTATATGAATGAATTATTCCCATGCTTATATCTATAAATACATAAAAGAGGAATAAAATCTAACTTGAACCAAAAAAGAAAAAAAAAAAAAAACCTGAACCCACGAGTTAGACAGAGGAAAACACAATCAGGGCACTTGCTCCATCGGTAAACAATTCTGAAATTGGTCAGAGGTGGGGAATCATCTCCCATAGAGCCAGCAGCCCACTCCTACGCAAGGAGCGTCCTCATTGCAAAGCGGGGGGCCATGCCGAGGCATCTGTGAGTAACCGTGAGCTGAGCCCCAGGCCAGCTGCTGTTGAACTTTTCCCACCCTTCCCAGGTAAAACACCTGAATATGTACAAGGGCTTGAAAGCCTAGAGGAAGGGCCGTGGAGCCACACCAGCGACAGCACGCAGGCCAAATTGGTGCCTGCAGGCCAGTCAGGATGGTCCTGGCCCTGGGCGCTCTTCTGGAAGCTTTCCATTGCCCTGCCTGAGATACCCCTCCTGTCCCGGCCCCCACTGCTTTTTTCCTTCCTCACCTCTGTCCGGAGAGAAATTCCAGCGGAAGGTATGGGTGACACATCCTCTTCATTACAGGTGGAAGCCTGGCAACTCCTGCAGAAAGTCCAGCAGAGACCCACTCACACCGGGCCACCCACAAAGCCGTGGCCCCTCACTCCCTCCCACCAGCACAGCCCCGACACTGCTGACCGGGCAGAGAATATGGAGTCAGGCACAGCTTCAGGGGCTATTGCTGCCTGCAGCGCTGTTTATATTGACCTCAACCCAGGCACACCTGGGGAGGGCCGGCCGGCAGGGTCAGGCTACCCAGGTCAGCTAATCCTCAGCCCTCAGGGAATCACATTTTTGAAAATGGACCTCGCTAAGGCAGAATAGAAGCCAAGGAATAAAAGGACACAATGCCATTTGTAGCACCGTAGGTGTGTCTAGAGGTAAGCATGTGAGTTGTTGTAAGTCAGAAAGTGAAAGACACATATCATATCATATCTCTTATAGGTGTGACCGAAAAATGGATACCAGGGCAGATATTTCCACGGAGAAGGGCAATCAGAGATTCATTCAACAAACTTATGGTTCACCAATGGAAAGGTGTGAGGATTGGTTTCATTATGATATTGGGGTTAACAGACATATACAAACACAGGTGACATATATAATCACCAAAGACCTACAGAATACCAAGAGAAGACTACTCAACATTCTGTCATAAGGTACATGGGAAAAGGATCCCAGGAAGAACAGACATATGTGTATGTGTAAAAGAACCACATCTTCCACACCTACAACAAGCCAAACATTGTAATCAAATTTGCTGTAATAAAAAATAAAAAAATTAAATTAAAAACACGAACAAGAAGTAGTGAGACAAACTTGAGGGGCTTTCTCCTGGCACATTCCATTCTAAATTCCAATCTAGAACAGGACTTCCATTGAGGCTCTGTTGCCCCAGTAACCAGATTTGGTAAGGGAGACCTGCTGCCACCTTGTGGCCGTTTCACACAACAGCAGCTTTAATCCCAGCGCTAATGGTCAGTTGATATTCAAAATCATTGCAGGCCTGTAAATGACACCTGCCCTGAAAACAAATCCTGGGTTCATATATCGACCAAAAAATTCAAAGGACGTCCATATTTCAAAACGACAGTTTCAAAAGGCATATTTTACTCACATTAGTGTTCTGCTTCTTTTTCTTTCTTTCTTTTTTTGTTAAAAAAACGGGAATGGCAAAAAGCATCCCTCAGAATGGGCGAAAATATTTTCAAACGAATCAATGGACAAAAGTTTAATCTCCAATATATATAAAGAGCTCATGCAGCTTAATATTAAAAAAACAAACAACCCAATACAAAAATGGGCAGAAGATCTAAAGAGACGTTTCTTCAAAGAAGACACAGAGATGGCCAAGACGCACATGGAAAGCTGCTCAACATCACTAATTATTAGAGAAATGCAAATCAAAACTACAATGAGGTATCACCTCACACCTGTTACAATTGGCATCATTAGAAAATCTACAAACAACGAATTCTGGGGAGGGTGTGGACAAAAGGATCCCTCTTCCACTAGTGGTGGAAATGTAAATTGATACAGTCACGATGGAGAACAGTATGGAGTTTCCTTAAAAAAACTAGAAATAGAATTACCATATGATCCAGCAATCCCACTTCTGGGCATATACCCAGATAAAACCATAAATCAAAAAGGCACATTCACCACAATGCTCATTTCAGCACTATTTACGATAGCCAGGTAATGGAAGCAACCTAAATACCCACAGACAGACGAATGGATAAAGATGTGGTACATATATAAAATGGAATATTACTCAGCCATAAGAAGGAATGAAACTGGGTCATTTGTAGAGACGTCGATGGATCTAGAGACTGTCATACAGAATGAAGTAAGTCAGAAAGAGACAAACAAATATTGTATATTAATGCATATATGTGGAACCTAGAAAAATGGTACAGATGAACTGGTTTGCAGGGAAGAAATAGAGACACAGAGGTAGAGAACCCACGTATGGACACCAAGTGTGGGAAGCCACGGGGAGGTGGTGTTGGGGTGAGTTGGGAGATTGGGATTGACCTGTATACATGTATATGCATAAAATACATAACTAATAATAACCTGCTGTATAAAAAATAAATAAAATTAAATTTCAAAATTTTAAACAATAAAATTTAAAAATAAAACAGAAAAAAGTTCTTCCCTTCACACAGATGTATTTATATGAATGAATTATTTCCATGCTTATATCTATAAATACATAAAAGAGGCATAAAATCTAACTTGAACCAAAAAAGAAAAAAAAAAACCTGAACCCACGAGTTAGACAGAGGAAAACACAATCAGGGCACTTGCTCCATCGGTAAACAATTCTGAAATTGGTCAGAGGTGGGGAATCATCTCCCATAGAGCCAGCAGCTCACTCCTACGCAAGGAGCGTCCTCATTGCAAAGCGGGGGGCCATGCCGAGGCATCTGTGAGTAACCGTGAGCTGAGCCCCAGGCCAGCTGCTGTTGAACTTTTCCCACCCTTCCCAGGTAAAACACCTGAATATGTACAAGGGCTTGAAAGCCTAGAGGAAGGGCCGTGGAGCCACACCAGCGACAGCATGCAGGCCAACTTGGTGCCTGCAGGCCAGTCAGGATGGTCCTGGCCCTGGGCGCTCTTCTGGAAGCTTTCCATTGCCCTGCCTGAGATACCCATCCTGTCCCGGCCCCCACTGCTTTTTTCCTTCCTCACCTCTGTCCGGAGAGAAATTCCAGCGGAAGGTATGGGTGACACATCCTCTTCATTACAGGTGGAAGCCTGGCAACTCCTGCAGAAAGTCCAGCAGAGACCCACTCACACCGGGCCACCCACAAAGCCGTGGCCCCTCACTCCCTCCCACCAGCACAGCCCCGACACTGCTGACGGGGCAGAGAATATGGAGTCAGGCACAGCTTCAGGGGCTATTGCTGCCTGCAGCGCTGTTTATATTGACCTCAACCCAGGCACACCTGGGGTGGGCCGGCCGGCAGGGTCAGGCTACCCAGGTCAGCTAATCCTCAGCCCTCAGGGAATCACATTGTTGAAAATGGACCTCGCTAAGGCAGAATAGAAGCCAAGGAATAAAAGGACACAATGCCATTTGTAGCACCGTAGGTGTGTCTAGAGGTAAGCACGTGAGTTGTTGTAAGTCAGAAAGTGAAAGACACATATCATATCATATCTCTTATAGGTGTGACCGAAAAATGGATACCAGGGCAGATATTTCCACGGAGAAGGGCAATCACAGATTCATTCAACAAACTTATGGTTCACCAATGGAAAGGTGTGAGGATTGGTTTCATTATGATATTGGGGTTAACAGACATATACAAACACAGGTGACATATATAATCACCAAAGACCTACAGAATACCAAGAGAAGACTACTCAACATTCTGTCATAAGGTACATGGGAAAAGGATCCCAGGAAGAACAGACATATGTGTATGTGTAAAAGAACCACATCTTCCACACCTACAACAAGCCAAACATTGTAATCAAATTTGCTGTAATAAAAAATAAAAAATTAAATTAAAAACACGAACAAGAAGTAGTGAGACAAACTTGAGGGGCTTTCTCCTGGCACATTCCATTCTAAATTCCAATCTAGAACACGACTTCCATTGAGGCTCTGTTGCCCCAGTAACCAGATTTGGTAAGGGAGACCTGCTGCCACCTTGTGGCCGTTTCACACAACAGCAGCTTTAATCCCAGCGCTAATGGTCAGTTGATATTCAACATCATTGCAGGCCTGTAAATGACACCTGCCCTGAAAACAAATCCTGGGTTCATATATCGACCAAAAAATTCAAAGGACGTCCATATTTCAAAACGACAGTTTCAAAAGGCATATTTTACACACATTAGTGTTCTGCTTCTTTTTCTTTCTTTCTTTTTTTGTTAAAAAAACGGGAATGGCAAAAAGCATCCCTCAGAATGGGCGAAAATATTTTCAAACGAATCAATGGACAAAGGTTTAATCTCCAATATATATAAAGAGCTCATGCAGCTTAATATTAAAAAAACAAACAACCCAATACAAAAATGGGCAGAAGATCTAAAGAGACGTTTCTTCAAAGAAGACACAGAGATGGCCAAGACACACATGAAAAGCTGCTCAACATCACTAATTATTAGAGAAATGCAAATCAAATCTACAATGAGGTATCACCTCACACCTGTTACAATTGGCATCATCAGAAAATCTACAAACAACGAATTCTGGGGAGGGTGTGGACAAAAGGATCCCTCTTCCACTAGTGGTGGAAATGTAAATTGATACAGTCACGATGGAGAACAGTATGGAGTTTCCTTAAAAAATCTAGTAATAGAATTACCATATGATCCAGCAATCCCACTTCTGGGCATATACCCAGAGAAAACCATAAATCAAAAAGGCACATTCACCACAATGCTCATTTCAGCACTATTTACGATAGCCAGGTAATGCAAACAACCTAAATACCCACAGACAGACGAATGGATAAAGATGTGGTACATATATAAAATGGAATATTACTCAGCCATAAGAAGGAATGAAACTGGGTCATTTGTAGAGACGTCGATGGATCTAGAGACTGTCATACAGAATGAAGTAAGTCAGAAAGAGACAAACAAATATTGTATATTAATGCATATATGTGGAACCTAGAAAAATGGTACAGATGAACTGGTTTGCAGGGAAGAAATAGAGACACAGAGGTAGAGAACACACGTATGGACACCAAGTGTGGGAAGCCATGGGGAGGTGGTGTTGGGGTGAGTTGGGAGATTGGGATTGACCTGTATACATGTATATGCATAAAATACATAACTAATAATAACCTGCTGTATAAAAAATAAATAAAATTAAATTTCAAAATTTAAAAAAATAAAATTTAAAAATAAAACAGAAAAAAGTTCTTCCCTTCACACAGATGTATTTATATGAATGAATTATTCCCATGCTTATATTTATAAATACATAAAAGAGGAATAAAATCTAACTTGAACCAAAAAAGAAAAAAAAAAAAACCTGAACCCACGAGTTAGACAGAGGAAAACACAATCAGGGCACTTGCTCCATCGGTAAACAATTCTGAAATTCGTCAGAGGTGGGGAATCATCTCCCATAGAGCCAGCAGCCCACTCCTACGCAAGGAGCGTCCTCATTGCAAAGCGGGGGGCCATGCCGAGGCATCTGTGAGTAACCGTGAGCTGAGCCCCAGGCCAGCTGCTGTTGAACTTTTCCCACCCTTCCCAGGTAAAACACCTGAATATGTACAAGGGCTTGAAAGCCTAGAGGAAGGGCCGTGGAGCCACACCAGCGACAGCACGCAGGCCAACTTGGTGCCTGCAGGCCAGTCAGGATGGTCCTGGCCCTGGGCGCTCTTCTGGAAGCTTTCCATTGCCCTGCCTGAGATACCCCTCCTGTCCCGGCCCCCACTGCTTTTTTCCTTCATCACCTCTGTCCGGAGAGAAATTCCAGCGGAAGGTATGGGTGACACATCCTCTTCATTACAGGTGGAAGCCTGGCAACTCCTGCAGAAAGTCCAGCAGAGACCCACTCACACCGGGCCACCCACAAAGCCGTGGCCCCTCACTCCCTCCCACCAGCACAGCCCCGACACTGCTGACCGGGCAGAGAATATGGAGTCAGGCACAGCTTCAGGGGCTATTGCTGCCTGCAGTGCTGTTTATATTGACCTCAACCCAGGCACACCTGGGGAGGGCCGGCCGGCAGGGTCAGGCTACCCAGGTCAGCTAATCCTCAGCCCTCAGGGAATCACATTGTTGAAAATGGACCTCGCTAAGGCAGAATAGAAGCCAAGGAATAAAAGGACACAATGCCATTTGTAGCACCGTAGGTGTGTCTAGAGGTAAGCACGTGAGTTGTTGTAAGTCAGAAAGTGAAAGACACATATCATATCATATCTCTTATAGGTGTGACCGAAAAATGGATACCAGGGCAGATATTTCCACGGAGAAGGGCAATCACAGATTCATTCAACAAACTTATGGTTCACCAATGGAAAGGTGTGAGGATTGGTTTCATTATGATATTGGGGTTAACAGACATATACAAACACAGGTGACATATATAATCACCAAAGACCTACAGAATACCAAGAGAAGACTACTCAACATTCTGTCATAAGGTACATGGGAAAAGGATCCCAGGAAGAACAGACATATGTGTATGTGTAAAAGAACCACATCTTCCACACCTACAACAAGCCAAACATTGTAATCAAATTTGCTGTAATAAAAAATAAAAAAATTAAATTAAAAACACGAACAAGAAGTAGTGAGACAAACTTGAGGGGCTTTCTCCTGGCACATTCCATTCTAAATTCCAATCTAGAACACGACTTCCATTGAGGCTCTGTTGCCCCAGTAACCAGATTTGGTAAGGGAGACCTGCTGCCACCTTGTGGCCGTTTCACACAACAGCAGCTTTAATCCCAGCGCTAATGGTCAGTTGATATTCAAAATCATTGCAGGCCTGTAAATGACACCTGCCCTGAAAACAAATCCTGGGTTCATATATCGACCAAAAAATTCAAAGGACGTCCATATTTCAAAACGACAGTTTCAAAAGGCATATTTTACTCACATTAGTGTTCTGCTTCTTTTTCTTTCTTCCTTTTTTTATTAAAAAAACGGGAATGGCAAAAAGCATCCCTCAGAATGGGCGAAAATATTTTCAAACGAATCAATGGACAAAAGTTTAATCTCCAATATATATAAAGAGCACATGCAGCTTAATATTAAAAAAACAAACAACCCAATACAAAAATGGGCAGAAGATCTAAAGAGACGTTTCTTCAAAGAAGACACAGAGATGGCCAAGACGCACATGAAAAGCTGCTCAACATCACTAATTATTAGAGAAATGCAAATCAAAACTACAATGAGGTATCACCTCACACCTGTTACAATTGGCATCATCAGAAAATCTACAAACAACGAATTCTGGGGAGGGTGTGGACAAAAGGATCCCTCTTCCACTAGTGGTGGAAATGTAAATTGATACAGTCACGATGGAGAACAGTATGGAGTTTCCTTAAAAAATCTAGTAATAGAATTACCTTATGATCCAGCAATCCCACTTCTGGGCATATACCCAGAGAAAACCATAAATCAAAAAGGCACATTCACCACAATGCTCATTTCAGCACTATTTACGATAGCCAGGTAATGCAAACAACCTAAATACCCACAGACAGACGAATGGATAAAGATGTGGTACATATATAAAATGGAATATTACTCAGCCATAAGAAGGAATGAAACTGGGTCATTTGTAGAGACGTCGATGGATCTAGAGACTGTCATACAGAATGAAGTAAGTCAGAAAGAGACAAACAAATATTGTATATTAATGCATATATGTGGAACCTAGAAAAATGGTACAGATGAACTGGTTTGCAGGGAAGAAATAGAGACACAGAGGTAGAGAACACACGTATGGACACCAAGTGTGGGAAGCCATGGGGAGGTGGTGTTGGGGTGAGTTGGGAGATTGGGATTGACCTGTATACATGTATATGCATAAAATACATAACTAATAATAACCTGCTGTATAAAAAATAAATAAAATTAAATTTCAAAATTTAAAAAAATAAAATTTAAAAATAAAACAGAAAAAAGTTCTTCCCTTCACACAGATGTATTTATATGAATGAATTATTCCCATGCTTATATCTATAAATACATAAAAGAGGAATAAAATCTAACTTGAACCAAAAAAGAAAAAAAAAAAAAACCTGAACCCACGAGTTAGACAGAGGAAAACACAATCAGGGCACTTGCTCCATCGGTAAACAATTCTGAAATTGGTCAGAGGTGGGGAATCATCTCCCATAGAGCCAGCAGCCCACTCCTACGCAAGGAGCGTCCTCATTGCAAAGCGGGGGGCCATGCCGAGGCATCTGTGAGTAACCGTGAGCTGAGCCCCAGGCCAGCTGCTGTTGAACTTTTCCCACCCTTCCCAGGTAAAACACCTGAATATGTACAAGGGCTTGAAAGCCTAGAGGAAGGGCCGTGGAGCCACACCAGCGACAGCACGCAGGCCAACTTGGTGCCTGCAGGCCAGTCAGGATGGTCCTGGCCCTGGGCGCTCTTCTGGAAGCTTTCCATTGCCCTGCCTGAGATACCCCTCCTGTCCCGGCCCCCACTGCTTTTTTCCTTCCTCACCTCTGTCCGGAGAGAAATTCCAGCGGAAGGTATGGGTGACACATCCTCTTCATTACAGGTGGAAGCATGGCAACTCCTGCAGAAAGTCCAGCAGAGACCCACTCACACCGGGCCACCCACAAAGCCGTGGCCCCTCACTCCCTCCCACCAGCACAGCCCCGACACTGCTGACCGGGCAGAGAATATGGAGTCAGGCACAGCTTCAGGGGCTATTGCTGCCTGCAGTGCTGTTTATATTGACCTCAACCCAGGCACACCTGGGGAGGGCCGGCCGGCAGGGTCAGGCTACCCAGGTCAGCTAATCCTCAGCCCTCAGGGAATCACATTGTTGAAAATGGACCTCGCTAAGGCAGAATAGAAGCCAAGGAATAAAAGGACACAATGCCATTTGTAGCACCGTAGGTGTGTCTAGAGGTAAGCACGTGAGTTGTTGTAAGTCAGAAAGTGAAAGACACATATCATATCATATCTCTTATAGGTGTGACCGAAAAATGGATACCAGGGCAGATATTTCCACGGAGAAGGGCAATCACAGATTCATTCAACAAACTTATGGTTCACCAATGGAAAGGTGTGAGGATTGGTTTCATTATGATATTGGGGTTAACAGACATATACAAACACAGGTGACATATATAATCACCAAAGACCTACAGAATACCAAGAGAAGACTACTCAACATTCTGTCATAAGGTACATGGGAAAAGGATCCCAGGAAGAACAGACATATGTGTATGTGTAAAAGAACCACATCTTCCACACCTACAACAAGCCAAACATTGTAATCAAATTTGCTGTAATAAAAAATAAAAAAATTAAATTAAAAACACGAACAAGAAGTAGTGAGACAAACTTGAGGGGCTTTCTCCTGGCACATTCCATTCTAAATTCCAATCTAGAACACGACTTCCATTGAGGCTCTGTTGCCCCAGTAACCAGATTTGGTAAGGGAGACCTGCTGCCACCTTGTGGCCGTTTCACACAACAGCAGCTTTAATCCCAGCGCTAATGGTCAGTTGATATTCAAAATCATTGCAGGCCTGTAAATGACACCTGCCCTGAAAACAAATCCTGGGTTCATATATCGACCAAAAAATTCAAAGGACGTCCATATTTCAAAACGACAGTTTCAAAAGGCATATTTTACTCACATTAGTGTTCTGCTTCTTTTTCTTTCTTCCTTTTTTTATTAAAAAAACGGGAATGGCAAAAAGCATCCCTCAGAATGGGCGAAAATATTTTCAAACGAATCAATGGACAAAAGTTTAATCTCCAATATATATAAAGAGCTCATGCAGCTTAATATTAAAAAAACAAACAACCCAATACAAAAATGGGCAGAAGATCTAAAGAGACGTTTCTTCAAAGAAGACACAGAGATGGCCAAGACGCACATGAAAAGCTGCTCAACATCACTAATTATTAGAGAAATGCAAATCAAAACTACAATGAGGTATCACCTCACACCTGTTACAATTGGCATCATCAGAAAATCTACAAACAACGAATTCTGGGGAGGGTGTGGACAAAAGGATCCCTCTTCCACTAGTGGTGGAAATGTAAATTGATACAGTCACGATGGAGAACAGTATGGAGTTTCCTTAAAAAATCTAGTAATAGAATTACCATATGATCCAGCAATCCCACTTCTGGGCATATACCCAGAGAAAACCATAAATCAAAAAGGCACATTCACCACAATGCTCATTTCAGCACTATTTACGATAGCCAGGTAATGCAAACAACCTAAATACCCACAGACAGACGAATGGATAAAGATGTGGTACATATATAAAATGGAATATTACTCAGCCATAAGAAGGAATGAAACTGGGTCATTTGTAGAGACGTCGATGGATCTAGAGACTGTCATACAGAATGAAGTAAGTCAGAAAGAGACAAACAAATATTGTATATTAATGCATATATGTGGAACCTAGAAAAATGGTACAGATGAACTGGTTTGCAGGGAAGAAATAGAGACACAGAGGTAGAGAACACACGTATGGACACCAAGTGTGGGAAGCCATGGGGAGGTGGTGTTGGGGTGAGTTGGGAGATTGGGATTGACCTGTATACATGTATATGCATAAAATACATAACTAATAATAACCTGCTGTATAAAAAATAAATAAAATTAAATTTCAAAATTTAAAAAAATAAAATTTAAAAATAAAACAGAAAAAAGTTCTTCCCTTCACACAGATGTATTTATATGAATGAATTATTCCCATGCTTATATCTATAAATACATAAAAGAGGAATAAAATCTAACTTGAACCAAAAAAGAAAAAAAAAAAAAACCTGAACCCACGAGTTAGACAGAGGAAAACACAATCAGGGCACTTGCTCCATCGGTAAACAATTCTGAAATTGGTCAGAGGTGGGGAATCATCTCCCATAGAGCCAGCAGCCCACTCCTACGCAAGGAGCGTCCTCATTGCAAAGCGGGGGGCCATGCCGAGGCATCTGTGAGTAACCGTGAGCTGAGCCCCAGGCCAGCTGCTGTTGAACTTTTCCCACCCTTCCCAGGTAAAACACCTGAATATGTACAAGGGCTTGAAAGCCTAGAGGAAGGGCCGTGGAGCCACACCAGCGACAGCACGCAGGCCAACTTGGTGCCTGCAGGCCAGTCAGGATGGTCCTGGCCCTGGGCGCTCTTCTGGAAGCTTTCCATTGCCCTGCCTGAGATACCCCTCCTGTCCCGGCCCCCACTGCTTTTTTCCTTCCTCACCTCTGTCCGGAGAGAAATTCCAGCGGAAGGTATGGGTGACACATCCTCTTCATTACAGGTGGAAGCGTGGCAACTCCTGCAGAAAGTCCAGCAGAGACCCACTCACACCGGGCCACCCACAAAGCCGTGGCCCCTCACTCCCTCCCACCAGCACAGCCCCGACACTGCTGACCGGGCAGAGAATATGGAGTCAGGCACAGCTTCAGGGGCTATTTCTGCCTGCAGCGCTGTTTATATTGACCTCAACCCAGGCACACCTGGGGAGGGCCGGCCGGCAGGGTCAGGCTACCCAGGTCAGCTAATCCTCAGCCCTCAGGGAATCACATTGTTGAAAATGGACCTCGCTAAGGCAGAATAGAAGCCAAGGAATAAAAGGACACAATGCCATTTGTAGCACCGTAGGTGTGTCTAGAGGTAAGCACGTGAGTTGTTGTAAGTCAGAAAGTGAAAGACACATATCATATCATATCTCTTATAGGTGTGACCGAAAAATGGATACCAGGGCAGATATTTCCACGGAGAAGGGCAATCACAGATTCATTCAACAAACTTATGGTTCACCAATGGAAAGGTGTGAGGATTGGTTTCATTATGATATTGGGGTTAACAGACATATACAAACACAGGTGACATATATAATCACCAAAGACCTACAGAATACCAAGAGAAGACTACTCAACATTCTGTCATAAGGTACATGGGAAAAGGATCCCAGGAAGAACAGACATATGTGTATGTGTAAAAGAACCACATCTTCCACACCTACAACAAGCCAAACATTGTAATCAAATTTGCTGTAATAAAAAATAAAAAATTAAATTAAAAACACGAACAAGAAGTAGTGAGACAAACTTGAGGGGCTTTCTCCTGGCACATTCCATTCTAAATTCCAATCTAGAACACGACTTCCATTGAGGCTCTGTTGCCCCAGTAACCAGATTTGGTAAGGGAGACCTGCTGCCACCTTGTGGCCGTTTCACACAACAGCAGCTTTAATCCCAGCGCTAATGGTCAGTTGATATTCAACATCATTGCAGGCCTGTAAATGACACCTGCCCTGAAAACAAATCCTGGGTTCATATATCGACCAAAAAATTCAAAGGACGTCCATATTTCAAAACGACAGTTTCAAAAGGCATATTTTACACACATTAGTGTTCTGCTTCTTTTTCTTTCTTTCTTTTTTTGTTAAAAAAACGGGAATGGCAAAAAGCATCCCTCAGAATGGGCGAAAATATTTGCAAACGAATCAATGGACAAAGGTTTAATCTCCAATATATACAAAGAGCTCATGCAGCTTAATATTAAAAAAACAAACAACCCAATACAAAAATGGGCAGAAGATCTAAAGAGACGTTTCTTCAAAGAAGACACAGAGATGGCCAAGACACACATGAAAAGCTGCTCAACATCACTAATTATTAGAGAAATGCAAATCAAATCTACAATGAGGTATCACCTCACACCTGTTACAATTGGCATCATCAGAAAATCTACAAACAACGAATTCTGGGGAGGGTGTGGACAAAAGGATCCCTCTTCCACTAGTGGTGGAAATGTAAATTGATACAGTCACGATGGAGAACAGTATGGAGTTTCCTTAAAAAATCTAGTAATAGAATTACCATATGATCCAGCAATCCCACTTCTGGGCATATACCCAGAGAAAACCATAAATCAAAAAGGCACATTCACCACAATGCTCATTTCAGCACTATTTACGATAGCCAGGTAATGCAAACAACCTAAATACCCACAGACAGACGAATGGATAAAGATGTGGTACATATATAAAATGGAATATTACTCAGCCATAAGAAGGAATGAAACTGGGTCATTTGTAGAGACGTCGATGGATCTAGAGACTGTCATACAGAATGAAGTAAGTCAGAAAGAGACAAACAAATATTGTATATTAATGCATATATGTGGAACCTAGAAAAATGGTACAGATGAACTGGTTTGCAGGGAAGAAATAGAGACACAGAGGTAGAGAACACACGTATGGACACCAAGTGTGGGAAGCCATGGGGAGGTGGTGTTGGGGTGAGTTGGGAGATTGGGATTGACCTGTATACATGTATATGCATAAAATACATAACTAATAATAACCTGCTGTATAAAAAATAAATAAAATTAAATTTCAAAATTAAAAAAAATAAAATTTAAAAATAAAACAGAAAAAAGTTCTTCCCTTCACACAGATGTATTTATATGAATGAATTATTCCCATGCTTATATCTATAAATACATAAAAGAGGAATAAAATCTAACTTGAACCAAAAAAGAAAAAAAAAAAAACCTGAACCCACGAGTTAGACAGAGGAAAACACAATCAGGGCACTTGCTCCATCGGTAAACAATTCTGAAATTGGTCAGAGGTGGGGAATCATCTCCCATAGAGCCAGCAGCCCACTCCTACGCAAGGAGCGTCCTCATTGCAAAGCGGGGGGCCATGCCGAGGCATCTGTGAGTAACCGTGAGCTGAGCCCCAGGCCAGCTGCTGTTGAACTTTTCCCACCCTTCCCAGGTAAAACACCTGAATATGTAAAAGGGCTTGAAAGCCTAGAGGAAGGGCCGTGGAGCCACACCAGCGACAGCACGCAGGCCAACTTGGTGCCTGCAGGCCAGTCAGGATGGTCCTGGCCCTGGGTGCTCTTCTGGAAGCTTTCCATTGCCCTGCCTGAGATACCCCTCCTGTCCCGGCCCCCACTGCTTTGTTCCTTCCTCACCTCTGTCCGGAGAGAAATTCCAGCGGAAGGTATGGGTGACACATCCTCTTCATTACAGGTGGAAGCCTGGCAACTCCTGCAGAAAGTCCAGCAGAGACCCACTCACACCGGGCCACCCACAAAGCCGTGGCCCCTCACTCCCTCCCACCAGCACAGCCCCGACACTGCTGACGGGGCAGAGAATATGGAGTCAGGCACAGCTTCAGGGGCTATTGCTGCCTGCAGCGCTGTTTATATTGACCTCAACCCAGGCACACCTTGGGAGGGCCGGCCGGCAGGGTCAGGCTACCCAGGTCAGCTAAACCTCAGCCCTTAGGGAATCACATTGTTGAAAATGGACCTCGCTAAGGCAGAATAGAAGCCAAGGAATAAAAGGACACAATACCATTTGTAGCACCGTAGTTGTGTCTAGAGGTAAGCACGTGAGTTGTTGTAAGTCAGAAAGTGAAAGACACATATCATATCATATCTCTTATAGGTGTGACCGAAAAATGGATACCAGGGCAGATATTTCCACAGAGAAGGGCAATCACAGATTCATTCAACAAACTTATGGTTCACCAATGGAAAGGTGTGAGGATTGGTTTCATTATGATATTGGGGTTAACAGACATATACAAACACAGGTGACATATATAATCACCAAAGACCTACAGAATACCAAGAGAAGACTACTCAACATTCTGTCATAAGGTACATGGGAAAAGGATCCCAGGAAGAACAGACATATGTGTATGTGTAAAAGAACCACATCTTCCACACCTACAACAAGCCAAACATTGTAATCAAATTTGCTGTAATAAAAAATAAAAAAATTAAATTAAAAACACGAACAAGAAGTAGTGAGACAAACTTGAGGGGCTTTCTCCTGGCACATTCCATTCTAAATTCCAATCTAGAACACGACTTCCATTGAGGCTCTGTTGCCCCAGTAACCAGATTTGGTAAGGGAGACCTGCTGCCACCTTGTGGCCGTTTCACACAACAGCAGCTTTAATCCCAGCGCTAATGGTCAGTTGATATTCAAAATCATTGCAGGCCTGTAAATGACACCTGCCCTGAAAACAAATCCTGGGTTCATATATCGACCAAAAAATTCAAAGGACGTCCATATTTCAAAACGACAGTTTCAAAAGGCATATTTTACACACATTAGTGTTCTGCTTCTTTTTCTTTCTTTCTTTTTTTGTTAAAAAAACGGGAATGGCAAAAAGCATCCCTCAGAATGGGCGAAAATATTTGCAAACGAATCAATGGACAAAGGTTTAATCTCCAATATATATAAAGAGCTCATGCAGCTTAATATTAAAAAAACAAACAACCCAATACAAAAATGGGCAGAAGATCTAAAGAGACGTTTCTTCAAAGAAGACACAGAGATGGCCAAGACGCACATGAAAAGCTGCTCAACATCACTAATTATTAGAGAAATGCAAATCAAAACTACAATGAGGTATCACCTCACACCTGTTACAACTGACATCATCAGAAAATCTACAAACAACGAATTCCGGGGAGGGTGTGGACAAAAGGATCCCTCTTCCACTAGTGGTGGAAATGTAAATTGATACAGTCACGATGGAGAACAGTATGGAGTTTCCTTAAAAAAACTAGAAATAGAATTACCATATGATCCAGCAATCCCACTTCTGGGCATATACCCAGATAAAACCATAAATCAAAAAGGCACATTCACCACAATGCTCATTTCAGCACTATTTACAATAGCCAGGTAATGGAAGCAACCTAAATACCCACAGACAGACGAATGGATAAAGATGTGGTACATATATAAAATGGAATATTACTCAGCCATAAGAAGGAATGAAACTGGGTCATTTGTAGAGACGTCGATGGATCTAGAGACTGTCATACAGAATGAAGTAAGTCAGAAAGAGACAAACAAATATTGTATATTAATGCATATATGTGGAACCTAGAAAAATGGTACAGATGAACTGGTTTGCAGGGAAGAAATAGAGACACAGAGGTAGAGAACCCACGTATGGACACCAAGTGTGGGAAGCCATGGGGAGGTGGTGTGGGGGTGAGTTGGGAGATTGGGATTGACCTGTATACATGTATATGCATAAAATACATAACTAATAATAACCTGCTGTATAAAAAATAAATAAAATTAAATTTCAAAATTTTAAAAAATAAAATTTAAAAATAAAACTGAAAAAAGTTCTTCCCTTCACACAGATGTATTTATATGAATGAATAATTCCCATGCTTATATCTATAAATACATAAAAGAGGAATAAAACCTAACTTGAACCAAAAAAGAAAAAAAAAACCTGAACCCACGAGTTAGACAGAGGAAAACACAATCAGGGCACTTGCTCCATCGGTAAACACTTCTGAAATTCGTCAGAGGTGGGGAATCATCTCCCATAGAGCCAGCAGCCCACTCCTACGCAAGGAGCGTCCTCATTGCAAAGCGGGGGGCCATGCCAAGGCATCTGTGAGTAACCGTGAGCTGAGCCCCAGGCCAGCTGCTGTTGAACTTTTCCCACCCTTCCCAGGTAAAACACCTGAATATGTACAAGGGCTTGAAAGCCTAGAGGAAGGGCCGTGGAGCCACACCAGCGACAGAATGCAGGCCAACTTGGTGCCTGCAGGCCAGTCAGGATGGTCCTGGCCCTGGGCGCTCTTCTGGAAGCTTTCCATTGCCCTGCCTGAGATACCCCTCCTGTCCCGGCCCCCACTGCTTTTTTCCTTCCTCACCTCTGTCCGGAGAGAAATTCCAGCGGAAGGTATGGGTGACACATCCTCTTCATTACAGGTGGAAGCGTGGCAACTCCTGCAGAAAGTCCAGCAGAGACCCACTCACACCGGGCCACCCACAAAGCCGTGGCCCCTCACTCCCTCTCACCAGCACAGCCCCGACACTGCTGACGGGGCAGAGAATATGGAGTCAGGCACAGCTTCAGGGGCTATTGCTGCCTGCAGCGCTGTTTATATTGACCTCAACCCAGGCACACCTGGGGAGGGCCGGCCGGCAGGGTCAGGCTACCCAGGTCAGCTAATCCTCAGCCCTCAGGGAATCACATTGTTGAAAATGGACCTCGCTAAGGCAGAATAGAAGCCAAGGAATAATAGGACACAATGCCATTTGTAGCACCGTAGGTGTGTCTAGAGGTAAGCACGTGAGTTGTTGTAAGTCAGAAAGTGAAAGACACATATCATATCATATCTCTTATAGGTGTGACCGAAAAATGGATACCAGGGCAGATATTTCCACAGAGAAGGGCAATCACAGATTCATTCAACAAACTTATGGTTCACCAATGGAAAGGTGTGAGGATTGGTTTCATTATGATATTGGGGTTAACAGACATATACAAACACAGGTGACATATATAATCACCAAAGACCTACAGAATACCAAGAGAAGACTACTCAACATTCTGTCATAAGGTACATGGGAAAAGGATCCCAGGAAGAACAGACATATGTGTATGTGTAAAAGAACCACATCTTCCACACCTACAACAAGCCAAACATTGTAATCAAATTTGCTGTAATAAAAAATAAAAAATTAAATTAAAAACACAAACAAGAAGTAGTGAGACAAACTTGAGGGGCTTTCTCCTGGCACATTCCATTCTAAATTCCAATCTAGAACACGACTTCCATTGAGGCTCTGTTGCCCCAGTAACCAGATTTGGTAAGGGAGACCTGCTGCCACCTTGTGGCCGTTTCACACAACAGCAGCTTTAATCCCAGCACTAATGGTCAGTTGATATTCAAAATCATTGCAGGCCTGTAAATGACACCTGCCCTGAAAACAAATCCTGGGTTCATATATCGACCAAAAAATTCAAAGGACGTCCATATTTCAAAACGACAGTTTCAAAAGGCATATTTTACACACATTAGTGTTCTGCTTCTTTTTCTTTCTTTCTTTTTTTGTTAAAAAAACGGGAATGGCAAAAAGCATCCCTCAGAATGGGCGAAAATATTTGCAAACGAATCAATGGACAAAGGTTTAATCTCCAATATATATAAAGAGCTCATGCAGCTTAATATTAAAAAAACAAACAACCCAATACAAAAATGGGCAGAAGATCTAAAGAGACGTTTCTTCAAAGAAGACACAGAGATGGCCAAGACACACATGAAAAGCTGCTCAACATCACTAATTATTAGAGAAATGCAAATCAAATCTACAATGAGGTATCACCTCACACCTGTTACAACTGGCATCATCAGAAAATCTACAAACAACGAATTCTGGGGAGGGTGTGGACAAAAGGATCCCTCTTCCACTAGTGGTGGAAATGTAAATTGATACAGTCATGATGGAGAACAGTATGGAGTTTCCTTAAAAAATCTAGTAATAGAATTACCATATGATCCAGCAATCCCACTTCTGGGCATATACCCAGATAAAACCATAAATCAAAAAGGCACATTCAGCACAATGCTCATTTCAGCACTATTTACGATAGCCAGGTAATGGAAGCAACCTAAATACCCACGGACAGACGAATGGATAAAGATGTGGTACATATATAAAATGGAATATTACTCAGCCATAAGAAGGAATGAAACTGGGTCATTTGTAGAGACGTCGATGGATCTAGAGACTGTCATACAGAATGAAGTAAGTCAGAAAGAGACAAACAAATATTGTATATTAATGCATATATGTGGAACCTAGAAAAATGGTACAGATGAACTGGTTTGCAGGGAAGAAATAGAGACACAAAGGTAGAGAACACACGTATGGACACCAAGTGTGGGAAGCCATGGGGAGGTGTTGTTGGGGTGAGTTGGGAGATTGGGATTGACCTGTATACATGTATATGCATAAAATACATAACTAATAATAACCTGCTGTATAAAAAATAAATAAAATTAAATTTCAAAATTAAAAAAAATAAAATTTAAAAATAAAACAGAAAAAAGTTCTTCCCTTCACACAGATGTATTTATATGAATGAATTATTCCCATGCTTATATCTATAAATACATAAAAGAGGAATAAAATCTAACTTGAACCAAAAAAGAAAAAAAAAAAAACCTGAACCCACGAGTTAGACAGAGGAAAACACAATCAGGGCACTTGCTCCATCGGTAAACAATTCTGAAATTGGTCAGAGGTGGGGAATCATCTCCCATAGAGCCAGCAGCCCACTCCTACGCAAGGAGCGTCCTCATTGCAAAGCGGGGGGCCATGCCGAGGCATCTGTGAGTAACCGTGAGCTGAGCCCCAGGCCAGCTGCTGTTGAACTTTTCCCACCCTTCCCAGGTAAAACACCTGAATATGTACAAGGGCTTGGAAGCCTAGAGGAAGGGCCGTGGAGCCACACCAGTGACAGCACGCAGGCCAACTTGGTGCCTGCAGGCCTGTCAGGATGGTCCTGGCCCTGGGTGCTCTTCTGGAAGCTTTCCATTGCCCTGCCTGAGATACCCCTCCTGTCCCGGCCCCCACTGCTTTTTTCCTTCCTCACCTCTGTCCGGAGAGAAATTCCAGCGGAAGGTATGGGTGACACATCCTCTTCATTACAGGTGGAAGCCTGGCAACTCCTGCAGAAAGTCCAGCAGAGACCCACTCACACCGGGCCACCCACAAAGCCGTGGCCCCTCACTCCCTCCCACCAGCACAGCCCCGACACTGCTGACGGGGCAGAGAATATGGAGTCAGGCACAGCTTCAGGGGCTATTGCTGCCTGCAGCGCTGTTTATATTGACCTCAACCCAGGCACACCTGGGGAGGGCCGGCCGGCAGGGTCAGGCTACCCAGGTCAGCTAATCCTCAGCCCTCAGGGAATCACATTGTTGAAAATGGACCTCGCTAAGGCAGAATAGAAGCCAAGGAATAAAAGGACACAATGCCATTTGTAGCACCGTAGGTGTGTCTAGAGGTAAGCACGTGAGTTGTTGTAAGTCAGAAAGTGAAAGACACATATCATATCATATCTCTTATAGGTGTCACCGAAAAATGGATACCAGGGCAGATATTTCCACGGAGAAGGGCAATCACTGATTCATTCAACAAACTTATGGTTCACCAATGGAAAGGTGTGAGGATTGGTTTCATTATGATATTGGGGTTAACAGACATATACAAACACAGGTGACATATATAATCACCAAAGACCTACAGAATACCAAGAGAAGACTACTCAACATTCTGTCATAAGGTACATGGGAAAAGGATCCCAGGAAGAACAGACATATGTGTATGTGTAAAAGAACCACATCTTCCACACCTACAACAAGCCAAACATTGTAATCAAATTTGCTGTAATAAAAAATAAAAAATTAAGTTAAAAACACGAACAAGAAGTAGTGAGACAAACTTGAGGGGCTTTCTCCTGGCACATTCCATTCTAAATTCCAATCTAGAACACGACTTCCATTGAGGCTCTGTTGCCCCAGTAACCAGATTTGGTAAGGGAGACCTGCTGCCACCTTGTGGCCGTTTCACACAACAGCAGCTTTAATCCCAGCGCTAATGGTCAGTTGATATTCAAAATCATTGCAGGCCTGTAAATGACACCTGCCCTGAAAACAAATCCTGGGTTCATATATCGACCAAAAAATTCAAAGGACGTCCATATTTCAAAACGACAGTTTCAAAAGGCATATTTTACACACATTAGTGTTCTGCTTCTTTTCCTTTCTTTCTTTTTTTGTTAAAAAAATGGGAATGGCAAAAAGCATCCCCCAGAATGGGCGAAAATATTTGCAAACGAATCAATGGACAAAAGTTTAATCTCCAATATATATAAAGAGCACATGCAGCTTAATATTAAAAAAACAAACAACCCAATACAAAAATGGGCAGAAGATCTAAAGAGACGTTTCTTCAAAGAAGACACAGAGATGGCCAAGACGCCCATGAAAAGCTGCTCAACATCACTAATTATTAGAGAAATGCAAATCAAAACTACAATGAGGTATCACCTCACACCTGTTACAATTGGCATCATCAGAAAATCTACAAACAACGAATTCTGGGGAGGGTGTGGACAAAAGGATCCCTCTTCCACTAGTGGTGGAAATGTAAATTGATACAGTCACGATGGAGAACAGTATGGAGTTTCCTTAAAAAAACTAGAAATAGAATTACCATATGATCCAGCAAGCCCACTTCTGGGCATATACCCAGATAAAACCATAAATCAAAAAGGCACATTCACCACAATGCTCATTTCAGCACTATTTACGATAGCCAGGTAATGGAAGCAACCTAAATACCCACAGACAGACGAATGGATAAAGATGTGGTACATATATAAAATGGAATATTACTCAGCCATAAGAAGGAATGAAACTGGGTCATTTGTAGAGACGTCGATGGATCTAGAGACTGTCATACAGAATGAAGTAAGTCAGAAAGAGACAAACAAATATTGTATATTAATGCATATATGTGAAACCTAGAAAAATGGTACAGATGAACTGGTTTGCAGGGAAGAAATAGAGACACAGACGTAGAGAACACACGTATGGACACCAAGTGTGGGAAGCCATGGGGAGGTGGTGTTGGGGTGAGTTGGGAGATTGGGATTGACCTGTATACATGTATATGCATAAAATACATAACTAATAATAACCTGCTGTATAAAAAATAAATAAAATTAAATTTCAAAATTTTAAACAATAAAATTTAAAAATAAAACAGAAAAAAGTTCTTCCCTTCACACAGATGTATTTATATGAATGAATTATTCCCAAGCTTATATCTATAAATACATAAAAGAGGAATAAAATCTAACTTGAACCAAAAAAGAAAAAAAAAACCTGAACACACGAGTTAGACAGAGGAAAACACAATCAGGGCACTTGCTCCATCGGTAAACACTTCTGAAATTCTTCAGAGGTGGGGAATCATCTCCCATACAGCCAGCAGCCCACTCCTACGCAAGGAGCGTCCTCATTGCAAAGCGGGGGGCCATGCCGAGGCATCTGTGAGTAACCGTGAGCTGAGCCCCAGGCCAGCTGCTGTTGAACTTTTCCCACCCTTCCCAGGTAAAACACCTGAATATGTACAAGGGCTTGAAAGCCTAGAGGAAGGGCCGTGGAGCCACAACAGCGACAGCACGCAGGCCAACTTGGTGCCTGCAGGCCAGTCAGGATGGTCCTGGCCCTGGGCGCTCTTCTGGAAGCTTTCCATTGCCCTGCCTGAGATACCCCTCCTGTCCCGGCCCCCACTGCTTTTTTCCTTCCTCACCTCTGTCCGGAGAGAAATTCCAGCGGAAGGTATGGGTGACACATCCTCTTCATTACAGGTGGAAGCGTGGCAACTCCTGCAGAAAGTCCAGCAGAGACCCACTCACACCGGGCCACCCACAAAGCCGTGGCCCCTCACTCCCTCCCACCAGCACAGCCCCGACACTGCTGACCGGGCAGAGAATATGGAGTCAGGCACAGCTTCAGGGGCTATTGCTGCCTGCAGCGCTGTTTATATTGACCTCAACCCAGGCACACCTGGGGAGGGCCGGCCGGCAGGGTCAGGCTACCCAGGTCAGCTAATCCTCAGCCCTCAGGGAATCACATTGTTGAAAATGGACCTCGCTAAGGCAGAATAGAAGCCAAGGAATAAAAGGACACAATGCCATTTGTAGCACCGTAGGTGTGTCTAGAGGTAAGCACGTGAGTTGTTGTAAGTCAGAAAGTGAAAGACACATATCATATCATATCTCTTATAGGTGTGACCGAAAAATGGATACCAGGGCAGATATTTCCACGGAGAAGGGCAATCACAGATTCATTCAACAAACTTATGGTTCACCAATGGAAAGGTGTGAGGATTGGTTTCATTATGATATTGGGGTTAACAGACATATACAAACACAGGTGACATATATAATCACCAAAGACCTACAGAATACCAAGAGAAGACTACTCAACATTCTGTCATAAGGTACATGGGAAAAGGATCCCAGGAAGAACAGACATATGTGTATGTGTAAAAGAACCACATCTTCCACACCTACAACAAGCCAAACATTGTAATCAAATTTGCTGTAATAAAAAATAAAAAATTAAATTAAAAACACGAACAAGAAGTAGTGAGACAAACTTGAGGGGCTTTCTCCTGGCACATTCCATTCTAAATTCCAATCTAGAACACGACTTCCATTGAGGCTCTGTTGCCCCAGTAACCAGATTTGGTAAGGGAGACCTGCTGCCACCTTGTGGCCGTTTCACACAACAGCAGCTTTAATCCCAGCGCTAATGGTCAGTTGATATTCAAAATCATTGCAGGCCTGTAAATGACACCTGCCCTGAAAACAAATCCTGGGTTCATATATCGACCAAAAAATTCAAAGGACGTCCATATTTCAAAACGACAGTTTCAAAAGGCATATTTTACTCACATTAGTGTTCTGCTTCTTTTTCTTTCTTTCTTTTTTTGTTAAAAAAACGGGAATGGCAAAAAGCATCCCTCAGAATGGGCGAAAATATTTTCAAACGAATCAATGGACAAAAGTTTAATCTCCAATATATATAAAGAGCTCATGCAGCTTAATATTAAAAAAACAAACAACCCAATACAAAAATGGGCAGAAGATCTAAAGAGACGTTTCTTCAAAGAAGACACAGAGATGGCCAAGACGCACATGGAAAGCTGCTCAACATCACTAATTATTAGAGAAATGCAAATCAAAACTACAATGAGGTATCACCTCACACCTGTTACAATTGGCATCATCAGAAAATCTACAAACAACGAATTCTGGGGAGGGTGTGGACAAAAGGATCCCTCTTCCACTAGTGGTGGAAATGTAAATTGATACAGTCACGATGGAGAACAGTATGGAGTTTCCTTAAAAAAACTAGAAATAGAATTACCATATGATCCAGCAATCCCACTTCTGGGCATATACCCAGATAAAACCATAAATCAAAAAGGCACATTCACCACAATGCTCATTTCAGCACTATTTACGATAGCCAGGTAATGGAAGCAACCTAAATACCCACAGACAGACGAATGGATAAAGATGTGGTACATATATAAAATGGAATATTACTCAGCCATAAGAAGGAATGAAACTGGGTCATTTGTAGAGACGTCGATGGATCTAGAGACTGTCATACAGAATGAAGTAAGTCAGAAAGAGACAAACAAATATTGTATATTAATGCATATATGTGGAACCTAGAAAAATGGTACAGATGAACTGGTTTGCAGGGAAGAAATAGAGACACAGAGGTAGAGAACACACGTATGGACACCAAGTGTGGGAAGCCACGGGGAGGTGGTGTTGGGGTGAGTTGGGAGATTGGGATTGACCTGTATACATGTATATGCATAAAATACATAACTAATAATAACCTGCTGTATAAAAAATAAATAAAATTAAATTTCAAAATTTTAAAAAATAAAATTTAAAAATAAAACAGAAAAAAGTTCTTCCCTTCACACAGATGTATTTATATGAATGAATTATTTCCATGCTTATATCTATAAATACATAAAAGAGGCATAAAATCTAACTTGAACCAAAAAAGAAAAAAAAAAACCTGAACCCACGAGTTAGACAGAGGAAAACACAATCAGGGCACTTGCTCCATCGGTAAACAATTCTGAAATTGGTCAGAGGTGGGGAATCATCTCCCATAGAGCCAGCAGCTCACTCCTAAGCAAGGAGCGTCCTCATTGCAAAGCGGGGGGCCATGCCGAGGCATCTGTGAGTAACTGTGAGCTGAGCCCCAGGCCAGCTGCTGTTGAACTTTTCCCAACCTTCCCAGGTAAAACACCTGAATATGTACAAGGGCTTGAAAGCCTAGAGGAAGGGCCGTGGAGCCACACCAGCGACAGCATGCAGGCCAACTTGGTGCCTGCAGGCCAGTCAGGATGGTCCTGGCCCTGGGCGCTCTTCTGGAAGCTTTCCATTGCCCTGCCTGTGATACCCCTCCTGTCCCGGCCCCCACTGCTTTTTTTCTTCCTCACCTCTGTCCGGAGAGAAATTCCAGCGGAAGGTATGGGTGACACATCCTCTTCATTACAGGTGGAAGCCTGGCAACTCCTGCAGAAAGTCCAGCACAGACCCACTCACACCGGGCCACCCACAAAGCCGTGCCCCTCACTCCCTCCCACCAGCACAGCCCCGACACTGCTGACGGGGCAGAGAATATGGAGTCAGGCACAGCTTCAGGGGCTATTGCTGCCTGCAGCGCTGTTTATATTGACCTCAACCCAGGCACACCTTGGGAGGGCCGGCCGGCAGGGTCAGGCTACCCAGGTCAGCTAAACCTCAGCCCTTAGGGAATCACATTGTTGAAAATGGACCTCGCTAAGGCAGAATAGAAGCCAAGGAATAAAAGGACACAATACCATTTGTAGCACCGTAGGTGTGTCTAGAGGTAAGCACGTGAGTTGTTGTAAGTCAGAAAGTGAAAGACACATATCATATCATATCTCTTATAGGTGTGACCGAAAAATGGATACCAGGGCAGATATTTCCACGGAGAAGGGCAATCAGAGATTCATTCAACAAACTTATGGTTCACCAATGGAAAGGTGTGAGGATTGGTTTCATTATGATATTGGGGTTAACAGACATATACAAACACAGGTGACATATATAATCACCAAAGACCTACAGAATACCAAGAGAAGACTACTCAACATTCTGTCATAAGGTACATGGGAAAAGGATCCCAGGAAGAACAGACATATGTGTATGTGTAAAAGAACCACATCTTCCACACCTACAACAAGCCAAACATTGTAATCAAATTTGCTGTAATAAAAAATAAAAAAATTAAATTAAAAACACGAACAAGAAGTAGTGAGACAAACTTGAGGGGCTTTCTCCTGGCACATTCCATTCTAAATTCCAATCTAGAACACGACTTCCATTGAGGCTCTGTTGCCCCAGTAACCAGATTTGGTAAGGGAGACCTGCTGCCACCTTGTGGCCGTTTCACACAACAGCAGCTTTAATCCCAGCGCTAATGGTCAGTTGATATTCAAAATCATTGCAGGCCTGTAAATGACACCTGCCCTGAAAACAAATCCTGGGTTCATATATCGACCAAAAAATTCAAAGGACGTCCATATTTCAAAACGACAGTTTCAAAAGGCATATTTTACTCACATTAGTGTTCTGCTTCTTTTTCTTTCTTTCTTTTTTTGTTAAAAAAACGGGAATGGCAAAAAGCATCCCTCAGAATGGGCAAAAATATTTTCAAACGAATCAATGGACAAAAGTTTAATCTCCAATATATATAAAGAGCTCATGCAGCTTAATATTAAAAAAACAAACAACCCAATACAAAAATGGGCAGAAGATCTAAAGAGACGTTTCTTCAAAGAAGACACAGAGATGGCCAAGACGCACATGGAAAGCTGCTCAACATCACTAATTATTAGAGAAATGCAAATCAAAACTACAATGAGGTATCACCTCACACCTGTTACAATTGGCATCATCAGAAAATCTACAAACAACGAATTCTGGGGAGGGTGTGGACAAAAGGATCCCTCTTCCACTAGTGGTGGAAATGTAAATTGATACAGTCACGATGGAGAACAGTATGGAGTTTCCTTAAAAAAACTAGAAATAGAATTACCATATGATCCAGCAATCCCACTTCTGGGCATATACCCAGATAAAACCATAAATCAAAAAGGCACATTCACCACAATGCTCATTTCAGCACTATTTACGATAGCCAGGTAATGGAAGCAACCTAAATACCCACAGACAGACGAATGGATAAAGATGTGGTACATATATAAAATGGAATATTACTCAACCATAAGAAGGAATGAAACTGGGTCATTTGTAGAGACGTCGATGGATCTAGAGACTGTCATACAGAATGAAGTAAGTCAGAAAGAGACAAACAAATATTGTATATTAATGCATATATGTGGAACCTAGAAAAATGGTACAGATGAACTGGTTTGCAGGGAAGAAATAGAGACACAGAGGTAGAGAACCCACGTATGGACACCAAGTGTGGGAAGCCACGGGGAGGTGGTGTTGGGGTGAGTTGGGAGATTGGGATTGACCTGTATACATGTATATGCATAAAATACATAACTAATAATAACCTGCTGTATAAAAAATAAATAAAATTAAATTCCAAAATTTTAAAAAATAAAATTTAAAAATAAAACAGAAAAAAGTTCTTCCCTTCACACAGATGTATTTATATGAATGAATTATTCCCATGCTTATATCTATAAATACATAAAAGAGGAATAAAATCTAACTTGAACCAAAAAAGAAAAAAAAAAACCTGAACCCATGAGTTAGACAGAGGAAAACACAATCAGGGCACTTGCTCCATCGGTAAACAATTCTGAAATTGGTCAGAGGTGGGGAATCATCTCCCATAGAGCCAGCAGCCCACTCCTACGCAAGGAGCGTCCTCATTGCAAAGCGGGGGGCCATGCCGAGGCATCTGTGAGTAACCGTGAGCTGAGCCCCAGGCCAGCTGCTGTTGAACTTTTCCCACCCTTCCCAGGTAAAACACCTGAATATGTACAAGGGCTTGAAAGCCTAGAGGAAGGGCCGTGGAGCCACACCAGCGACAGCACGCAGGCCAACTTGGTGCCTGCAGGCCAGTCAGGATGGTCCTGGCCCTGGGCGCTCTTCTGGAAGCTTTCCATTGCCCTGCCTGAGATACCCCTCCTGTCCCGGCCCCCACTGCTTTTTTCCTTCCTCACCTCTGTCCGGAGAGAAATTCCAGCGGAAGGTATGGGTGACACATCCTCTTCATTACAGGTGGAAGCGTGGCAACTCCTGCAGAAAGTCCAGCAGAGACCCACTCACACCGGGCCACCCACAAAGCCGTGGCCCCTCACTCCCTCCCACCAGCACAGCCCCGACACTGCTGACGGGGCAGAGAATATGGAGTCAGGCACAGCTTCAGGGGCTATTGCTGCCTGCAGCGCTGTTTATATTGACCTCAACCCAGGCACACCTGGGGTGGGCCGGCCGGCAGGGTCAGGCTACCCAGGTCAGCTAATCCTCAGCCCTCAGGGAATCACATTGTTGAAAATGGACCTCGCTAAGGCAGAATAGAAGCCAAGGAATAAAAGGACACAATGCCATTTGTAGCACCGTAGGTGTGTCTAGAGGTAAGCACGTGAGTTGTTGTAAGTCAGAAAGTGAAAGACACATATCATATCATATCTCTTATAGGTGTGACCGAAAAATGGATACCAGGGCAGATATTTCCACGGAGAAGGGCAATCACAGATTCATTCAACAAACTTATGGTTCACCAATGGAAAGGTGTGAGGATTGGTTTCATTATGATATTGGGGTTAACAGACATATACAAACACAGGTGACATATATAATCACCAAAGACCTACAGAATACCAAGAGAAGACTACTCAACATTCTGTCATAAGGTACATGGGAAAAGGATCCCAGGAAGAACAGACATATGTGTATGTGTAAAAGAACCACATCTTCCACACCTACAACAAGCCAAACATTGTAATCAAATTTGCTGTAATAAAAAATAAAAAATTAAATTAAAAACACGAACAAGAAGTAGTGAGACAAACTTGAGGGGCTTTCTCCTGGCACATTCCATTCTAAATTCCAATCTAGAACACGACTTCCATTGAGGCTCTGTTGCCCCAGTAACCAGATTTGGTAAGGGAGACCTGCTGCCACCTTGTGGCCGTTTCACACAACAGCAGCTTTAATCCCAGCGCTAATGGTCAGTTGATATTCAAAATCATTGCAGGCCTGTAAATGACACCTGCCCTGAAAACAAATCCTGGGTTCATATATCGACCAAAAAATTCAAAGGACGTCCATATTTCAAAACGACAGTTTCAAAAGGCATATTTTACTCACATTAGTGTTCTGCTTCTTTTTCTTTCTTTCTTTTTTTGTTAAAAAAACGGGAATGGCAAAAAGCATCCCTCAGAATGGGCGAAAATATTTTCAAACGAATCAATGGACAAAAGTTTAATCTCCAATATATATAAAGAGCTCATGCAGCTTAATATTAAAAAAACAAACAACCCAATACAAAAATGGGCAGAAGATCTAAAGAGACGTTTCTTCAAAGAAGACACAGAGATGGCCAAGACGCACATGAAAAGCTGCTCAACATCACTAATTATTAGAGAAATGCAAATCAAAACTACAATGAGGTATCACCTCACACCTGTTACAATTGGCATCATCAGAAAATCTACAAACAACGAATTCTGGGGAGGGTGTGGACAAAAGGATCCCTCTTCCACTAGTGGTGGAAATGTAAATTGATACAGTCACGATGGAGAACAGTATGGAGTTTCCTTAAAAAAACTAGAAATAGAATTACCATATGATCCAGCAAGCCCACTTCTGGGCATATACCCAGATAAAACCATAAATCAAAAAGGCACATTCACCACAATGCTCATTTCAGCACTATTTACGATAGCCAGGTAATGGAAGCAACCTAAATACCCACAGACACACGAATGGATAAAGATGTGGTACATATATAAAATGGAATATTACTCAGCCATAAGAAGGAATGAAACTGGGTCATTTGTAGAGACGTCGATGGATCTAGAGACTGTCATACAGAATGAAGTAAGTCAGAAAGAGACAAACAAATATTGTATATTAATGCATATATGTGGAACCTAGAAAAATGGTACAGATGAACTGGTTTGCAGGGAAGAAATAGAGACACAGAGGTAGAGAACCCACGTATGGACACCAAGTGTGGGAAGCCACGGGGAGGTGGTGTTGGGGTGAGTTGGGAGATTGGGATTGACCTGTATACATGTATATGCATAAAATACATAACTAATAATAACCTGATGTATAAAAAATAAATAAAATTAAATTTCAAAATTTTAAAAAATAAAATTTAAAAATAAAACAGAAAAAAGTTCTTCCCTTCACACAGATGTATTTATATGAATGAATTATTTCCATGCTTATATCTATAAATACATAAAAGAGGCATAAAATCTAACTTGAACCAAAAAAGAAAAAAAAAAAACCTGAACCCATGAGTTAGACAGAGGAAAACACAATCAGGGCACTTGCTCCATCGGTAAACAATTCTGAAATTGGTCAGAGGTGGGGAATCATCTCCCATAGAGCCAGCAGCCCACTCCTACGCAAGGAGCGTCCTCATTGCAAAGCGGGGGGCCATGCCGAGGCATCTGTGAGTAACCGTGAGCTGAGCCCCAGGCCAGCTGCTGTTGAATTTTTCCCACCCTTCCCAGGTAAAACACCTGAATATGTACAAGGGCTTGAAAGCCTAGAGGAAGGGCCGTGGAGCCACACCAGCGACAGCACGCAGGCCAACTTGGTGCCTGCAGGCCAGTCAGGATGGTCCTGGCCCTGGGCGCTCTTCTGGAAGCTTTCCATTGCCCTGCCTGAGATACCCCTCCTGTCCCGGCCCCCACTGCTTTTTTCCTTCCTCACCTCTGTCCGGAGAGAAATTCCAGCGGAAGGTATGGGTGACACATCCTCTTCATTACAGGTGGAAGCGTGGCAACTCCTGCAGAAAGTCCAGCAGAGACCCACTCACACCGGGCCACCCACAAAGCCGTGGCCCCTCACTCCCTCCCACCAGCACAGCCCCGACACTGCTGACGGGGCAGAGAATATGGAGTCAGGCACAGCTTCAGGGGCTATTGCTGCCTGCAGCGCTGTTTATATTGACCTCAACCCAGGCACACCTGGGGTGGGCCGGCCGGCAGGGTCAGGCTACCCAGGTCAGCTAATCCTCAGCCCTCAGGGAATCACATTGTTGAAAATGGACCTCGCTAAGGCAGAATAGAAGCCAAGGAATAAAAGGACACAATGCCATTTGTAGCACCGTAGGTGTGTCTAGAGGTAAGCACGTGAGTTGTTGTAAGTCAGAAAGTGAAAGACACATATCATATCATATCTCTTATAGGTGTGACCGAAAAATGGATACCAGGGCAGATATTTCCACGGAGAAGGGCAATCACAGATTCATTCAACAAACTTATGGTTCACCAATGGAAAGGTGTGAGGATTGGTTTCATTATGATATTGGGGTTAACAGACATATACAAACACAGGTGACATATATAATCACCAAAGACCTACAGAATACCAAGAGAAGACTACTCAACATTCTGTCATAAGGTACATGGGAAAAGGATCCCAGGAAGAACAGACATATGTGTATGTGTAAAAGAACCACATCTTCCACACCTACAACAAGCCAAACATTGTAATCAAATTTGCTGTAATAAAAAATAAAAAATTAAATTAAAAACACGAACAAGAAGTAGTGAGACAAACTTGAGGGGCTTTCTCCTGGCACATTCCATTCTAAATTCCAATCTAGAACACGACTTCCATTGAGGCTCTGTTGCCCCAGTAACCAGATTTGGTAAGGGAGACCTGCTGCCACCTTGTGGCCGTTTCACACAACAGCAGCTTTAATCCCAGCGCTAATGGTCAGTTGATATTCAAAATCATTGCAGGCCTGTAAATGACACCTGCCCTGAAAACAAATCCTGGGTTCATATATCGACCAAAAAATTCAAAGGACGTCCATATTTCAAAACGACAGTTTCAAAAGGCATATTTTACTCACATTAGTGTTCTGCTTCTTTTTCTTTCTTTCTTTTTTTGTTAAAAAAACGGGAATGGCAAAAAGCATCCCTCAGAATGGGCGAAAATATTTTCAAACGAATCAATGGACAAAAGTTTAATCTCCAATATATATAAAGAGCTCATGCAGCTTAATATTAAAAAAACAAACAACCCAATACAAAAATGGGCAGAAGATCTAAAGAGACGTTTCTTCAAAGAAGACACAGAGATGGCCAAGACGCACATGAAAAGCTGCTCAACATCACTAATTATTAGAGAAATGCAAATCAAAACTACAATGAGGTATCACCTCACACCTGTTACAATTGGCATCATCAGAAAATCTACAAACAACGAATTCTGGGGAGGGTGTGGACAAAAGGATCCCTCTTCCACTAGTGGTGGAAATGTAAATTGATACAGTCACGATGGAGAACAGTATGGAGTTTCCTTAAAAAAACTAGAAATAGAATTACCATATGATCCAGCAAGCCCACTTCTGGGCATATACCCAGATAAAACCATAAATCAAAAAGGCACATTCACCACAATGCTCATTTCAGCACTATTTACGATAGCCAGGTAATGGAAGCAACCTAAATACCCACAGACAGACGAATGGATAAAGATGTGGTACATATATAAAATGGAATATTACTCAGCCATAAGAAGGAATGAAACTGGGTCATTTGTAGAGACGTCGATGGATCTAGAGACTGTCATACAGAATGAAGTAAGTCAGAAAGAGACAAACAAATATTGTATATTAATGCATATATGTGGAACCTAGAAAAATGGTACAGATGAACTGGTTTGCAGGGAAGAAATAGAGACACAGAGGTAGAGAACCCACGTATGGACACCAAGTGTGGGAAGCCACGGGGAGGTGGTGTTGGGGTGAGTTGGGAGATTGGGATTGACCTGTATACATGTATATGCATAAAATACATAACTAATAATAACCTGCTGTATAAAAAATAAATAAAATTAAATTTCAAAATTTTAAAAAATAAAATTTAAAAATAAAACAGAAAAAAGTTCTTCCCTTCACACAGATGTATTTATATGAATGAATTATTTCCATGCTTATATCTATAAATACATAAAAGAGGCATAAAATCTAACTTGAACCAAAAAAGAAAAAAAAAAACCTGAACCCACGAGTTAGACAGAGGAAAACACAATCAGGGCACTTGCTCCATCGGTAAACAATTCTGAAATTGGTCAGAGGTGGGGAATCATCTCCCATAGAGCCAGCAGCTCACTCCTACGCAAGGAGCGTCCTCATTGCAAAGCGGGGGGCCATGCCGAGGCATCTGTGAGTAACCGTGAGCTGAGCCCCAGGCCAGCTGCTGTTGAACTTTTCCCACCCTTCCCAGGTAAAACACCTGAATATGTACAAGGGCTTGAAAGCCTAGAGGAAGGGCCGTGGAGCCACACCAGCGACAGCATGCAGGCCAACTTGGTGCCTGCAGGCCAGTCAGGATGGTCCTGGCCCTGGGCGCTCTTCTGGAAGCTTTCCATTGCCCTGCCTGAGATACCCCTCCTGTCCCGGCCCCCACTGCTTTTTTCCTTCCTCACCTGTGTCCGGAGAGAAATTCCAGCGGAAGGTATGGGTGACACATCCTCTTCATTACAGGTGGAAGCGTGGCAACTCCTGCAGAAAGTCCAGCAGAGACCCACTCACACCGGGCCACCCACAAAGCCGTGGCCCCTCACTCCCTCCCACCAGCACAGCCCCGACACTGCTGACGGGGCAGAGAATATGGAGTCAGGCACAGCTTCAGGGGCTATTGCTGCCTGCAGCGCTGTTTATATTGACCTCAACCCAGGCACACCTTGGGAGGGCCGGCCGGCAGGGTCAGGCTACCCAGGTCAGCTAAACCTCAGCCCTTAGGGAATCACATTGTTGAAAATGGACCTCGCTAAGGCAGAATAGAAGCCAAGGAATAAAAGGACACAATACCATTTGTAGCACCGTAGGTGTGTCTAGAGGTAAGCACGTGAGTTGTTGTAAGTCAGAAAGTGAAAGACACATATCATATCATATCTCTTATAGGTGTGACCGAAAAATGGATACCAGGGCAGATATTTCCACGGAGAAGGGCAATCAGAGATTCATTCAACAAACTTATGGTTCACCAATGGAAAGGTGTGAGGATTGGTTTCATTATGATATTGGGGTTAACAGACATATACAAACACAGGTGACATATATAATCACCAAAGACCTACAGAATACCAAGAGAAGACTACTCAACATTCTGTCATAAGGTACATGGGAAAAGGATCCCAGGAAGAACAGACATATGTGTATGTGTAAAAGAACCACATCTTCCACACCTACAACAAGCCAAACATTGTAATCAAATTTGCTGTAATAAAAAATAAAAAAAATTAAATTAAAAACACGAACAAGAAGTAGTGAGACAAACTTGAGGGGCTTTCTCCTGGCACATTCCATTCTAAATTCCAATCTAGAACACGACTTCCATTGAGGCTCTGTTGCCCCAGTAACCAGATTTGGTAAGGGAGACCTGCTGCCACCTTGTGGCCGTTTCACACAACAGCAGCTTTAATCCCAGCGCTAATGGTCAGTTGATATTCAAAATCATTGCAGGCCTGTAAATGACACCTGCCCTGAAAACAAATCCTGGGTTCATATATCGACCAAAAAATTCAAAGGACGTCCATATTTCAAAACGACAGTTTCAAAAGGCATATTTTACACACATTAGTGTTCTGCTTCTTTTTCTTTCTTTCTTTTTTTGTTAAAAAAACGGGAATGGCAAAAAGCATCCCTCAGAATGGGCGAAAATATTTGCAAACGAATCAATGGACAAAGGTTTAATCTCCAATATATATAAAGAGCTCATGCCGCTTAATATTAAAAAAACAAACAACCCAATACAAAAATGGGCAGAAGATCTAAAGAGACGTTTCTTCAAAGAAGACACAGAGATGGCCAAGACGCACATGAAAAGCTGCTCAACATCACTAATTATTAGAGAAATGCAAATCAAATCTACAATGAGGTATCACCTCACACCTGTTACAACTGGCATCATCAGAAAATCTACAAACAACGAATTCTGGGGAGGGTGTGGACAAAAGGATCCCTCTTCCACTAGTGGTGGAAATGTAAATTAATACAGTCACGATGGAGAACAGTATGGAGTTTCCTTAAAAAATCTAGTAATAGAATTACCATATGATCCAGCAATCCCACTTCTGGGCATATACCCAGAGAAAACCATAAATCAAAAAGGCACATTCACCACAATGCTCATTTCAGCACTATTTACGATAGCCAGGTAATGCAAACAACCTAAATACCCACAGACAGACGAATGGATAAAGATGTGGTACATATATAAAATGGAATATTACTCAGCCATAAGAAGGAATGAAACTGGGTCATTTGTAGAGACGTCGATGGATCTAGAGACTGTCATACAGAATGAAGTAAGTCAGAAAGAGACAAACAAATATTGTATATTAATGCATATATGTGGAACCTAGAAAAATGGTACAGATGAACTGGTTTGCAGGGAAGAAATAGAGACACAGAGGTAGAGAACACACGTATGGACACCAAGTGTGGGAAGCCATGGGGAGGTGGTGTTGGGGTGAGTTGGGAGATTGGGATTGAACTGTATACATGTATATGCATAAAATACATAACTAATAATAACCTGCTGTATAAAAAATAAATACAATTAAATTTCAAAATTTAAAAAAATAAAATTTAAAAATAAAACAGAAAAAAGTTCTTCCCTTCACACAGATGTATTTATATGAATGAATTATTCCCATGCTTATATCTATAAATACATAAAAGAGGAATAAAATCTAACTTGAATCAAAAAAAAAAAAAATACCTGAACCCACGAGTTAGACAGAGGAAAACACAATCAGGGCACTTGCTCCATCGGTAAACAATTCTGAAATTGGTCAGAGGTGGGGAATCATGCCCCATAGAGCCAGCAGCCCACTCCTACGCAAGGAGCGTCCTCATTGCAAAGCGGGGGGCCATGCCGAGGCATCTGTGAGTAACCGTGAGCTGAGCCCCAGGCCAGCTGCTGTTGAACTTTTCCCACCCTTCCCAGGTAAAACACCTGAATATGTACAAGGGCTTGAAAGCCTAGAGGAAGGGCCGTGGAGCCACACCAGCGACAGCACGAAGGCCAACTTGGTGCCTGCAGGCCAGTCAGGATGGTCCTGGCCCTGGGCGCTCTTCTGGAAGCTTTCCATTGCCCTGCCTGAGATACCCCTCCTGTCCCGGCCCCCACTGCTTTTTTCCTTCCTCACCTCTGTCCGGAGAGAAATTCCAGCGGAAGGTATGGGTGACACATCCTCTTCATTACAGGTGGAAGCCTGGCAACTCCTGCAGAAAGTCCAGCAGAGACACACTCACACCGGGCCACCCACAAAGCCGTGGCCCCTCACTCCCTCCCACCAGCACAGCCCCGACACTGCTGACGGGGCAGAGAATATGGAGTCAGGCACAGCTTCAGGGGCTATTGCTGCCTGCAGCGCTGTTTATATTGACCTCAACCCAGGCACACCTGGGGTGGGCCGGCCGGCAGGGTCAGGCTACCCAGGTCAGCTAATCCTCAGCCCTCAGGGAATCACATTGTTGAAAATGGACCTCGCTAAGGCAGAATAGAAGCCAAGGAATAAAAGGACACAATGCCATTTGTAGCACCGTAGGTGTGTCTAGAGGTAAGCACGTGAGTTGTTGTAAGTCAGAAAGTGAAAGACACATATCATATCATATCTCTTATAGGTGTGACCGAAAAATGGATACCAGGGCAGATATTTCCACGGAGAAGGGCAATCACAGATTCATTCAACAAACTTATGGTTCACCAATGGAAAGGTGTGAGGATTGGTTTCATTATGATATTGGGGTTAACAGACATATACAAACACAGGTGACATATATAATCACCAAAGACCTACAGAATACCAAGAGAAGACTACTCAACATTCTGTCATAAGGTACATGGGAAAAGGATCCCAGGAAGAACAGACATATGTGTATGTGTAAAAGAACCACATCTTCCACACCTACAACAAGCCAAACATTGTAATCAAATTTGCTGTAATAAAAAATAAAAAATTAAATTAAAAACACGAACAAGAAGTAGTGAGACAAACTTGAGGGGCTTTCTCCTGGCACATTCCATTCTAAATTCCAATCTAGAACACGACTTCCATTGAGGCTCTGTTGCCCCAGTAACCAGATTTGGTAAGGGAGACCTGCTGCCACCTTGTGGCCGTTTCACACAACAGCAGCTTTAATCCCAGCGCTAATGGTCAGTTGATATTCAAAATCATTGCAGGCCTGTAAATGACACCTGCCCTGAAAACAAATCCTGGGTTCATATATCGACCAAAAAATTCAAAGGACGTCCATATTTCAAAACGACAGTTTCAAAAGGCATATTTTACTCACATTAGTGTTCTGCTTCTTTTTCTTTCTTTCTTTTTTTGTTAAAAAAACGGGAATGGCAAAAAGCATCCCTCAGAATGGGCGAAAATATTTTCAAACGAATCAATGGACAAAAGTTTAATCTCCAATATATATAAAGAGCTCATGCAGCTTAATATTAAAAAAACAAACAACCCAATACAAAAATGGGCAGAAGATCTAAAGAGACGTTTCTTCAAAGAAGACACAGAGATGGCCAAGACGCACATGAAAAGCTGCTCAACATCACTAATTATTAGAGAAATGCAAATCAAAACTACAATGAGGTATCACCTCACACCTGTTACAATTGGCATCATCAGAAAATCTACAAACAACGAATTCTGGGGAGGGTGTGGACAAAAGGATCCCTCTTCCACTAGTGGTGGAAATGTAAATTGATACAGTCACGATGGAGAACAGTATGGAGTTTCCTTAAAAAAACTAGAAATAGAATTACCATATGATCCAGCAAGCCCACTTCTGGGCATATACCCAGATAAAACCATAAATCAAAAAGGCACATTCACCACAATGCTCATTTCAGCACTATTTACGATAGCCAGGTAATGGAAGCAACCTAAATACCCACAGACACACGAATGGATAAAGATGTGGTACATATATAAAATGGAATATTACTCAGCCATAAGAAGGAATGAAACTGGGTCATTTGTAGAGACGTCGATGGATCTAGAGACTGTCATACAGAATGAAGTAAGTCAGAAAGAGACAAACAAATATTGTATATTAATGCATATATGTGGAACCTAGAAAAATGGTACAGATGAACTGGTTTGCAGGGAAGAAATAGAGACACAGAGGTAGAGAACCCACGTATGGACACCAAGTGTGGGAAGCCACGGGGAGGTGGTGTTGGGGTGAGTTGGGAGATTGGGATTGACCTGTATACATGTATATGCATAAAATACATAACTAATAATAACCTGCTGTATAAAAAATAAATAAAATTAAATTTCAAAATTTTAAAAAATAAAATTTAAAAATAAAACAGAAAAAAGTTCTTCCCTTCACACAGATGTATTTATATGAATGAATTATTTCCATGCTTATATCTATAAATACATAAAAGAGGCATAAAATCTAACTTGAACCAAAAAAGAAAAAAAAAAACCTGAACCCACGAGTTAGACAGAGGAAAACACAATCAGGGCACTTGCTCCATCGGTAAACAATTCTGAAATTGGTCAGAGGTGGGGAATCATCTCCCATAGAGCCAGCAGCTCACTCCTACGCAAGGAGCGTCCTCATTGCAAAGCGGGGGGCCATGCCGAGGCATCTGTGAGTAACCGTGAGCTGAGCCCCAGGCCAGCTGCTGTTGAACTTTTCCCACCCTTCCCAGGTAAAACACCTGAATATGTACAAGGGCTTGAAAGCCTAGAGGAAGGGCCGTGGAGCCACACCAGCGACAGCATGCAGGCCAACTTGGTGCCTGCAGGCCAGTCAGGATGGTCCTGGCCCTGGGCGCTCTTCTGGAAGCTTTCCATTGCCCTGCCTGAGATACCCCTCCTGTCCCGGCCCCCACTGCTTTTTTCCTTCCTCACCTGTGTCCGGAGAGAAATTCCAGCGGAAGGTATGGGTGACACATCCTCTTCATTACAGGTGGAAGCGTGGCAACTCCTGCAGAAAGTCCAGCAGAGACCCACTCACACCGGGCCACCCACAAAGCCGTGGCCCCTCACTCCCTCCCACCAGCACAGCCCCGACACTGCTGACGGGGCAGAGAATATGGAGTCAGGCACAGCTTCAGGGGCTATTGCTGCCTGCAGCGCTGTTTATATTGACCTCAACCCAGGCACACCTTGGGAGGGCCGGCCGGCAGGGTCAGGCTACCCAGGTCAGCTAAACCTCAGCCCTTAGGGAATCACATTGTTGAAAATGGACCTCGCTAAGGCAGAATAGAAGCCAAGGAATAAAAGGACACAATACCATTTGTAGCACCGTAGGTGTGTCTAGAGGTAAGCACGTGAGTTGTTGTAAGTCAGAAAGTGAAAGACACATATCATATCATATCTCTTATAGGTGTGACCGAAAAATGGATACCAGGGCAGATATTTCCACGGAGAAGGGCAATCAGAGATTCATTCAACAAACTTATGGTTCACCAATGGAAAGGTGTGAGGATTGGTTTCATTATGATATTGGGGTTAACAGACATATACAAACACAGGTGACATATATAATCACCAAAGACCTACAGAATACCAAGAGAAGACTACTCAACATTCTGTCATAAGGTACATGGGAAAAGGATCCCAGGAAGAACAGACATATGTGTATGTGTAAAAGAACCACATCTTCCACACCTACAACAAGCCAAACATTGTAATCAAATTTGCTGTAATAAAAAATAAAAAAAATTAAATTAAAAACACGAACAAGAAGTAGTGAGACAAACTTGAGGGGCTTTCTCCTGGCACATTCCATTCTAAATTCCAATCTAGAACACGACTTCCATTGAGGCTCTGTTGCCCCAGTAACCAGATTTGGTAAGGGAGACCTGCTGCCACCTTGTGGCCGTTTCACACAACAGCAGCTTTAATCCCAGCGCTAATGGTCAGTTGATATTCAAAATCATTGCAGGCCTGTAAATGACACCTGCCCTGAAAACAAATCCTGGGTTCATATATCGACCAAAAAATTCAAAGGACGTCCATATTTCAAAACGACAGTTTCAAAAGGCATATTTTACACACATTAGTGTTCTGCTTCTTTTTCTTTCTTTCTTTTTTTGTTAAAAAAACGGGAATGGCAAAAAGCATCCCTCAGAATGGGCGAAAATATTTGCAAACGAATCAATGGACAAAGGTTTAATCTCCAATATATATAAAGAGCTCATGCCGCTTAATATTAAAAAAACAAACAACCCAATACAAAAATGGGCAGAAGATCTAAAGAGACGTTTCTTCAAAGAAGACACAGAGATGGCCAAGACGCACATGAAAAGCTGCTCAACATCACTAATTATTAGAGAAATGCAAATCAAATCTACAATGAGGTATCACCTCACACCTGTTACAACTGGCATCATCAGAAAATCTACAAACAACGAATTCTGGGGAGGGTGTGGACAAAAGGATCCCTCTTCCACTAGTGGTGGAAATGTAAATTAATACAGTCACGATGGAGAACAGTATGGAGTTTCCTTAAAAAATCTAGTAATAGAATTACCATATGATCCAGCAATCCCACTTCTGGGCATATACCCAGAGAAAACCATAAATCAAAAAGGCACATTCACCACAATGCTCATTTCAGCACTATTTACGATAGCCAGGTAATGCAAACAACCTAAATACCCACAGACAGACGAATGGATAAAGATGTGGTACATATATAAAATGGAATATTACTCAGCCATAAGAAGGAATGAAACTGGGTCATTTGTAGAGACGTCGATGGATCTAGAGACTGTCATACAGAATGAAGTAAGTCAGAAAGAGACAAACAAATATTGTATATTAATGCATATATGTGGAACCTAGAAAAATGGTACAGATGAACTGGTTTGCAGGGAAGAAATAGAGACACAGAGGTAGAGAACACACGTATGGACACCAAGTGTGGGAAGCCATGGGGAGGTGGTGTTGGGGTGAGTTGGGAGATTGGGATTGAACTGTATACATGTATATGCATAAAATACATAACTAATAATAACCTGCTGTATAAAAAATAAATACAATTAAATTTCAAAATTTAAAAAAATAAAATTTAAAAATAAAACAGAAAAAAGTTCTTCCCTTCACACAGATGTATTTATATGAATGAATTATTCCCATGCTTATATCTATAAATACATAAAAGAGGAATAAAATCTAACTTGAATCAAAAAAAAAAAAAATACCTGAACCCACGAGTTAGACAGAGGAAAACACAATCAGGGCACTTGCTCCATCGGTAAACAATTCTGAAATTGGTCAGAGGTGGGGAATCATGCCCCATAGAGCCAGCAGCCCACTCCTACGCAAGGAGCGTCCTCATTGCAAAGCGGGGGGCCATGCCGAGGCATCTGTGAGTAACCGTGAGCTGAGCCCCAGGCCAGCTGCTGTTGAACTTTTCCCACCCTTCCCAGGTAAAACACCTGAATATGTACAAGGGCTTGAAAGCCTAGAGGAAGGGCCGTGGAGCCACACCAGCGACAGCACGAAGGCCAACTTGGTGCCTGCAGGCCAGTCAGGATGGTCCTGGCCCTGGGCGCTCTTCTGGAAGCTTTCCATTGCCCTGCCTGAGATACCCCTCCTGTCCCGGCCCCCACTGCTTTTTTCCTTCCTCACCTCTGTCCGGAGAGAAATTCCAGCGGAAGGTATGGGTGACACATCCTCTTCATTACAGGTGGAAGCCTGGCAACTCCTGCAGAAAGTCCAGCAGAGACACACTCACACCGGGCCACCCACAAAGCCGTGGCCCCTCACTCCCTCCCACCAGCACAGCCCCGACACTGCTGACGGGGCAGAGAATATGGAGTCAGGCACAGCTTCAGGGGCTATTGCTGCCTGCAGCGCTGTTTATATTGACCTCAACCCAGGCACACCTGGGGTGGGCCGGCCGGCAGGGTCAGGCTACCCAGGTCAGCTAATCCTCAGCCCTCAGGGAATCACATTGTTGAAAATGGACCTCGCTAAGGCAGAATAGAAGCCAAGGAATAAAAGGACACAATGCCATTTGTAGCACCGTAGGTGTGTCTAGAGGTAAGCACGTGAGTTGTTGTAAGTCAGAAAGTGAAAGACACATATCATATCATATCTCTTATAGGTGTGACCGAAAAATGGATACCAGGGCAGATATTTCCACGGAGAAGGGCAATCACAGATTCATTCAACAAACTTATGGTTCACCAATGGAAAGGTGTGAGGATTGGTTTCATTATGATATTGGGGTTAACAGACATATACAAACACAGGTGACATATATAATCACCAAAGACCTACAGAATACCAAGAGAAGACTACTCAACATTCTGTCATAAGGTACATGGGAAAAGGATCCCAGGAAGAACAGACATATGTGTATGTGTAAAAGAACCACATCTTCCACACCTACAACAAGCCAAACATTGTAATCAAATTTGCTGTAATAAAAAATAAAAAATTAAATTAAAAACACGAACAAGAAGTAGTGAGACAAACTTGAGGGGCTTTCTCCTGGCACATTCCATTCTAAATTCCAATCTAGAACACGACTTCCATTGAGGCTCTGTTGCCCCAGTAACCAGATTTGGTAAGGGAGACCTGCTGCCACCTTGTGGCCGTTTCACACAACAGCAGCTTTAATCCCAGCGCTAATGGTCAGTTGATATTCAAAATCATTGCAGGCCTGTAAATGACACCTGCCCTGAAAACAAATCCTGGGTTCATATATCGACCAAAAAATTCAAAGGACGTCCATATTTCAAAACGACAGTTTCAAAAGGCATATTTTACTCACATTAGTGTTCTGCTTCTTTTTCTTTCTTTCTTTTTTTGTTAAAAAAACGGGAATGGCAAAAAGCATCCCTCAGAATGGGCGAAAATATTTTCAAACGAATCAATGGACAAAAGTTTAATCTCCAATATATATAAAGAGCTCATGCAGCTTAATATTAAAAAAACAAACAACCCAATACAAAAATGGGCAGAAGATCTAAAGAGACGTTTCTTCAAAGAAGACACAGAGATGGCCAAGACGCACATGAAAAGCTGCTCAACATCACTAATTATTAGAGAAATGCAAATCAAAACTACAATGAGGTATCACCTCACACCTGTTACAATTGGCATCATCAGAAAATCTACAAACAACGAATTCTGGGGAGGGTGTGGACAAAAGGATCCCTCTTCCACTAGTGGTGGAAATGTAAATTGATACAGTCACGATGGAGAACAGTATGGAGTTTCCTTAAAAAAACTAGAAATAGAATTACCATATGATCCAGCAAGCCCACTTCTGGGCATATACCCAGATAAAACCATAAATCAAAAAGGCACATTCACCACAATGCTCATTTCAGCACTATTTACGATAGCCAGGTAATGGAAGCAACCTAAATACCCACAGACACACGAATGGATAAAGATGTGGTACATATATAAAATGGAATATTACTCAGCCATAAGAAGGAATGAAACTGGGTCATTTGTAGAGACGTCGATGGATCTAGAGACTGTCATACAGAATGAAGTAAGTCAGAAAGAGACAAACAAATATTGTATATTAATGCATATATGTGGAACCTAGAAAAATGGTACAGATGAACTGGTTTGCAGGGAAGAAATAGAGACACAGAGGTAGAGAACCCACGTATGGACACCAAGTGTGGGAAGCCACGGCGAGGTGGTGTTGGGGTGAGTTGGGAGATTGGGATTGACCTGTATACATGTATATGCATAAAATACATAACTAATAATAACCTGCTGTATAAAAAATAAATAAAATTAAATTTCAAAATTTTAAAAAATAAAATTTAAAAATAAAACAGAAAAAAGTTCTTCCCTTCACACAGATGTATTTATATGAATGAATTATTTCCATGCTTATATCTATAAATACATAAAAGAGGCATAAAATCTAACTTGAACAAAAAAAGAAAAAAAAAAAACCTGAACCCACGAGTTAGACAGAGGAAAACACAATCAGGGCACTTGCTCCATCGGTAAACAATTCTGAAATTGGTCAGAGGTGGGGAATCATCTCCCATAGAGCCAGCAGCTCACTCCTACGCAAGGAGCGTCCTCATTGCAAAGCGGGGGGCCATGCCGAGGCATCTGTGAGTAACCGTGAGCTGAGCCCCAGGCCAGCTGCTGTTGAACTTTTCCCACCCTTCCCAGGTAAAACACCTGAATATGTACAAGGGCTTGAAAGCCTAGAGGAAGGGCCGTGGAGCCACACCAGCGACAGCATGCAGGCCAACTTGGTGCCTGCAGGCCAGTCAGGATGGTCCTGGCCCTGGGCGCTCTTCTGGAAGCTTTCCATTGCCCTGCCTGAGATACCCCTCCTGTCCCGGCCCCCACTGCTTTTTTCCTTCCTCACCTGTGTCCGGAGAGAAATTCCAGCGGAAGGTATGGGTGACACATCCTCTTCATTACAGGTGGAAGCGTGGCAACTCCTGCAGAAAGTCCAGCAGAGACCCACTCACACCGGGCCACCCACAAAGCCGTGGCCCCTCACTCCCTCCCACCAGCACAGCCCCGACACTGCTGACGGGGCAGAGAATATGGAGTCAGGCACAGCTTCAGGGGCTATTGCTGCCTGCAGCGCTGTTTATATTGACCTCAACCCAGGCACACCTTGGGAGGGCCGGCCGGCAGGGTCAGGCTACCCAGGTCAGCTAAACCTCAGCCCTTAGGGAATCACATTGTTGAAAATGGACCTCGCTAAGGCAGAATAGAAGCCAAGGAATAAAAGGACACAATACCATTTGTAGCACCGTAGGTGTGTCTAGAGGTAAGCACGTGAGTTGTTGTAAGTCAGAAAGTGAAAGACACATATCATATCATATCTCTTATATGTGTGACCGAAAAATGGATACCAGGGCAGATATTTCCACGGAGAAGGGCAATCAGAGATTCATTCAACAAACTTATGGTTCACCAATGGAAAGGTGTGAGGATTGGTTTCATTATGATATTGGGGTTAACAGACATATACAAACACAGGTGACATATATAATCACCAAAGACCTACAGAATACCAAGAGAAGACTACTCAACATTCTGTCATAAGGTACATGGGAAAAGGATCCCAGGAAGAACAGACATATGTGTATGTGTAAAAGAACCACATCTTCCACACCTACAACAAGCCAAACATTGTAATCAAATTTGCTGTAATAAAAAATAAAAAAAATTAAATTAAAAACACGAACAAGAAGTAGTGAGACAAACTTGAGGGGCTTTCTCCTGGCACATTCCATTCTAAATTCCAATCTAGAACACGACTTCCATTGAGGCTCTGTTGCCCCAGTAACCAGATTTGGTAAGGGAGACCTGCTGCCACCTTGTGGCCGTTTCACACAACAGCAGCTTTAATCCCAGCGCTAATGGTCAGTTGATATTCAAAATCATTGCAGGCCTGTAAATGACACCTGCCCTGAAAACAAATCCTGGGTTCATATATCGACCAAAAAATTCAAAGGACGTCCATATTTCAAAACGACAGTTTCAAAAGGCATATTTTACACACATTAGTGTTCTGCTTCTTTTTCTTTCTTTCTTTTTTTGTTAAAAAAACGGGAATGGCAAAAAGCATCCCTCAGAATGGGCGAAAATATTTGCAAACGAATCAATGGACAAAGGTTTAATCTCCAATATATATAAAGAGCTCATGCCGCTTAATATTAAAAAAACAAACAACCCAATACAAAAATGGGCAGAAGATCTAAAGAGACGTTTCTTCAAAGAAGACACAGAGATGGCCAAGACGCACATGAAAAGCTGCTCAACATCACTAATTATTAGAGAAATGCAAATCAAATCTACAATGAGGTATCACCTCACACCTGTTACAACTGGCATCATCAGAAAATCTACAAACAACGAATTCTGGGGAGGGTGTGGACAAAAGGATCCCTCTTCCACTAGTGGTGGAAATGTAAATTAATACAGTCACGATGGAGAACAGTATGGAGTTTCCTTAAAAAATCTAGTAATAGAATTACCATATGATCCAGCAATCCCACTTCTGGGCATATACCCAGAGAAAACCATAAATCAAAAAGGCACATTCACCACAATGCTCATTTCAGCACTATTTACGATAGCCAGGTAATGCAAACAACCTAAATACCCACAGACAGACGAATGGATAAAGATGTGGTACATATATAAAATGGAATATTACTCAGCCATAAGAAGGAATGAAACTGGGTCATTTGTAGAGACGTCGATGGATCTAGAGACTGTCATACAGAATGAAGTAAGTCAGAAAGAGACAAACAAATATTGTATATTAATGCATATATGTGGAACCTAGAAAAATGGTACAGATGAACTGGTTTGCAGGGAAGAAATAGAGACACAGAGGTAGAGAACACACGTATGGACACCAAGTGTGGGAAGCCATGGGGAGGTGGTGTTGGGGTGAGTTGGGAGATTGGGATTGAACTGTATACATGTATATGCATAAAATACATAACTAATAATAACCTGCTGTATAAAAAATAAATACAATTAAATTTCAAAATTTAAAAAAATAAAATTTAAAAATAAAACAGAAAAAAGTTCTTCCCTTCACACAGATGTATTTATATGAATGAATTATTCCCATGCTTATATCTATAAATACATAAAAGAGGAATAAAATCTAACTTGAATCAAAAAAAAAAAAAAATACCTGAACCCACGAGTTAGACAGAGGAAAACACAATCAGGGCACTTGCTCCATCGGTAAACAATTCTGAAATTGGTCAGAGGTGGGGAATCATCTCCCATAGAGCCAGCAGCCCACTCCTACGCAAGGAGCGTCCTCATTGCAAAGCGGGGGGCCATGCCGAGGCATCTGTGAGTAACCGTGAGCTGAGCCCCAGGCCAGCTGCTGTTGAACTTTTCCCACCCTTCCCAGGTAAAACACCTGAATATGTACAAGGGCTTGAAAGCCTAGAGGAAGGGCCGTGGAGCCACACCAGCGACAGCACGAAGGCCAACTTGGTGCCTGCAGGCCAGTCAGGATGGTCCTGGCCCTGGGCGCTCTTCTGGAAGCTTTCCATTGCCCTGCCTGAGATACCCCTCCTGTCCCGGCCCCCACTGCTTTTTTCCTTCCTCACCTCTGTCCGGAGAGAAATTCCAGCGGAAGGTATGGGTGACACATCCTCTTCATTACAGGTGGAAGCCTGGCAACTCCTGCAGAAAGTCCAGCAGAGACACACTCACACCGGGCCACCCACAAAGCCGTGGCCCCTCACTCCCTCCCACCAGCACAGCCCCGACACTGCTGACGGGGCAGAGAATATGGAGTCAGGCACAGCTTCAGGGGCTATTGCTGCCTGCAGCGCTGTTTATATTGACCTCAACCCAGGCACACCTGGGGAGGGCCGGCCGGCAGGGTCAGGCTACCCAGGTCAGCTAATCCTCAGCCCTCAGGGAATCACATTGTTGAAAATGGACCTCGCTAAGGCAGAATAGAAGCCAAGGAATAAAAGGACACAATGCCATTTGTAGCACCGTAGGTGTGTCTAGAGGTAAGCACGTGAGTTGTTGTAAGTCAGAAAGTGAAAGACACATATCATATCATATCTCTTATAGGTGTGACCGAAAAATGGATACCAGGGCAGATATTTCCACGGAGAAGGGCAATCACAGATTCATTCAACAAACTTATGGTTCACCAATGGAAAGGTGTGAGGATTGGTTTCATTATGATATTGGGGTTAACAGACATATACAAACACAGGTGACATATATAATCACCAAAGACCTACAGAATACCAAGAGAAGACTACTCAACATTCTGTCATAAGGTACATGGGAAAAGGATCCCAGGAAGAACAGACATATGTGTATGTGTAAAAGAACCACATCTTCCACACCTACAACAAGCCAAACATTGTAATCAAATTTGCTGTAATAAAAAATAAAAAAATTAAATTAAAAACACGAACAAGAAGTAGTGAGACAAACTTGAGGGGCTTTCTCCTGGCACATTCCATTCTAAATTCCAATCTAGAACACGACTTCCATTGAGGCTCTGTTGCCCCAGTAACCAGATTTGGTAAGGGAGACCTGCTGCCACCTTGTGGCCGTTTCACACAACAGCAGCTTTAATCCCAGCGCTAATGGTCAGTTGATATTCAAAATCATTGCAGGCCTGTAAATGACACCTGCCCTGAAAACAAATCCTGGGTTCATATATCGACCAAAAAATTCAAAGGACGTCCATATTTCAAAACGACAGTTTCAAAAGGCATATTTTACTCACATTAGTGTTCTGCTTCTTTTTCTTTCTTTCTTTTTTTGTTAAAAAAACGGGAATGGCAAAAAGCATCCCTCAGAATGGGCGAAAATATTTTCAAACGAATCAATGGACAAAAGTTTAATCTCCAATATATATAAAGAGCTCATGCAGCTTAATATTAAAAAAACAAACAACCCAATACAAAAATGGGCAGAAGATCTAAAGAGACGTTTCTTCAAAGAAGACACAGAGATGGCCAAGACGCACATGGAAAGCTGCTCAACATCACTAATTATTAGAGAAATGCAAATCAAAACTACAATGAGGTATCACCTCACACCTGTTACAATTGGCATCATCAGAAAATCTACAAACAACGAATTCTGGGGAGGGTGTGGACAAAAGGATCCCTCTTCCACTAGTGGTGGAAATGTAAATTGATACAGTCACGATGGAGAACAGTATGGAGTTTCCTTAAAAAAACTAGAAATAGAATTACCATATGATCCAGCAATCCCACTTCTGGGCATATACCCAGATAAAACCATAAATCAAAAAGGCACATTCAACCACAATGCTCATTTCAGCACTATTTACGATAGCCAGGTAATGGAAGCAACCTAAATACCCACAGACAGACGAATGGATAAAGATGTGGTACATATATAAAATGGAATATTACTCAACCATAAGAAGGAATGAAACTGGGTCATTTGTAGAGACGTCGATGGATTTAGAGCCTGTCATACAGAATGAAGTAAGTCAGAAAGAGACAAACAAATATTGTATATTAATGCATATATGTGGAACCTAGAAAAATGGTACAGATGAACTGGTTTGCAGGGAAGAAATAGAGACACAGAGGTAGAGAACACACGTATGGACACCAAGTGTGGGAAGCCATGGGGAGGTGGTGTTGGGGTGAGTTGGGAGATTGGGATTGACCTGTATACATGTATATGCATAAAATACATTACTAATAGTAACCTGCTGTATAAAAAATAAATAAAATTAAATTTCAAAATTTTAAAAAATAAAATTTAAAAATAAAACAGAAAAAAGTTCTTCCCTTCACACAGATGTATTTATATGAATGAATTATTTCCATGCTTATATCTATAAATACATAAAGAGGAATAAAATCTAACTTGAACCAAAAAAGAAAAAAAAAACCTGAACCCACGAGTTAGACAGAGGAAAACACAATCAGGGCACTTGCTCCATCGGTAAACAATTCTGAAATTGGTCAGAGGTGGGGAATCATCTCCCATAGAGCTAGCAGCCCACTCCTACGCAATGAGCGTCCTCATTGCAAAGCGGGGGGCCATGCCGAGGCATCTGTGAGTAACCGTGAGCTGAGCCCCAGGCCAGCTGCTGTTGAACTTTTCCCACCTTTCCCAGGTAAAACACCTGAATATGTACAAGGGCTTGAAAACCTAGAGGAAGGGCCGTGGAGCCACACCAGCGACAGCACGCAGGCCAACTTGGTGCCTGCAGGCCAGTCAGGATGGTCCTGGCCCTGGGCGCTCTTCTGGAAGCTTTCCATTGCCCTGCCTGAGATACCCCTCCTGTCCCGGCCCCCACTGCCTTTTTCCTTCCTCACCTCTGTGCGGAGAGAAATTCCAGCGGAAGGTATGGGTGACACATCCTCTTCATTACAGGTGGAAGCCTGGCAACTCCTGCAGAAAGTCCAGCAGAGACCCACTCACACCGGGCCACCCACAAAGCCGTGGCCCCTCACTCCCTCCCACCAGCACAGCCCCGACACTGCTGACGGGGCAGAGAATATGGAGTCAGGCACAGCTTCAGGGGCTATTGCTGCCTGCAGCGCTGTTTATATTGACCTCAACCCAGGCACACCTGGGGAGGGCCGGCCGGCAGGGTCAGGCTACCCAGGTCAGCTAATCCTCAGCCCTCAGGGAATCACATTGTTGAAAATGGACCTCGCTAAGGCAGAATAGAAGCCAAGGAATAAAAGGACACAATGCCATTTGTAGCACCGTAGGTGTGTCTAGAGGTAAGCACGTGAGTTGTTGTAAGTCAGAAAGTGAAAGACACATATCATATCATATCTCTTATAGGTGTGACCGAAAAATGGATACCAGGGCAGATATTTCCACGGAGAAGGGCAATCAGAGATTCATTCAACAAACTTATGGTTCACCAATGGAAAGGTGTGAGGATTGGTTTCATTATGATATTGGGGTTAACAGACATATACAAACACAGGTGACATATATAATCACCAAAGACCTACAGAATACCAAGAGAAGACTACTCAACATTCTGTCATAAGGTACATGGGAAAAGGATCCCAGGAAGAGTAGACATATGTGTATGTGTAAAAGAACCACATCTTCCACACCTACAACAAGCCAAACATTGTAATCAAATTTGCTGTAATAAAAAATAAAAAATTAAATTAAAAACACGAACAAGAAGTAGTGAGGCAAACTTGAGGGGCTTTCTCCTGGCACATTCCATTCTAAATTCCAATCTAGAACACGACTTCCATTGAGGCTCTGTTGCCCCAGTAACCAGATTTGGTAAGGGAGACCTGCTGCCACCTTGTGGCCGTTTCACACTACAGCAGCTTTAATCCCAGCGCTAATGGTCAGTTGATATTCAAAATCATTGCAGGCCTGTAAATGACACCCGCCCTGAAAACAAATCCTGGGTTCATATATCAACCAAAAAATTCAAAGGACGTCCATATTTCAAAACGACAGTTTCAAAAGGCATATTTTACACACATTAGTGTTCTGCTTCTTTTCCTTTCTTTCTTTTTCTGTTAAAAAAACGGGAATGGCAAAAAGCATCCCTCAGAATGGGCGAAAATATTTGCAAACGAATCAATGGAGAAAAGTTTAATCTCCAATATATATAAAGAGCTCATGCAGCTTAATATTAAAAAAACAAACAACCCAATACAAAAATGGGCAGAAGATCTAAAGAGACGTTTCTTCAAAGAAGACACAGAGATGGCCAAGACGCACATGAAAAGCTGCTCAACATCACTAATTATTAGAGAAATGCAAATCAAAACTACAATGAGGTATCACCTCACACCTGTTACAATCGGCATCATCAGAAAATCTACAAACAACGAATTCTTGGGAGGGTGTGGACAAAAGGATCCCTCTTCCACTAGTGGTGGAAATGTAAATTGATACAGTCACGATGGAGAACAGTATGGAGTTTCCTTAAAAAAACTAGAAATAGAATTGCCATATGATTCAGCAATCCCACTTCTGCGCATATACCCAGAGAAAACCATAAATCAAAAAGGCACATTCACCACAATGCTCATTTCAGCACTATTTACGATAGCCAGGTAATGGAAGCAACCTAAATACCCACAGACAGACGAATGGATAAAGATGTGGTACATATATAAAATGGAATATTACTCAGCCATAAGAAGGAATGAAACTGGGTCATTTGTAGAGACGTCGATGGATCTAGAGACTGTCATACAGAATGAAGTAAGTCAGAAAGAGACAAACAAATATTGTATATTAATGCATATATGTGGAACCTAGAAAAATGGTACAGATGAACTGGTTTGCAGGGAAGAAATAGAGACACAGAGGTAGAGAACACACGTATGGACACCAAGTGTGGGAAGCCATGGGGAGGTGGTGTTGGGGTGAGTTGGGAGATTGGGATTGACCTGTATACATGTATATGCATAAAATACATAACTAATAATAACCTGCTGTATAAAAAATAAATAAAATTAAATTTCAAAATTTTAAGCAATAAAATTTAAAAATAAAACAGAAAAAAGTTCTTCCCTTCACACAGATGTATTTATATGAATGAATTATTTCCATGCTTATATCTATAAATACATAAAAGAGGAATAAAATCTAACTTGAACCAGAAAAGAAAAAAAAAAAACCTGAACACACGAGTTAGACAGAGGAAAACACAATCAGGGCACTTGCTCCATCGGTAAACAATTCTGAAATTGGTCAGAGGTGGGGAATCATCTCCCATAGAGCCAGCAGCCCACTCCTACGCAAGGATCGTCCTCATTGCAAAGCGGGGGGCCATGCCGAGGCATCTGTGAGTAACCGTGAGCTGAGCCCCAGGCCAGCTGCTGTTGAACTTTTCCCACCCTTCCCAGGTAAAACACCTGAATATGTACAAGGGCTTGAAAGCCTAGAGGAAGGGCCGTGGAGCCACACCAGTGACAGCACGCAGGCCAACTTGGTGCCTGCAGGCCAGTCAGGATGCTCCTAGCCCTGGGCGCTCTTCTGGAAGCTTTCCATTGCCCTGCCTGAGATACCCCTCCTGTCCCGGCCCCCACTGCTTTTTTCCTTCCTCACCTCTGTCCGGAGAGAAATTCCAGCGGAATGTATGGGTGACACATTCTCTTCATTACAGGTGGAAGCCTGGCAACTCCTGCAGAAAGTCCAGCAGAGACCCACTCACACCGGGCCACCCACAAAGCCGTGGCCCTTCACTCCCTCCCACCAGCACAGCCCCGACACTGCTGACGGGGCAGAGAATATGGAGTCAGGCACAGCTTCAGGGGCTATTGCTGCCTGCAGTGCTGTTTATATTGACCTCAACCCAGGCACACCTGGGGAGGGCTGGCCGGCAGGGTCAGGCTACCCAGGTCAGCTAATCCTCAGCCCTCAGGGAATCACATTGTTGAAAATGCACCTCGCTAAGGCAGAATAGAAGCCAAGGAATAAAAGGACACAATGCCATTTGTAGCACCGTAGGTGTGTCTAGAGGTAAGCACGTGAGTTGTTGTAAGTCAGAAAGTGAAAGACACATATCATATCATATCTCTTATAGGTGTGACCGAAAAATGGATACCAGGGCAGATATTTCCACGGAGAAGGGCAATCACAGATTCATTCAACAAACTTATGGTTCACCAATGGAAAGGTGTGAGGATTGGTTTCATTATGATATTGGGGTTAACAGACATATACAAACACAGGTGACATATATAATCACCAAAGACCTACAGAATACCAAGAGAAGACTACTCAACATTCTGTCATAAGGTACATGGGAAAAGGATCCCAGGAAGAACAGACATATGTGTATGTGTAAAAGAACCACATCTTCCACACCTACAACAAGCCAAACATTGTAATCAAATTTGCTGTAATAAAAAATAAAAAATTAAATTAAAAACACGAACAAGAAGTAGTGAGACAAACTTGAGGGGCTTTCTCCTGGCACATTCCATTCTAAATTCTAATCTAGAACACGACTTCCATTGAGGCTCTGTTGCCCCAGTAACCAGATTTGGTAAGGGAGACCTGCTGCCACCTTGTGGCCGTTTCACACAACAGCAGCTTTAATCCCAGCGCTAATGGTCAGTTGATATTCAAAATCATTGCAGGCCTGTAAATGACACCTGCCCTGAAAACAAATCCTGGGTTCATATATCGACCAAAAAATTCAAAGGACGTCCATATTTCAAAACGACAGTTTCAAAAGGCATATTTTACACACATTAGTGTTCTGCTTCTTTTTCTTTCTTTCTTTTTTTGTTAAAAAAACGGGAATGGCAAAAAGCATCCCTCAGAATGGGCGAAAATATTTGCAAACGAATCAATGGACAAAGGTTTAATCTCCAATATATATAAAGAGCTCATGCAGCTTAATATTAAAAAAACAAACAACCCAATACAAAAATGGGCAGAAGATCTAAAGAGACGTTTCTTCAAAGAAGACACAGAGATGGCCAAGACACACATGAAAAGCTGCTCAACATCACTAATTATTAGAGAAATGCAAATCAAATCTACAATGAGGTATCACCTCACACCTGTTACAACTGGCATCATCAGAAAATCTACAAACAACGAATTCTGGGGAGGTTGTGGACAAAAGGATCCCTCTTCCACTAGTGGTGGAAATGTAAATTGATACAGTCACGATGGAGAACAGTATGGAGTTTCCTTAAAAAAACTAGAAATAGAATTACCATATGATTCAGCAATCCCACTTCTGGGCATATACCCAGAGAAAACCATAAATCAAAAAGGCAAATTCACCACAATGCTCATTTCAGCACTATTTACGATAGCCAGGTAATGGAAGCAACCTAAATACCCACAGACAGACGAATGGATAAAGATGTGGTACATATATAAAATGGAATATTACTCAACCATAAGAAGGAATGAAACTGGGTCATTTGTAGAGACGTCGATGGATTTAGAGCCTGTCATACAGAATGAAGTAAGTCAGAAAGAGACAAACAAATACTGTATATTAATGCATATATGTGGAACCTAGAAAAATGGTACAGATGAACTGGTTTGCAGGGAAGAAATAGAGACACAGAGGTAGAGAACACACGTATGGACACCAAGTGTGGGAAGCCATGGGGAGGTGGTGTTGGGGTGAGTTGGGAGATTGGGATTGACCTGTATACATGTATATGCATAAAATACATTACTAATAGCAACCTGCTGTATAAAAAATAAATAAAATTAAATTTCAAAATTTTAAAAAATAAAATTTAAAAATAAAACAGAAAAAAGTTCTTCCCTTCACACAGATGTATTTATATGAATGAATTATTTCCATGCTTATATCTATAAATACATAAAAGAGGAATAAAATCTAACTTGAACCAAAAAAGAAAAAAAAAAACCTGAACCCACGAGTTAGACAGAGGAAAACACAATCAGGGCACTTGCTCCATCGGTAAACAATTCTGAAATTGGTCAGAGGTGGGGAATCATCTCCCATAGAGCTAGCAGCCCACTCCTACGCAAGGAGCGTCCTCATTGCAAAGCGGGGGGCCATGCCGAGGCATCTGTGAGTAACCGTGAGCTGAGCCCCAGGCCAGCTGCTGTTGAACTTTTCCCACCTTTCCCAGGTAAAACACCTGAATATGTACAAGGGCTTGAAAACCTAGAGGAAGGGCCGTGGAGCCACACCAGCGACAGCACGCAGGCCAACTTGGTGCCTGCAGGCCAGTCAGGATGGTCCTGGCCCTGGGCGCTCTTCTGGAAGCTTTCCATTGCCCTGCCTGAGATACCCCTCCTGTCCCGGCCCCCACTGCCTTTTTCCTTCCTCACCTCTGTGCGGAGAGAAATTCCAGCGGAAGGTATGGGTGACACATCCTCTTCATTACAGGTGGAAGCCTGGCAACTCCTGCAGAAAGTCCAGCAGAGACCCACTCACACCGGGCCACCCACAAAGCCGTGGCCCCTCACTCCCTCCCACCAGCACAGCCCCGACACTGCTGATGGGGCAGAGAATATGGAGTCAGGCACAGCTTCAGGGGCTATTGCTGCCTGCAGCGCTGTTTATATTGACCTCAACCCAGGCACACCTGGGGAGGGCCGGCCGGCAGGGTCAGGCTACCCAGGTCAGCTAATCCTCAGCCCTCAGGGAATCACATTGTTGAAAATGGACCTCGCTAAGGCAGAATAGAAGCCAAGGAATAAAAGGACACAATGCCATTTGTAGCACCGTAGTTGTGTCTAGAGGTAAGCACGTGAGTTTTTGTAAGTCAGAAAGTGAAAGACACATATCATATCATATCTCTTATAGGTGTGACCGAAAAATGGATACCAGGGCAGATATTTCCACGGAGAAGGGCAATCAGAGATTCATTCAACAAACTTATGGTTCACCAATGGAAAGGTGTGAGGATTGGTTTCATTATGATATTGGGGTTAACAGACATATACAAACACAGGTGACATATATAATCACCAAAGATCTACAGAATACCAAGAGAAGACTACTCAACATTCTGTCATAAGGTACATGGGAAAAGGATCCCAGGAAGAACAGACATATGTGTATGTGTAAAAGAACCACATCTTCCACACCTACAACAAGCCAATCATTGTAATCAAATTTGCTGTAATAAAAAATAAAAAAAATAAATTAAAAACACGAACAAGAAGTAGTGAGACAAACTTGAGGGGCTTTCTCCTGGCACATTCCATTCTAAATTCCAATCTAGAACACGACTTCCATTGAGGCTCTGTTGCCCCAGTAACCAGATTTGGTAAGGGAGACCTGCTGCCACCTTGTGGCCTTTTCACACAACAGCAGCTTTAATCCCAGCGCTAATGGTCAGTTGATATTCAAAATCATTGCAGGCCTGTAAATGACACCTGCCCTGAAAACAAATCCTGGGTTCATATATCAACCAAAAAATTCAAAGGACGTCCATATTTCAAAACGACAGTTTCAAAAGGCATATTTTACACACATTAGTGTTCTGCTTCTTTTCCTTTCTTTCTTTTTTTGTTAAAAAAACGGGAATGGCAAAAAGCATCCCTCAGAATGGGCGAAAATATTTGCAAACGAATCAATGGACAAAAGTTTAATCTCCAATATATATAAAGAGCTCATGCAGCTTAATATTAAAAAAACAAACAACCCAATACAAAAATGGGCAGAAGATCTAAAGAGACGTTTCTTCAAAGAAGACACAGAGATGGTCAAGACGCACATGAAAAGCTGCTCAACATCACTAATTATTAGAGAAATGCAAATCAAAACTACAATGAGGTATCACCTCACACCTGTTACAATTGGCATCATCAGAAAATCTACAAACAACGAATTCTGGGGAGGGTGTGGACAAAAGGATCCCTCTTCCACTAGTGGTGGAAATGTAAATTGATACAGTCACGATGGAGAACAGTATGGAGTTTCCTTAAAAAAACTAGAAATAGAATTACCATATGATCCAGCAATCCCACTTCTGGGCATATACCCAGAGAAAACCATAAATCAAAAAGGCACATTCACCACAATGCTCATTTCAGCACTTTTACGATAGCCAGGTAATGGAAGCAACCTAAATACCCACAGACAGACGAATGGATAAAGATGTGGTACATATATAAAATGGAATATTACTCAGCCATAAGAAGGAATGAAACTGGGTCATTTGTAGAGACGTCGATGGATCTAGAGACTGTCATACAGAATGAAGTAAGTCAGAAAGAGACAAACAAATATTGTATATTAATGCATATATGTGGAACCTAGAAAAATGGTACAGATGAACTGGTTTGCAGGGAAGAAATAGAGACACAGAGGTAGAGAACACACGTATGGACACCAAGTGTGGGAAGCCATGGGGAGGTGGTGTTGGGGTGAGTTGGGAGATTGGGATTGACCTGTATACATGTATATGCATAAAATACATAACTAATAATAACCTGCTGTATAAAAAATAAATAAAATTAAATTTCAAAATTTTAAAAAATAAAATTTAAAAATAAAACAGAAAAAAGTTCTTCCCTTCACACAGATGTATTTATATGAATGAATTATTTCCATGCTTATATCTATAAATACATAAAAGAGGAATAAAATCTAACTTGAACCAAAAAAGAAAAAAAAAACCTGAACCCACGAGTTAGACAGAGGAAAACACAATCAGGGCACTTGCTCCATCGGTAAACAATTCTGAAATTGGTCAGAGGTGGGGAATCATCTCCCATAGAGCCAGCAGCCCACTCCTACGCAAGGAGCGTCATCATTGCAAAGTGGGGGGCCATGCCGAGGCATCTGTGAGTAACCGTGAGCTGAGCCCCAGGCCAGCTGCTGTTGAACTTTTCCCACCCTTCCCAGGTAAAACACCTGAATATGTACAAGGGCTTGAAAGCCTAGAGGAAGGGCCGTGGAGCCACACCAGCGACAGCACGCAGGCCAACTTGGTGCCTGCAGGCCAGTCAGGATGGTCCTGGCCCTGGGCGCTCTTCTGGAAGCTTTCCATTGCCCTGCCTGAGATACCCCTCCTGTCCCGGCCCCCACTGCTTTTTTCCTTCCTCACCTCTGTCCGGAGAGAAATTCCAGCGGAAGGTATGGGTGACACATCCTCTTCATTACAGGTGGAAGCCTGGCAACTCCTGCAGAAAGTCCAGCAGAGACCCACTCACACCGGGCCACCCACAAAGCCGTGGCCCCTCACTCCCTCCCACCAGCACAGCCCCGACACTGCTGACGGGGCAGAGAATATGGAGTCAGGCACAGCTTCAGGGGCTATTGCTGCCTGCAGCGCTGTTTATATTGACCTCAACCCAGGCACACCTGGGGAGGGCCGGCCGGCAGGGTCAGGCTACCCAGGTCAGCTAATCCTCAGCCCTCAGGGAATCACATTGTTGAAAATGGACCTCGCTAAGGCAGAATAGAAGCCAAGGAATAAAAGGACACAATGCCATTTGTAGCACCGTAGGTGTGTCTAGAGGTAAGCACGTGAGTTGTTGTAAGTCAGAAAGTGAAAGACACATATCATATCATATCTCTTATAGGTGTGACCGAAAAATGGATACCAAGGCAGATATTTCCACGGAGAAGGGCAATCACAGATTCATTTAACAAACTTATGGTCACCAATGGAAAGGTGTGAGGATTGGTTTCATTATGATATTGGGGTTAACAGACATATACAAACACAGGTGACATATATAATCACCAAAGTCCTACAGAATACCAAGAGAAGACTACTCAACATTCTGTCATAAGGTACATGGGAAAAGGATCCCAGGAAGAGTAGACATATGTGTATGTGTAAAAGAACCACATCTTCCACACCTACAACAAGCCAAACATTGTAATCAAATTTGCTGTAATAAAAAATAAAAAATTAAATTAAAAACACGAACAAGAAGTAGTGAGGCAAACTTGAGGGGCTTTCTCCTGGCACATTCCATTCTAAATTCCAATCTAGAACACGACTTCCATTGAGGCTCTGTTGCCCCAGTAACCAGATTTGGTAAGGGAGACCTGCTGCCACCTTGTGGCCGTTTCACACAACAGCAGCTTTAATCCCAGCGCTAATGGTCAGTTGATATTCAAAATCATTGCAGGCCTGTAAATGACACCTGCCCTGAAAACAAATCCTGGGTTCATATATCAACCAAAAAATTCAAAGGACGTCCATATTTCAAAACGACAGTTTCAAGAGGCATATTTTACACACATTAGTGTTCTGCTTCTTTTTCTTTCTTTCTTTTTTTGTTAATAAAACGGGAATGGCAAAAAGCATCCCTCAGAATGGGCGAAAATATTTGCAAACGAATCAATGGACAAAAGTTTAATCTCCAATATATATAAAGAGCTCATGCAGCTTAATATTAAAAAAACAAACAACCCAATACAAAAATGGGCAGAAGATCTAAAGAGACGTTTCTTCAAAGAAGACACAGAGATGGCCAAGACGCACATGAAAAGCTGCTCAACATCACTAATTATTAGAGAAATGCAAATCAAAACTACAATGAGGTATCACCTCACACCTGTTACAATTGGCATCATCAGAAAATCTACAAACAACGAATTCTGGGGAGGGTGTGGACAAAAGGATCCCTCTTCCACTAGTGGTGGAAATGTAAATTGATACAGTCACGATGGAGAACAGTATGGAGTTTCCTTAAAAAAACTAGAAATAGAATTACCATATGATTCAGCAATCCCACTTCTGGGCATATACCCAGAGAAAACCATAAATCAAAAAGGCACATTCACCACAATGCTCATTTCAGCACTATTTACGATAGCCAGGTAATGGAAGCAACCTAAATACCCACAGACAGACAAATGGATAAAGATGTGGTACATATATAAAATGGAATATTACTCAGCCATAAGAAGGAATGAAACTGGGTTATTTGTAGAGACGTCGATGGATCTAGAGACTGTCATACAGAATGAAGTAAGTCAGAAAGAGACAAACAAATATTGTATATTAATGCATATATGTGGAACCTAGAAAAATGGTACAGATGAACTGGTTTGCAGGGAAGAAATAGAGACACAGAGGTAGAGAACCCACGTATGGACACCAAGTGTGGGAAGCCACGGGGAGGTGGTGTTGGGGTGAGTTGGGAGATTGGGATTGACCTGTATACATGTATATGCATAAAATACATAACTAATAATAACCTGCTGTATAAAAAATAAATAAAATTAAATTTCAAAATTTTAAAAAATAAAATTTAAAAATAAAACATAAAAAAGTTCTTCCCTTCACACAGATGTATTTATATGAATGAATTATTTCCATGCTTATATCTATAAATACATAAAAGAGGAATAAAATCTAACTTGAACCAAAAAAGAAAAAAAAAAACCTGAACCCACGAGTTAGAGGAAAACACAATCAGGGCAATTGCTCCATCGGTAAACAATTCTGAAATTGGTCAGAGGTGGGGAATCATCTCCCATAGAGCCAGCAGCCCACTCCTACGCAAGGAGCGTCCTCATTGCAAAGCGGGGGGCCATGCCGAGGCATCTGTGAGTAACCGTGAGCTGAGCCCCAGGCCAGCTGCTGTTGAACTTTTCCCACCCTTCCCAGGTAAAACACCTGAATATGTACAAGGGCTTGAAAGCCTAGAGGAAGGGCCGTGGAGCCACACCAGCGACAGCACGCAGGCCAACTTGGTGCCTACAGGCCAGTCAGGATGGTCCTGGCCCTGGGCGCTCTTCTGGAAGCTTTCCATTGCCCTGCCTGAGATACCCCTCCTGTCCCGGCCCCCACTGCTTTTTTCCTTCCTCACCTCTGTCCGGAGAGAAATTCCAGCGGAATGTATGGGTGACACATCCTCTTCATTACAGGTGGAAGCCTGGCAACTCCTGCAGAAAGTCCAGCAGAGACCCACTCACACCGGGCCACCCACAAAGCCGTGGCCCTTCACTCCCTCCCACCAGCACAGCCCCGACACTGCTGACGGGGCAGAGAATATGGAGTCAGGCACAGCTTCAGGGGCTATTGCTGCCTGCAGCGCTGTTTATATTGACCTCAACCCAGGCACACCTGGGGAGGGCTGGCCGGCAGGGTCAGGCTACCCAGGTCAGCTAATCCTCAGCCCTCAGGGAATCACATTGTTGAAAATGGACCTCGCTAAGGCAGAATAGAAGCCAAGGAATAAAAGGACACAATGCCATTTGTAGCACCGTAGTTGTGTCTAGAGGTAAGCACGTGAGTTGTTGTAAGTCAGAAAGTGAAAGACACATATCATATCATATCTCTTATAGGTGTGACCGAAAAATGGATACCAGGGCAGATATTTCCACGGAGAAGGGCAATCAGAGATTCATTCAACAAACTTATGGTTCACCAATGGAAAGGTGTGAGGATTGGTTTCATTATGATATTGGGGTTAACAGACATATACAAACACAGGTGACATATATAATCACCAAAGACCTACAGAATACCAAGAGAAGACTACTCAATATTCTGTCATAAGGTACATGGGAAAAGGATCCCAGGAAGAGTAGACATATGTGTATGTGTAAAAGAACCACATCTTCCACACCTACAACAAGCCAAACATTGTAATCAAATTTGCTGTAATAAAAAATAAAAAAATTAAATTAAAAACACGAACAAGAAGTAGTGAGGCAAACTTGAGGGGCTTTCTCCTGGCACATTCCATTCTAAATTCCAATCTAGAACACGACTTCCATTGAGGCTCTGTTGCCCCAGTAACCAGATTTGGTAAGGGAGACCTGCTGCCACCTTGTGGCCGTTTCACACAACAGCAGCTTTAATCCCAGCGCTAATGGTCAGTTGATATTCAAAATCATTGCAGGCCTGTAAATGACACCTGCCCTGAAAACAAATCCTGGGTTCATATATCAACCAAAAAATTCAAAGGACGTCCATATTTCAAAACGACAGTTTCAAAAGGCATATTTTACACACATTAGTGTTCTGCTTCTTTTCCTTTCTTTCTTTTTCTGTTAAAAAAACGGGAATGGCAAAAAGCATCCCTCAGAATGGGCGAAAATATTTGCAAACGAATCAATGGACAAAAGTTTAATCTCCAATATATATAAAGAGCTCATGCAGCTTAATATTAAAAAAACAAACAACCCAATACAAAAATGGGCAGAAGATCTAAAGAGACGTTTCTTCAAAGAAGACACAGAGATGGCCAAGACGCACATGAAAAGCTGCTCAACATCACTAATTATTAGAGAAATGCAAATCAAAACTACAATGAGGTATCACCTCACACCTGTTACAATCGGCATCATCAGAAAATCTACAAACAACGAATTCTTGGGAGGGTGTGGACAAAAGGATCCCTCTTCCACTAGTGGTGGAAATGTAAATTGATACAGTCACGATGGAGAACAGTATGGAGTTTCCTTAAAAAAACTAGAAATAGAATTACCATATGATTCAGCAATCCCACTTCTGGGCATATACCCAGAGAAAACCATAAATCAAAAAGGCACATTCACCACAATGCTCATTTCAGCACTATTTACGATAGCCAGGTAATGGAAGCAACCTAAATACCCACAGACAGACGAATGGATAAAGATGTGGTACATATATAAAATGGAATATTACTCAGCCATAAGAAGGAATGAAACTGGGTCATTTGTAGAGACGTCGATGGATCTAGAGACTGTCATACAGAATGAAGTAAGTCAGAAAGAGACAAACAAATATTGTATATTAATGCATATATGTGGAACCTAGAAAAATGGTACAGATGAACTGGTTTGCAGGGAAGAAATAGAGACACAGAGGTAGAGAACACACGTATGGACACCAAGTGTGGGAAGCCATGGGGAGGTGGTGTTGGGGTGAGTTGGGAGATTGGGATTGACCTGTATACATGTATATGCATAAAATACATAACTAATAATAACCTGCTGTATAAAAAATAAATAAAATTAAATTTCAAAATTTTAAGCAATAAAATTTAAAAATAAAACAGAAAAAAGTTCTTCCCTTCACACAGATGTATTTATATGAATGAATTATTTCCATGCTTATATCTATAAATACATAAAAGAGGAATAAAATCTAACTTGAACCAGAAAAGAAAAAAAAAAAAACCTGAACACACGAGTTAGACAGAGGAAAACACAATCAGGGCACTTGCTCCATCGGTAAACAATTCTGAAATTGGTCAGAGGTGGGGAATCATCTCCCATAGAGCCAGCAGCCCACTCCTACGCAAGGATCGTCCTCATTGCAAAGCGGGGGGCCATGCCGAGGCATCTGTGAGTAACCGTGAGCTGAGCCCCAGGCCAGCTGCTGTTGAACTTTTCCCACCCTTCCCAGGTAAAACACCTGAATATGTACAAGGGCTTGAAAGCCTAGAGGAAGGGCCGTGGAGCCACACCAGTGACAGCACGCAGGCCAACTTGGTGCCTGCAGGCCAGTCAGGATGCTCCTAGCCCTGGGCGCTCTTCTGGAAGCTTTCCATTGCCCTGCCTGAGATACCCCTCCTGTCCCGGCCCCCAGTGCTTTTTTCCTTCCTCACCTCTGTCCGGAGAGAAATTCCAGCGGAATGTATGGGTGACACATCCTCTTCATTACAGGTGGAAGCCTGGCAACTCCTGCAGAAAGTCCAGCAGAGACCCACTCACACCGGGCCACCCACAAAGCCGTGGCCCTTCACTCCCTCCCACCAGCACAGCCCCGACACTGCTGACGGGGCAGAGAATATGGAGTCAGGCACAGCTTCAGGGGCTATTGCTGCCTGCAGCGCTGTTTATATTGACCTCAACCCAGGCACACCTGGGGAGGGCTGGCCGGCAGGGTCAGGCTACCCAGGTCAGCTAATCCTCAGCCCTCAGGGAATCACATTGTTGAAAATGCACCTCGCTAAGGCAGAATAGAAGCCAAGGAATAAAAGGACACAATGCCATTTGTAGCACCGTAGGTGTGTCTAGAGGTAAGCACGTGAGTTGTTGTAAGTCAGAAAGTGAAAGACACATATCATATCATATCTCTTATAGGTGTGACCGAAAAATGGATACCAGGGCAGATATTTCCACGGAGAAGGGCAATCACAGATTCATTCAACAAACTTATGGTTCACCAATGGAAAGGTGTGAGGATTGGTTTCATTATGATATTGGGGTTAACAGACATATACAAACACAGGTGACATATATAATCACCAAAGACCTACAGAATACCAAGAGAAGACTACTCAACATTCTGTCATAAGGTACATGGGAAAAGGATCCCAGGAAGAACAGACATATGTGTATGTGTAAAAGAACCACATCTTCCACACCTACAACAAGCCAAACATTGTAATCAAATTTGCTGTAATAAAAAATAAAAAATTAAATTAAAAACACGAACAAGAAGTAGTGAGACAAACTTGAGGGGCTTTCTCCTGGCACATTCCATTCTAAATTCTAATCTAGAACACGACTTCCATTGAGGCTCTGTTGCCCCAGTAACCAGATTTGGTAAGGGAGACCTGCTGCCACCTTGTGGCCGTTTCACACAACAGCAGCTTTAATCCCAGCGCTAATGGTCAGTTGATATTCAAAATCATTGCAGGCCTGTAAATGACACCTGCCCTGAAAACAAATCCTGGGTTCATATATCGACCAAAAAATTCAAAGGACGTCCATATTTCAAAACGACAGTTTCAAAAGGCATATTTTACACACATTAGTGTTCTGCTTCTTTTTCTTTCTTTCTTTTTTTGTTAAAAAAACGGGAATGGCAAAAAGCATCCCTCAGAATGGGCGAAAATATTTGCAAACGAATCAATGGACAAAGGTTTAATCTCCAATATATATAAAGAGCTCATGCAGCTTAATATTAAAAAAACAAACAACCCAATACAAAAATGGGCAGAAGATCTAAAGAGACGTTTCTTCAAAGAAGACACAGAGATGGCCAAGACACACATGAAAAGCTGCTCAACATCACTAATTATTAGAGAAATGCAAATCAAATCTACAATGAGGTATCACCTCACACCTGTTACAACTGGCATCATCAGAAAATCTACAAACAACGAATTCTGGGGAGGTTGTGGACAAAAGGATCCCTCTTCCACTAGTGGTGGAAATGTAAATTGATACAGTCACGATGGAGAACAGTATGGAGTTTCCTTAAAAAAACTAGAAATAGAATTACCATATGATTCAGCAATCCCACTTCTGGGCATATACCCAGAGAAAACCATAAATCAAAAAGGCACATTCACCACAATGCTCATTTCAGCACTATTTACGATAGCCAGGTAATGGAAGCAACCTAAATACCCACAGACAGACGAATGGATAAAGATGTGGTACATATATAAAATGGAATATTACTCAACCATAAGAAGGAATGAAACTGGGTCATTTGTAGAGACGTCGATGGATTTAGAGCCTGTCATACAGAATGAAGTAAGTCAGAAAGAGACAAACAAATATTGTATATTAATGCATATATGTGGAACCTAGAAAAATGGTACAGATGAACTGGTTTGCAGGGAAGAAATAGAGACACAGAGGTAGAGAACACACGTATGGACACCAAGTGTGGGAAGCCATGGGGAGGTGGTGTTGGGGTGAGTTGGGAGATTGGGATTGACCTGTATACATGTATATGCATAAAATACATTACTAATAGTAACCTGCTGTATAAAAAATAAATAAAATTAAATTTCAAAATTTTAAAAAATAAAATTTAAAAATAAAACAGAAAAAAGTTCTTCCCTTCACACAGATGTATTTATATGAATGAATTATTTCCATGCTTATATCTATAAATACATAAAGAGGAATAAAATCTAACTTGAACCAAAAAAGAAAAAAAAAACCTGAACCCACGAGTTAGACAGAGGAAAACACAATCAGGGCACTTGCTCCATCGGTAAACAATTCTGAAATTGGTCAGAGGTGGGGAATCATCTCCCATAGAGCTAGCAGCCCACTCCTACGCAAGGAGCGTCCTCATTGCAAAGCGGGGGGCCATGCCGAGGCATCTGTGAGTAACCGTGAGCTGAGCCCCAGGCCAGCTGCTGTTGAACTTTTCCCACCTTTCCCAGGTAAAACACCTGAATATGTACAAGGGCTTGAAAACCTAGAGGAAGGGCCGTGGAGCCACACCAGCGACAGCACGCAGGCCAACTTGGTGCCTGCAGGCCAGTCAGGATGGTCCTGGCCCTGGGCGCTCTTCTGGAAGCTTTCCATTGCCCTGCCTGAGATACCCCTCCTGTCCCGGCCCCCACTGCCTTTTTCCTTCCTCACCTCTGTGCGGAGAGAAATTCCAGCGGAAGGTATGGGTGACACATCCTCTTCATTACAGGTGGAAGCCTGGCAACTCCTGCAGAAAGTCCAGCAGAGACCCACTCACACCGGGCCACCCACAAAGCCGTGGCCCCTCACTCCCTCCCACCAGCACAGCCCCGACACTGCTGACGGGGCAGAGAATATGGAGTCAGGCACAGCTTCAGGGGCTATTGCTGCCTGCAGCGCTGTTTATATTGACCTCAACCCAGGCACACCTGGGGAGGGCCGGCCGGCAGGGTCAGGCTACCCAGGTCAGCTAATCCTCAGCCCTCAGGGAATCACATTGTTGAAAATGGACCTCGCTAAGGCAGAATAGAAGCCAAGGAATAAAAGGACACAATGCCATTTGTAGCACCGTAGGTGTGTCTAGAGGTAAGCACGTGAGTTGTTGTAAGTCAGAAAGTGAAAGACACATATCATATCATATCTCTTATAGGTGTGACCGAAAAATGGATACCAGGGCAGATATTTCCACGGAGAAGGGCAATCAGAGATTCATTCAACAAACTTATGGTTCACCAATGGAAAGGTGTGAGGATTGGTTTCATTATGATATTGGGGTTAACAGACATATACAAACACAGGTGACATATATAATCACCAAAGACCTACAGAATACCAAGAGAAGACTACTCAACATTCTGTCATAAGGTACATGGGAAAAGGATCCCAGGAAGAGTAGACATATGTGTATGTGTAAAAGAACCACATCTTCCACACCTACAACAAGCCAAACATTGTAATCAAATTTGCTGTAATAAAAAATAAAAAATTAAATTAAAAACACGAACAAGAAGTAGTGAGGCAAACTTGAGGGGCTTTCTCCTGGCACATTCCATTCTAAATTCCAATCTAGAACACGACTTCCATTGAGGCTCTGTTGCCCCAGTAACCAGATTTGGTAAGGGAGACCTGCTGCCACCTTGTGGCCGTTTCACACTACAGCAGCTTTAATCCCAGCGCTAATGGTCAGTTGATATTCAAAATCATTGCAGGCCTGTAAATGACACCCGCCCTGAAAACAAATCCTGGGTTCATATATCAACCAAAAAATTCAAAGGACGTCCATATTTCAAAACGACAGTTTCAAAAGGCATATTTTACACACATTAGTGTTCTGCTTCTTTTCCTTTCTTTCTTTTTCTGTTAAAAAAACGGGAATGGCAAAAAGCATCCCTCAGAATGGGCGAAAATATTTGCAAACGAATCAATGGAGAAAAGTTTAATCTCCAATATATATAAAGAGCTCATGCAGCTTAATATTAAAAAAACAAACAACCCAATACAAAAATGGGCAGAAGATCTAAAGAGACGTTTCTTCAAAGAAGACACAGAGATGGCCAAGACGCACATGAAAAGCTGCTCAACATCACTAATTATTAGAGAAATGCAAATCAAAACTACAATGAGGTATCACCTCACACCTGTTACAATCGGCATCATCAGAAAATCTACAAACAACGAATTCTTGGGAGGGTGTGGACAAAAGGATCCCTCTTCCACTAGTGGTGGAAATGTAAATTGATACAGTCACGATGGAGAACAGTATGGAGTTTCCTTAAAAAAACTAGAAATAGAATTGCCATATGATTCAGCAATCCCACTTCTGCGCATATACCCAGAGAAAACCATAAATCAAAAAGGCACATTCACCACAATGCTCATTTCAGCACTATTTACGATAGCCAGGTAATGGAAGCAACCTAAATACCCACAGACAGACGAATGGATAAAGATGTGGTACATATATAAAATGGAATATTACTCAGCCATAAGAAGGAATGAAACTGGGTCATTTGTAGAGACGTCGATGGATCTAGAGACTGTCATACAGAATGAAGTAAGTCAGAAAGAGACAAACAAATATTGTATATTAATGCATATATGTGGAACCTAGAAAAATGGTACAGATGAACTGGTTTGCAGGGAAGAAATAGAGACACAGAGGTAGAGAACACACGTATGGACACCAAGTGTGGGAAGCCATGGGGAGGTGGTGTTGGGGTGAGTTGGGAGATTGGGATTGACCTGTATACATGTATATGCATAAAATACATAACTAATAATAACCTGCTGTATAAAAAATAAATAAAATTAAATTTCAAAATTTTAAGCAATAAAATTTAAAAATAAAACAGAAAAAAGTTCTTCCCTTCACACAGATGTATTTATATGAATGAATTATTTCCATGCTTATATCTATAAATACATAAAAGAGGAATAAAATCTAACTTGAACCAGAAAAGAAAAAAAAAAAACCTGAACACACGAGTTAGACAGAGGAAAACACAATCAGGGCACTTGCTCCATCGGTAAACAATTCTGAAATTGGTCAGAGGTGGGGAATCATCTCCCATAGAGCCAGCAGCCCACTCCTACGCAAGGATCGTCCTCATTGCAAAGCGGGGGGCCATGCCGAGGCATCTGTGAGTAACCGTGAGCTGAGCCCCAGGCCAGCTGCTGTTGAACTTTTCCCACCCTTCCCAGGTAAAACACCTGAATATGTACAAGGGCTTGAAAGCCTAGAGGAAGGGCCGTGGAGCCACACCAGTGACAGCACGCAGGCCAACTTGGTGCCTGCAGGCCAGTCAGGATGCTCCTAGCCCTGGGCGCTCTTCTGGAAGCTTTCCATTGCCCTGCCTGAGATACCCCTCCTGTCCCGGCCCCCACTGCTTTTTTCCTTCCTCACCTCTGTCCGGAGAGAAATTCCAGCGGAATGTATGGGTGACACATTCTCTTCATTACAGGTGGAAGCCTGGCAACTCCTGCAGAAAGTCCAGCAGAGACCCACTCACACCGGGCCACCCACAAAGCCGTGGCCCTTCACTCCCTCCCACCAGCACAGCCCCGACACTGCTGACGGGGCAGAGAATATGGAGTCAGGCACAGCTTCAGGGGCTATTGCTGCCTGCAGTGCTGTTTATATTGACCTCAACCCAGGCACACCTGGGGAGGGCCGGCCGGCAGGGTCAGGCTACCCAGGTCAGCTAATCCTCAGCCCTCAGGGAATCACATTGTTGAAAATGCACCTCGCTAAGGCAGAATAGAAGCCAAGGAATAAAAGGACACAATGCCATTTGTAGCACCGTAGGTGTGTCTAGAGGTAAGCACGTGAGTTGTTGTAAGTCAGAAAGTGAAAGACACATATCATATCATATCTCTTATAGGTGTGACCGAAAAATGGATACCAGGGCAGATATTTCCACGGAGAAGGGCAATCACAGATTCATTCAACAAACTTATGGTTCACCAATGGAAAGGTGTGAGGATTGGTTTCATTATGATATTGGGGTTAACAGACATATACAAACACAGGTGACATATATAATCACCAAAGACCTACAGAATACCAAGAGAAGACTACTCAACATTCTGTCATAAGGTACATGGGAAAAGGATCCCAGGAAGAACAGACATATGTGTATGTGTAAAAGAACCACATCTTCCACACCTACAACAAGCCAAACATTGTAATCAAATTTGCTGTAATAAAAAATAAAAAATTAAATTAAAAACACGAACAAGAAGTAGTGAGACAAACTTGAGGGGCTTTCTCTTGGCACATTCCATTCTAAATTCTAATCTAGAACACGACTTCCATTGAGGCTCTGTTGCCCCAGTAACCAGATTTGGTAAGGGAGACCTGCTGCCACCTTGTGGCCGTTTCACACAACAGCAGCTTTAATCCCAGCGCTAATGGTCAGTTGATATTCAAAATCATTGCAGGCCTGTAAATGACACCTGCCCTGAAAACAAATCCTGGGTTCATATATCGACCAAAAAATTCAAAGGACGTCCATATTTCAAAACGACAGTTTCAAAAGGCATATTTTACACACATTAGTGTTCTGCTTCTTTTTCTTTCTTTCTTTTTTTGTTAAAAAAACGGGAATGGCAAAAAGCATCCCTCAGAATGGGCGAAAATATTTGCAAACGAATCAATGGACAAAGGTTTAATCTCCAATATATATAAAGAGCTCATGCAGCTTAATATTAAAAAAACAAACAACCCAATACAAAAATGGGCAGAAGATCTAAAGAGACGTTTCTTCAAAGAAGACACAGAGATGGCCAAGACACACATGAAAAGCTGCTCAACATCACTAATTATTAGAGAAATGCAAATCAAATCTACAATGAGGTATCACCTCACACCTGTTACAACTGGCATCATCAGAAAATCTACAAACAACGAATTCTGGGGAGGTTGTGGACAAAAGGATCCCTCTTCCACTAGTGGTGGAAATGTAAATTGATACAGTCACGATGGAGAACAGTATGGAGTTTCCTTAAAAAAACTAGAAATAGAATTACCATATGATTCAGCAATCCCACTTCTGGGCATATACCCAGAGAAAACCATAAATCAAAAAGGCAAATTCACCACAATGCTCATTTCAGCACTATTTACGATAGCCAGGTAATGGAAGCAACCTAAATACCCACAGACAGACGAATGGATAAAGATGTGGTACATATATAAAATGGAATATTACTCAACCATAAGAAGGAATGAAACTGGGTCATTTGTAGAGACGTCGATGGATTTAGAGCCTGTCATACAGAATGAAGTAAGTCAGAAAGAGACAAACAAATACTGTATATTAATGCATATATGTGGAACCTAGAAAAATGGTACAGATGAACTGGTTTGCAGGGAAGAAATAGAGACACAGAGGTAGAGAACACACGTATGGACACCAAGTGTGGGAAGCCATGGGGAGGTGGTGTTGGGGTGAGTTGGGAGATTGGGATTGACCTGTATACATGTATATGCATAAAATACATTACTAATAGCAACCTGCTGTATAAAAAATAAATAAAATTAAATTTCAAAATTTTAAAAAATAAAATTTAAAAATAAAACAGAAAAAAGTTCTTCCCTTCACACAGATGTATTTATATGAATGAATTATTTCCATGCTTATATCTATAAATACATAAAAGAGGAATAAAATCTAACTTGAACCAAAAAAGAAAAAAAAAAACCTGAACCCACGAGTTAGACAGAGGAAAACACAATCAGGGCACTTGCTCCATCGGTAAACAATTCTGAAATTGGTCAGAGGTGGGGAATCATCTCCCATAGAGCTAGCAGCCCACTCCTACGCAAGGAGCGTCCTCATTGCAAAGCGGGGGGCCATGCCGAGGCATCTGTGAGTAACCGTGAGCTGAGCCCCAGGCCAGCTGCTGTTGAACTTTTCCCACCTTTCCCAGGTAAAACACCTGAATATGTACAAGGGCTTGAAAACCTAGAGGAAGGGCCGTGGAGCCACACCAGCGACAGCACGCAGGCCAACTTGGTGCCTGCAGGCCAGTCAGGATGGTCCTGGCCCTGGGCGCTCTTCTGGAAGCTTTCCATTGCCCTGCCTGAGATACCCCTCCTGTCCCGGCCCCCACTGCCTTTTTCCTTCCTCACCTCTGTGCGGAGAGAAATTCCAGCGGAAGGTATGGGTGACACATCCTCTTCATTACAGGTGGAAGCCTGGCAACTCCTGCAGAAAGTCCAGCAGAGACCCACTCACACCGGGCCACCCACAAAGCCGTGGCCCCTCACTCCCTCCCACCAGCACAGCCCCGACACTGCTGATGGGGCAGAGAATATGGAGTCAGGCACAGCTTCAGGGGCTATTGCTGCCTGCAGCGCTGTTTATATTGACCTCAACCCAGGCACACCTGGGGAGGGCCGGCCGGCAGGGTCAGGCTACCCAGGTCAGCTAATCCTCAGCCCTCAGGGAATCACATTGTTGAAAATGGACCTCGCTAAGGCAGAATAGAAGCCAAGGAATAAAAGGACACAATGCCATTTGTAGCACCGTAGTTGTGTCTAGAGGTAAGCACGTGAGTTGTTGTAAGTCAGAAAGTGAAAGACACATATCATATCATATCTCTTATAGGTGTGACCGAAAAATGGATACCAGGGCAGATATTTCCACGGAGAAGGGCAATCAGAGATTCATTCAACAAACTTATGGTTCACCAATGGAAAGGTGTGAGGATTGGTTTCATTATGATATTGGGGTTAACAGACATATACAAACACAGGTGACATATATAATCACCAAAGATCTACAGAATACCAAGAGAAGACTACTCAACATTCTGTCATAAGGTACATGGGAAAAGGATCCCAGGAAGAACAGACATATGTGTATGTGTAAAAGAACCACATCTTCCACACCTACAACAAGCCAATCATTGTAATCAAATTTGCTGTAATAAAAAATAAAAAAAATAAATTAAAAACACGAACAAGAAGTAGTGAGACAAACTTGAGGGGCTTTCTCCTGGCACATTCCATTCTAAATTCCAATCTAGAACACGACTTCCATTGAGGCTCTGTTGCCCCAGTAACCAGATTTGGTAAGGGAGACCTGCTGCCACCTTGTGGCCTTTTCACACAACAGCAGCTTTAATCCCAGCGCTAATGGTCAGTTGATATTCAAAATCATTGCAGGCCTGTAAATGACACCTGCCCTGAAAACAAATCCTGGGTTCATATATCAACCAAAAAATTCAAAGGACGTCCATATTTCAAAACGACAGTTTCAAAAGGCATATTTTACACACATTAGTGTTCTGCTTCTTTTCCTTTCTTTCTTTTTTTGTTAAAAAAACGGGAATGGCAAAAAGCATCCCTCAGAATGGGCGAAAATATTTGCAAACGAATCAATGGACAAAAGTTTAATCTCCAATATATATAAAGAGCTCATGCAGCTTAATATTAAAAAAACAAACAACCCAATACAAAAATGGGCAGAAGATCTAAAGAGACGTTTCTTCAAAGAAGACACAGAGATGGTCAAGACGCACATGAAAAGCTGCTCAACATCACTAATTATTAGAGAAATGCAAATCAAAACTACAATGAGGTATCACCTCACACCTGTTACAATTGGCATCATCAGAAAATCTACAAACAACGAATTCTGGGGAGGGTGTGGACAAAAGGATCCCTCTTCCACTAGTGGTGGAAATGTAAATTGATACAGTCACGATGGAGAACAGTATGGAGTTTCCTTAAAAAAACTAGAAATAGAATTACCATATGATCCAGCAATCCCACTTCTGGGCATATACCCAGAGAAAACCATAAATCAAAAAGGCACATTCACCACAATGCTCATTTCAGCACTTTTACGATAGCCAGGTAATGGAAGCAACCTAAATACCCACAGACAGACGAATGGATAAAGATGTGGTACATATATAAAATGGAATATTACTCAGCCATAAGAAGGAATGAAACTGGGTCATTTGTAGAGACGTCGATGGATCTAGAGACTGTCATACAGAATGAAGTAAGTCAGAAAGAGACAAACAAATATTGTATATTAATGCATATATGTGGAACCTAGAAAAATGGTACAGATGAACTGGTTTGCAGGGAAGAAATAGAGACACAGAGGTAGAGAACACACGTATGGACACCAAGTGTGGGAAGCCATGGGGAGGTGGTGTTGGGGTGAGTTGGGAGATTGGGATTGACCTGTATACATGTATATGCATAAAATACATAACTAATAATAACCTGCTGTATAAAAAATAAATAAAATTAAATTTCAAAATTTTAAAAAATAAAATTTAAAAATAAAACAGAAAAAAGTTCTTCCCTTCACACAGATGTATTTATATGAATGAATTATTTCCATGCTTATATCTATAAATACATAAAAGAGGAATAAAATCTAACTTGAACCAAAAAAGAAAAAAAAAACCTGAACCCACGAGTTAGACAGAGGAAAACACAATCAGGGCACTTGCTCCATCGGTAAACAATTCTGAAATTGGTCAGAGGTGGGGAATCATCTCCCATAGAGCCAGCAGCCCACTCCTACGCAAGGAGCGTCATCATTGCAAAGCGGGGGGCCATGCCGAGGCATCTGTGAGTAACCGTGAGCTGAGCCCCAGGCCAGCTGCTGTTGAACTTTTCCCACCCTTCCCAGGTAAAACACCTGAATATGTACAAGGGCTTGAAAGCCTAGAGGAAGGGCCGTGGAGCCACACCAGCGACAGCACGCAGGCCAACTTGGTGCCTGCAGGCCAGTCAGGATGGTCCTGGCCCTGGGCGCTCTTCTGGAAGCTTTCCATTGCCCTGCCTGAGATACCCCTCCTGTCCCGGCCCCCACTGCTTTTTTCCTTCCTCACCTCTGTCCGGAGAGAAATTCCAGCGGAAGGTATGGGTGACACATCCTCTTCATTACAGGTGGAAGCCTGGCAACTCCTGCAGAAAGTCCAGCAGAGACCCACTCACACCGGGCCACCCACAAAGCCGTGGCCCCTCACTCCCTCCCACCAGCACAGCCCCGACACTGCTGACGGGGCAGAGAATATGGAGTCAGGCACAGCTTCAGGGGCTATTGCTGCCTGCAGCGCTGTTTATATTGACCTCAACCCAGGCACACCTGGGGAGGGCCGGCCGGCAGGGTCAGGCTACCCAGGTCAGCTAATCCTCAGCCCTCAGGGAATCACATTGTTGAAAATGGACCTCGCTAAGGCAGAATAGAAGCCAAGGAATAAAAGGACACAATGCCATTTGTAGCACCGTAGGTGTGTCTAGAGGTAAGCACGTGAGTTGTTGTAAGTCAGAAAGTGAAAGACACATATCATATCATATCTCTTATAGGTGTGACCGAAAAATGGATACCAAGGCAGATATTTCCACGGAGAAGGGCAATCACAGATTCATTTAACAAACTTATGGTCACCAATGGAAAGGTGTGAGGATTGGTTTCATTATGATATTGGGGTTAACAGACATATACAAACACAGGTGACATATATAATCACCAAAGTCCTACAGAATACCAAGAGAAGACTACTCAACATTCTGTCATAAGGTACATGGGAAAAGGATCCCAGGAAGAGTAGACATATGTGTATGTGTAAAAGAACCACATCTTCCACACCTACAACAAGCCAAACATTGTAATCAAATTTGCTGTAATAAAAAATAAAAAATTAAATTAAAAACACGAACAAGAAGTAGTGAGGCAAACTTGAGGGGCTTTCTCCTGGCACATTCCATTCTAAATTCCAATCTAGAACACGACTTCCATTGAGGCTCTGTTGCCCCAGTAACCAGATTTGGTAAGGGAGACCTGCTGCCACCTTGTGGCCGTTTCACACAACAGCAGCTTTAATCCCAGCGCTAATGGTCAGTTGATATTCAAAATCATTGCAGGCCTGTAAATGACACCCGCCCTGAAAACAAATCCTGGGTTCATATATCAACCAAAAAATTCAAAGGACGTCCATATTTCAAAACGACAGTTTCAAGAGGCATATTTTACACACATTAGTGTTCTGCTTCTTTTTCTTTCTTTCTTTTTTTGTTAATAAAACGGGAATGGCAAAAAGCATCCCTCAGAATGGGCGAAAATATTTGCAAACGAATCAATGGACAAAAGTTTAATCTCCAATATATATAAAGAGCTCATGCAGCTTAATATTAAAAAAACAAACAACCCAATACAAAAATGGGCAGAAGATCTAAAGAGACGTTTCTTCAAAGAAGACACAGAGATGGCCAAGACGCACATGAAAAGCTGCTCAACATCACTAATTATTAGAGAAATGCAAATCAAAACTACAATGAGGTATCACCTCACACCTGTTACAATTGGCATCATCAGAAAATCTACAAACAACGAATTCTGGGGAGGGTGTGGACAAAAGGATCCCTCTTCCACTAGTGGTGGAAATGTAAATTGATACAGTCACGATGGAGAACAGTATGGAGTTTCCTTAAAAAAACTAGAAATAGAATTACCATATGATTCAGCAATCCCACTTCTGGGCATATACCCAGAGAAAACCATAAATCAAAAAGGCACATTCACCACAATGCTCATTTCAGCACTATTTACGATAGCCAGGTAATGGAAGCAACCTAAATACCCACAGACAGACAAATGGATAAAGATGTGGTACATATATAAAATGGAATATTACTCAGCCATAAGAAGGAATGAAACTGGGTTATTTGTAGAGACGTCGATGGATCTAGAGACTGTCATACAGAATGAAGTAAGTCAGAAAGAGACAAACAAATATTGTATATTAATGCATATATGTGGAACCTAGAAAAATGGTACAGATGAACTGGTTTGCAGGGAAGAAATAGAGACACAGAGGTAGAGAACCCACGTATGGACACCAAGTGTGGGAAGCCATGGGGAGGTGGTGTTGGGGTGAGTTGGGAGATTGGGATTGACCTGTATACATGTATATGCATAAAATACATAACTAATAATAACCTGCTGTATAAAAAATAAATAAAATTAAATTTCAAAATTTTAAAAAATAAAATTTAAAAATAAAACAGAAAAAAGTTCTTCCCTTCACACAGATGTATTTATATGAATGAATTATTTCCATGCTTATATCTATAAATACATAAAAGAGGAATAAAATCTAACTTGAACCAAAAAAGAAAAAAAAAAACCTGAACCCACGAGTTAGAGGAAAACACAATCAGGGCAATTGCTCCATCGGTAAACAATTCTGAAATTGGTCAGAGGTGGGGAATCATCTCCCATAGAGCCAGCAGCCCACTCCTACGCAAGGAGCGTCCTCATTGCAAAGCGGGGGGCCATGCCGAGGCATCTGTGAGTAACCGTGAGCTGAGCCCCAGGCCAGCTGCTGTTGAACTTTTCCCACCCTTCCCAGGTAAAACACCTGAATATGTACAAGGGCTTGAAAGCCTAGAGGAAGGGCCGTGGAGCCACACCAGCGACAGCACGCAGGCCAACTTGGTGCCTACAGGCCAGTCAGGATGGTCCTGGCCCTGGGCGCTCTTCTGGAAGCTTTCCATTGCCCTGCCTGAGATACCCCTCCTGTCCCGGCCCCCACTGCTTTTTTCCTTCCTCACCTCTGTCCGGAGAGAAATTCCAGCGGAATGTATGGGTGACACATCCTCTTCATTACAGGTGGAAGCCTGGCAACTCCTGCAGAAAGTCCAGCAGAGACCCACTCACACCGGGCCACCCACAAAGCCGTGGCCCTTCACTCCCTCCCACCAGCACAGCCCCGACACTGCTGACGGGGCAGAGAATATGGAGTCAGGCACAGCTTCAGGGGCTATTGCTGCCTGCAGCGCTGTTTATATTGACCTCAACCCAGGCACACCTGGGGAGGGCTGGCCGGCAGGGTCAGGCTACCCAGGTCAGCTAATCCTCAGCCCTCAGGGAATCACATTGTTGAAAATGGACCTCGCTAAGGCAGAATAGAAGCCAAGGAATAAAAGGACACAATGCCATTTGTAGCACCGTAGTTGTGTCTAGAGGTAAGCACGTGAGTTGTTGTAAGTCAGAAAGTGAAAGACACATATCATATCATATCTCTTATAGGTGTGACCGAAAAATGGATACCAGGGCAGATATTTCCACGGAGAAGGGCAATCAGAGATTCATTCAACAAACTTATGGTTCACCAATGGAAAGGTGTGAGGATTGGTTTCATTATGATATTGGGGTTAACAGACATATACAAACACAGGTGACATATATAATCACCAAAGACCTACAGAATACCAAGAGAAGACTACTCAATATTCTGTCATAAGGTACATGGGAAAAGGATCCCAGGAAGAGTAGACATATGTGTATGTGTAAAAGAACCACATCTTCCACACCTACAACAAGCCAAACATTGTAATCAAATTTGCTGTAATAAAAAATAAAAAAATTAAATTAAAAACACGAACAAGAAGTAGTGAGGCAAACTTGAGGGGCTTTCTCCTGGCACATTCCATTCTAAATTCCAATCTAGAACACGACTTCCATTGAGGCTCTGTTGCCCCAGTAACCAGATTTGGTAAGGGAGACCTGCTGCCACCTTGTGGCCGTTTCACACAACAGCAGCTTTAATCCCAGCGCTAATGGTCAGTTGATATTCAAAATCATTGCAGGCCTGTAAATGACACCTGCCCTGAAAACAAATCCTGGGTTCATATATCAACCAAAAAATTCAAAGGACGTCCATATTTCAAAACGACAGTTTCAAAAGGCATATTTTACACACATTAGTGTTCTGCTTCTTTTCCTTTCTTTCTTTTTCTGTTAAAAAAACGGGAATGGCAAAAAGCATCCCTCAGAATGGGCGAAAATATTTGCAAACGAATCAATGGACAAAAGTTTAATCTCCAATATATATAAAGAGCTCATGCAGCTTAATATTAAAAAAACAAACAACCCAATACAAAAATGGGCAGAAGATCTAAAGAGACGTTTCTTCAAAGAAGACACAGAGATGGCCAAGACGCACATGAAAAGCTGCTCAACATCACTAATTATTAGAGAAATGCAAATCAAAACTACAATGAGGTATCACCTCACACCTGTTACAATCGGCATCATCAGAAAATCTACAAACAACGAATTCTTGGGAGGGTGTGGACAAAAGGATCCCTCTTCCACTAGTGGTGGAAATGTAAATTGATACAGTCACGATGGAGAACAGTATGGAGTTTCCTTAAAAAAACTAGAAATAGAATTACCATATGATTCAGCAATCCCACTTCTGGGCATATACCCAGAGAAAACCATAAATCAAAAAGGCACATTCACCACAATGCTCATTTCAGCACTATTTACGATAGCCAGGTAATGGAAGCAACCTAAATACCCACAGACAGACGAATGGATAAAGATGTGGTACATATATAAAATGGAATATTACTCAGCCATAAGAAGGAATGAAACTGGGTCATTTGTAGAGACGTCGATGGATCTAGAGACTGTCATACAGAATGAAGTAAGTCAGAAAGAGACAAACAAATATTGTATAATAATGCATATATGTGGAACCTAGAAAAATGGTACAGATGAACTGGTTTGCAGGGAAGAAATAGAGACACAGAGGTAGAGAACACACGTATGGACACCAAGTGTGGGAAGCCATGGGGAGGTGGTGTTGGGGTGAGTTGGGAGATTGGGATTGACCTGTATACATGTATATGCATAAAATACATAACTAATAATAACCTGCTGTATAAAAAATAAATAAAATTAAATTTCAAAATTTTAAGCAATAAAATTTAAAAATAAAACAGAAAAAAGTTCTTCCCTTCACACAGATGTATTTATATGAATGAATTATTTCCATGCTTATATCTATAAATACATAAAAGAGGAATAAAATCTAACTTGAACCAGAAAAGAAAAAAAAAAAACCTGAACACACGAGTTAGACAGAGGAAAACACAATCAGGGCACTTGCTCCATCGGTAAACAATTCTGAAATTGGTCAGAGGTGGGGAATCATCTCCCATAGAGCCAGCAGCCCACTCCTACGCAAGGATCGTCCTCATTGCAAAGCGGGGGGCCATGCCGAGGCATCTGTGAGTAACCGTGAGCTGAGCCCCAGGCCAGCTGCTGTTGAACTTTTCCCACCCTTCCCAGGTAAAACACCTGAATATGTACAAGGGCTTGAAAGCCTAGAGGAAGGGCCGTGGAGCCACACCAGTGACAGCACGCAGGCCAACTTGGTGCCTGCAGGCCAGTCAGGATGCTCCTAGCCCTGGGCGCTCTTCTGGAAGCTTTCCATTGCCCTGCCTGAGATACCCCTCCTGTCCCGGCCCCCAGTGCTTTTTTCCTTCCTCACCTCTGTCCGGAGAGAAATTCCAGCGGAATGTATGGGTGACACATCCTCTTCATTACAGGTGGAAGCCTGGCAACTCCTGCAGAAAGTCCAGCAGAGACCCACTCACACCGGGCCACCCACAAAGCCGTGGCCCTTCACTCCCTCCCACCAGCACAGCCCCGACACTGCTGACGGGGCAGAGAATATGGAGTCAGGCACAGCTTCAGGGGCTATTGCTGCCTGCAGCGCTGTTTATATTGACCTCAACCCAGGCACACCTGGGGAGGGCTGGCCGGCAGGGTCAGGCTACCCAGGTCAGCTAATCCTCAGCCCTCAGGGAATCACATTGTTGAAAATGGACCTCGCTAAGGCAGAATAGAAGCCAAGGAATAAAAGGACACAATGCCATTTGTAGCACCGTAGGTGTGTCTAGAGGTAAGCACGTGAGTTGTTGTAAGTCAGAAAGTGAAAGACACATATCATATCATATCTCTTATAGGTGTGACCGAAAAATGGATACCAGGGCAGATATTTCCACGGAGAAGGGCAATCACAGATTCATTCAACAAACTTATGGTTCACCAATGGAAAGGTGTGAGGATTGGTTTCATTATGATATTGGGGTTAACAGACATATACAAACACAGGTGACATATATAATCACCAAAGACCTACAGAATACCAAGAGAAGACTACTCAACATTCTGTCATAAGGTACATGGGAAAAGGATCCCAGGAAGAACAGACATATGTGTATGTGTAAAAGAACCACATCTTCCACACCTACAACAAGCCAAACATTGTAATCAAATTTGCTGTAATAAAAAATAAAAAATTAAATTAAAAACACGAACAAGAAGTAGTGAGACAAACTTGAGGGGCTTTCTCCTGGCACATTCCATTCTAAATTCTAATCTAGAACACGACTTCCATTGAGGCTCTGTTGCCCCAGTAACCAGATTTGGTAAGGGAGACCTGCTGCCACCTTGTGGCCGTTTCACACAACAGCAGCTTTAATCCCAGCGCTAATGGTCAGTTGATATTCAAAATCATTGCAGGCCTGTAAATGACACCTGCCCTGAAAACAAATCCTGGGTTCATATATCGACCAAAAAATTCAAAGGACGTCCATATTTCAAAACGACAGTTTCAAAAGGCATATTTTACACACATTAGTGTTCTGCTTCTTTTTCTTTCTTTCTTTTTTTGTTAAAAAAACGGGAATGGCAAAAAGCATCCCTCAGAATGGGCGAAAATATTTGCAAACGAATCAATGGACAAAGGTTTAATCTCCAATATATATAAAGAGCTCATGCAGCTTAATATTAAAAAAACAAACAACCCAATACAAAAATGGGCAGAAGATCTAAAGAGACGTTTCTTCAAAGAAGACACAGAGATGGCCAAGACACACATGAAAAGCTGCTCAACATCACTAATTATTAGAGAAATGCAAATCAAATCTACAATGAGGTATCACCTCACACCTGTTACAACTGGCATCATCAGAAAATCTACAAACAACGAATTCTGGGGAGGTTGTGGACAAAAGGATCCCTCTTCCACTAGTGGTGGAAATGTAAATTGATACAGTCACGATGGAGAACAGTATGGAGTTTCCTTAAAAAAACTAGAAATAGAATTACCATATGATTCAGCAATCCCACTTCTGGGCATATACCCAGAGAAAACCATAAATCAAAAAGGCACATTCACCACAATGCTCATTTCAGCACTATTTACGATAGCCAGGTAATGGAAGCAACCTAAATACCCACAGACAGACGAATGGATAAAGATGTGGTACATATATAAAATGGAATATTACTCAACCATAAGAAGGAATGAAACTGGGTCATTTGTAGAGACGTCGATGGATTTAGAGCCTGTCATACAGAATGAAGTAAGTCAGAAAGAGACAAACAAATATTGTATATTAATGCATATATGTGGAACCTAGAAAAATGGTACAGATGAACTGGTTTGCAGGGAAGAAATAGAGACACAGAGGTAGAGAACACACGTATGGACACCAAGTGTGGGAAGCCATGGGGAGGTGGTGTTGGGGTGAGTTGGGAGATTGGGATTGACCTGTATACATGTATATGCATAAAATACATTACTAATAGTAACCTGCTGTATAAAAAATAAATAAAATTAAATTTCAAAATTTTAAAAAATAAAATTTAAAAATAAAACAGAAAAAAGTTCTTCCCTTCACACAGATGTATTTATATGAATGAATTATTTCCATGCTTATATCTATAAATACATAAAGAGGAATAAAATCTAACTTGAACCAAAAAAGAAAAAAAAAACCTGAACCCACGAGTTAGACAGAGGAAAACACAATCAGGGCACTTGCTCCATCGGTAAACAATTCTGAAATTGGTCAGAGGTGGGGAATCATCTCCCATAGAGCTAGCAGCCCACTCCTACGCAATGAGCGTCCTCATTGCAAAGCGGGGGGCCATGCCGAGGCATCTGTGAGTAACCGTGAGCTGAGCCCCAGGCCAGCTGCTGTTGAACTTTTCCCACCTTTCCCAGGTAAAACACCTGAATATGTACAAGGGCTTGAAAACCTAGAGGAAGGGCCGTGGAGCCACACCAGCGACAGCACGCAGGCCAACTTGGTGCCTGCAGGCCAGTCAGGATGGTCCTGGCCCTGGGCGCTCTTCTGGAAGCTTTCCATTGCCCTGCCTGAGATACCCCTCCTGTCCCGGCCCCCACTGCCTTTTTCCTTCCTCACCTCTGTGCGGAGAGAAATTCCAGCGGAAGGTATGGGTGACACATCCTCTTCATTACAGGTGGAAGCCTGGCAACTCCTGCAGAAAGTCCAGCAGAGACCCACTCACACCGGGCCACCCACAAAGCCGTGGCCCCTCACTCCCTCCCACCAGCACAGCCCCGACACTGCTGACGGGGCAGAGAATATGGAGTCAGGCACAGCTTCAGGGGCTATTGCTGCCTGCAGCGCTGTTTATATTGACCTCAACCCAGGCACACCTGGGGAGGGCCGGCCGGCAGGGTCAGGCTACCCAGGTCAGCTAATCCTCAGCCCTCAGGGAATCACATTGTTGAAAATGGACCTCGCTAAGGCAGAATAGAAGCCAAGGAATAAAAGGACACAATGCCATTTGTAGCACCGTAGGTGTGTCTAGAGGTAAGCACGTGAGTTGTTGTAAGTCAGAAAGTGAAAGACACATATCATATCATATCTCTTATAGGTGTGACCGAAAAATGGATACCAGGGCAGATATTTCCACGGAGAAGGGCAATCAGAGATTCATTCAACAAACTTATGGTTCACCAATGGAAAGGTGTGAGGATTGGTTTCATTATGATATTGGGGTTAACAGACATATACAAACACAGGTGACATATATAATCACCAAAGACCTACAGAATACCAAGAGAAGACTACTCAACATTCTGTCATAAGGTACATGGGAAAAGGATCCCAGGAAGAGTAGACATATGTGTATGTGTAAAAGAACCACATCTTCCACACCTACAACAAGCCAAACATTGTAATCAAATTTGCTGTAATAAAAAATAAAAAATTAAATTAAAAACACGAACAAGAAGTAGTGAGGCAAACTTGAGGGGCTTTCTCCTGGCACATTCCATTCTAAATTCCAATCTAGAACACGACTTCCATTGAGGCTCTGTTGCCCCAGTAACCAGATTTGGTAAGGGAGACCTGCTGCCACCTTGTGGCCGTTTCACACTACAGCAGCTTTAATCCCAGCGCTAATGGTCAGTTGATATTCAAAATCATTGCAGGCCTGTAAATGACACCCGCCCTGAAAACAAATCCTGGGTTCATATATCAACCAAAAAATTCAAAGGACGTCCATATTTCAAAACGACAGTTTCAAAAGGCATATTTTACACACATTAGTGTTCTGCTTCTTTTCCTTTCTTTCTTTTTCTGTTAAAAAAACGGGAATGGCAAAAAGCATCCCTCAGAATGGGCGAAAATATTTGCAAACGAATCAATGGAGAAAAGTTTAATCTCCAATATATATAAAGAGCTCATGCAGCTTAATATTAAAAAAACAAACAACCCAATACAAAAATGGGCAGAAGATCTAAAGAGACGTTTCTTCAAAGAAGACACAGAGATGGCCAAGACGCACATGAAAAGCTGCTCAACATCACTAATTATTAGAGAAATGCAAATCAAAACTACAATGAGGTATCACCTCACACCTGTTACAATCGGCATCATCAGAAAATCTACAAACAACGAATTCTTGGGAGGGTGTGGACAAAAGGATCCCTCTTCCACTAGTGGTGGAAATGTAAATTGATACAGTCACGATGGAGAACAGTATGGAGTTTCCTTAAAAAAACTAGAAATAGAATTGCCATATGATTCAGCAATCCCACTTCTGGGCATATACCCAGAGAAAACCATAAATCAAAAAGGCACATTCACCACAATGCTCATTTCAGCACTATTTACGATAGCCAGGTAATGGAAGCAACCTAAATACCCACAGACAGACGAATGGATAAAGATGTGGTACATATATAAAATGGAATATTACTCAGCCATAAGAAGGAATGAAACTGGGTCATTTGTAGAGACGTCGATGGATCTAGAGACTGTCATACAGAATGAAGTAAGTCAGAAAGAGACAAACAAATATTGTATATTAATGCATATATGTGGAACCTAGAAAAATGGTACAGATGAACTGGTTTGCAGGGAAGAAATAGAGACACAGAGGTAGAGAACACACGTATGGACACCAAGTGTGGGAAGCCATGGGGAGGTGGTGTTGGGGTGAGTTGGGAGATTGGGATTGACCTGTATACATGTATATGCATAAAATACATAACTAATAATAACCTGCTGTATAAAAAATAAATAAAATTAAATTTCAAAATTTTAAGCAATAAAATTTAAAAATAAAACAGAAAAAAGTTCTTCCCTTCACACAGATGTATTTATATGAATGAATTATTTCCATGCTTATATCTATAAATACATAAAAGAGGAATAAAATCTAACTTGAACCAGAAAAGAAAAAAAAAAAACCTGAACACACGAGTTAGACAGAGGAAAACACAATCAGGGCACTTGCTCCATCGGTAAACAATTCTGAAATTGGTCAGAGGTGGGGAATCATCTCCCATAGAGCCAGCAGCCCACTCCTACGCAAGGATCGTCCTCATTGCAAAGCGGGGGGCCATGCCGAGGCATCTGTGAGTAACCGTGAGCTGAGCCCCAGGCCAGCTGCTGTTGAACTTTTCCCACCCTTCCCAGGTAAAACACCTGAATATGTACAAGGGCTTGAAAGCCTAGAGGAAGGGCCGTGGAGCCACACCAGTGACAGCACGCAGGCCAACTTGGTGCCTGCAGGCCAGTCAGGATGCTCCTAGCCCTGGGCGCTCTTCTGGAAGCTTTCCATTGCCCTGCCTGAGATACCCCTCCTGTCCCGGCCCCCACTGCTTTTTTCCTTCCTCACCTCTGTCCGGAGAGAAATTCCAGCGGAATGTATGGGTGACACATTCTCTTCATTACAGGTGGAAGCCTGGCAACTCCTGCAGAAAGTCCAGCAGAGACCCACTCACACCGGGCCACCCACAAAGCCGTGGCCCTTCACTCCCTCCCACCAGCACAGCCCCGACACTGCTGACGGGGCAGAGAATATGGAGTCAGGCACAGCTTCAGGGGCTATTGCTGCCTGCAGTGCTGTTTATATTGACCTCAACCCAGGCACACCTGGGGAGGGCTGGCCGGCAGGGTCAGGCTACCCAGGTCAGCTAATCCTCAGCCCTCAGGGAATCACATTGTTGAAAATGCACCTCGCTAAGGCAGAATAGAAGCCAAGGAATAAAAGGACACAATGCCATTTGTAGCACCGTAGGTGTGTCTAGAGGTAAGCACGTGAGTTGTTGTAAGTCAGAAAGTGAAAGACACATATCATATCATATCTCTTATAGGTGTGACCGAAAAATGGATACCAGGGCAGATATTTCCACGGAGAAGGGCAATCACAGATTCATTCAACAAACTTATGGTTCACCAATGGAAAGGTGTGAGGATTGGTTTCATTATGATATTGGGGTTAACAGACATATACAAACACAGGTGACATATATAATCACCAAAGACCTACAGAATACCAAGAGAAGACTACTCAACATTCTGTCATAAGGTACATGGGAAAAGGATCCCAGGAAGAACAGACATATGTGTATGTGTAAAAGAACCACATCTTCCACACCTACAACAAGCCAAACATTGTAATCAAATTTGCTGTAATAAAAAATAAAAAATTAAATTAAAAACACGAACAAGAAGTAGTGAGACAAACTTGAGGGGCTTTCTCCTGGCACATTCCATTCTAAATTCTAATCTAGAACACGACTTCCATTGAGGCTCTGTTGCCCCAGTAACCAGATTTGGTAAGGGAGACCTGCTGCCACCTTGTGGCCGTTTCACACAACAGCAGCTTTAATCCCAGCGCTAATGGTCAGTTGATATTCAAAATCATTGCAGGCCTGTAAATGACACCTGCCCTGAAAACAAATCCTGGGTTCATATATCGACCAAAAAATTCAAAGGACGTCCATATTTCAAAACGACAGTTTCAAAAGGCATATTTTACACACATTAGTGTTCTGCTTCTTTTTCTTTCTTTCTTTTTTTGTTAAAAAAACGGGAATGGCAAAAAGCATCCCTCAGAATGGGCGAAAATATTTGCAAACGAATCAATGGACAAAGGTTTAATCTCCAATATATATAAAGAGCTCATGCAGCTTAATATTAAAAAAACAAACAACCCAATACAAAAATGGGCAGAAGATCTAAAGAGACGTTTCTTCAAAGAAGACACAGAGATGGCCAAGACACACATGAAAAGCTGCTCAACATCACTAATTATTAGAGAAATGCAAATCAAATCTACAATGAGGTATCACCTCACACCTGTTACAACTGGCATCATCAGAAAATCTACAAACAACGAATTCTGGGGAGGTTGTGGACAAAAGGATCCCTCTTCCACTAGTGGTGGAAATGTAAATTGATACAGTCACGATGGAGAACAGTATGGAGTTTCCTTAAAAAAACTAGAAATAGAATTACCATATGATTCAGCAATCCCACTTCTGGGCATATACCCAGAGAAAACCATAAATCAAAAAGGCAAATTCACCACAATGCTCATTTCAGCACTATTTACGATAGCCAGGTAATGGAAGCAACCTAAATACCCACAGACAGACGAATGGATAAAGATGTGGTACATATATAAAATGGAATATTACTCAACCATAAGAAGGAATGAAACTGGGTCATTTGTAGAGACGTCGATGGATTTAGAGCCTGTCATACAGAATGAAGTAAGTCAGAAAGAGACAAACAAATACTGTATATTAATGCATATATGTGGAACCTAGAAAAATGGTACAGATGAACTGGTTTGCAGGGAAGAAATAGAGACACAGAGGTAGAGAACACACGTATGGACACCAAGTGTGGGAAGCCATGGGGAGGTGGTGTTGGGGTGAGTTGGGAGATTGGGATTGACCTGTATACATGTATATGCATAAAATACATTACTAATAGCAACCTGCTGTATAAAAAATAAATAAAATTAAATTTCAAAATTTTAAAAAATAAAATTTAAAAATAAAACAGAAAAAAGTTCTTCCCTTCACACAGATGTATTTATATGAATGAATTATTTCCATGCTTATATCTATAAATACATAAAAGAGGAATAAAATCTAACTTGAACCAAAAAAGAAAAAAAAAAACCTGAACCCACGAGTTAGACAGAGGAAAACACAATCAGGGCACTTGCTCCATCGGTAAACAATTCTGAAATTGGTCAGAGGTGGGGAATCATCTCCCATAGAGCTAGCAGCCCACTCCTACGCAAGGAGCGTCCTCATTGCAAAGCGGGGGGCCATGCCGAGGCATCTGTGAGTAACCGTGAGCTGAGCCCCAGGCCAGCTGCTGTTGAACTTTTCCCACCTTTCCCAGGTAAAACACCTGAATATGTACAAGGGCTTGAAAACCTAGAGGAAGGGCCGTGGAGCCACACCAGCGACAGCACGCAGGCCAACTTGGTGCCTGCAGGCCAGTCAGGATGGTCCTGGCCCTGGGCGCTCTTCTGGAAGCTTTCCATTGCCCTGCCTGAGATACCCCTCCTGTCCCGGCCCCCACTGCCTTTTTCCTTCCTCACCTCTGTGCGGAGAGAAATTCCAGCGGAAGGTATGGGTGACACATCCTCTTCATTACAGGTGGAAGCCTGGCAACTCCTGCAGAAAGTCCAGCAGAGACCCACTCACACCGGGCCACCCACAAAGCCGTGGCCCCTCACTCCCTCCCACCAGCACAGCCCCGACACTGCTGATGGGGCAGAGAATATGGAGTCAGGCACAGCTTCAGGGGCTATTGCTGCCTGCAGCGCTGTTTATATTGACCTCAACCCAGGCACACCTGGGGAGGGCCGGCCGGCAGGGTCAGGCTACCCAGGTCAGCTAATCCTCAGCCCTCAGGGAATCACATTGTTGAAAATGGACCTCGCTAAGGCAGAATAGAAGCCAAGGAATAAAAGGACACAATGCCATTTGTAGCACCGTAGTTGTGTCTAGAGGTAAGCACGTGAGTTGTTGCAAGTCAGAAAGTGAAAGACACATATCATATCATATCTCTTATAGGTGTGACCGAAAAATGGATACCAGGGCAGATATTTCCACGGAGAAGGGCAATCAGAGATTCATTCAACAAACTTATGGTTCACCAATGGAAAGGTGTGAGGATTGGTTTCATTATGATATTGGGGTTAACAGACATATACAAACACAGGTGACATATATAATCACCAAAGATCTACAGAATACCAAGAGAAGACTACTCAACATTCTGTCATAAGGTACATGGGAAAAGGATCCCAGGAAGAACAGACATATGTGTATGTGTAAAAGAACCACATCTTCCACACCTACAACAAGCCAATCATTGTAATCAAATTTGCTGTAATAAAAAATAAAAAAAATAAATTAAAAACACGAACAAGAAGTAGTGAGACAAACTTGAGGGGCTTTCTCCTGGCACATTCCATTCTAAATTCCAATCTAGAACACGACTTCCATTGAGGCTCTGTTGCCCCAGTAACCAGATTTGGTAAGGGAGACCTGCTGCCACCTTGTGGCCTTTTCACACAACAGCAGCTTTAATCCCAGCGCTAATGGTCAGTTGATATTCAAAATCATTGCAGGCCTGTAAATGACACCTGCCCTGAAAACAAATCCTGGGTTCATATATCAACCAAAAAATTCAAAGGACGTCCATATTTCAAAACGACAGTTTCAAAAGGCATATTTTACACACATTAGTGTTCTGCTTCTTTTCCTTTCTTTCTTTTTTTGTTAAAAAAACGGGAATGGCAAAAAGCATCCCTCAGAATGGGCGAAAATATTTGCAAACGAATCAATGGACAAAAGTTTAATCTCCAATATATATAAAGAGCTCATGCAGCTTAATATTAAAAAAACAAACAACCCAATACAAAAATGGGCAGAAGATCTAAAGAGACGTTTCTTCAAAGAAGACACAGAGATGGTCAAGACGCACATGAAAAGCTGCTCAACATCACTAATTATTAGAGAAATGCAAATCAAAACTACAATGAGGTATCACCTCACACCTGTTACAATTGGCATCATCAGAAAATCTACAAACAACGAATTCTGGGGAGGTTGTGGACAAAAGGATCCCTCTTCCACTAGTGGTGGAAATGTAAATTGATACAGTCACGATGGAGAACAGTATGGAGTTTCCTTAAAAAAACTAGAAATAGAATTACCATATGATCCAGCAATCCCACTTCTGGGCATATACCCAGAGAAAACCATAAATCAAAAAGGCACATTCACCACAATGCTCATTTCAGCACTTTTACGATAGCCAGGTAATGGAAGCAACCTAAATACCCACAGACAGACGAATGGATAAAGATGTGGTACATATATAAAATGGAATATTACTCAGCCATAAGAAGGAATGAAACTGGGTCATTTGTAGAGACGTCGATGGATCTAGAGACTGTCATACAGAATGAAGTAAGTCAGAAAGAGACAAACAAATATTGTATATTAATGCATATATGTGGAACCTAGAAAAATGGTACAGATGAACTGGTTTGCAGGGAAGAAATAGAGACACAGAGGTAGAGAACACACGTATGGACACCAAGTGTGGGAAGCCATGGGGAGGTGGTGTTGGGGTGAGTTGGGAGATTGGGATTGACCTGTATACATGTATATGCATAAAATACATAACTAATAATAACCTGCTGTATAAAAAATAAATAAAATTAAATTTCAAAATTTTAAAAAATAAAATTTAAAAATAAAACAGAAAAAAGTTCTTCCCTTCACACAGATGTATTTATATGAATGAATTATTTCCATGCTTATATCTATAAATACATAAAAGAGGAATAAAATCTAACTTGAACCAAAAAAGAAAAAAAAAACCTGAACCCACGAGTTAGACAGAGGAAAACACAATCAGGGCACTTGCTCCATCGGTAAACAATTCTGAAATTGGTCAGAGGTGGGGAATCATCTCCCATAGAGCCAGCAGCCCACTCCTACGCAAGGAGCGTCATCATTGCAAAGCGGGGGGCCATGCCGAGGCATCTGTGAGTAACCGTGAGCTGAGCCCCAGGCCAGCTGCTGTTGAACTTTTCCCACCCTTCCCAGGTAAAACACCTGAATATGTACAAGGGCTTGAAAGCCTAGAGGAAGGGCCGTGGAGCCACACCAGCGACAGCACGCAGGCCAACTTGGTGCCTGCAGGCCAGTCAGGATGGTCCTGGCCCTGGGCGCTCTTCTGGAAGCTTTCCATTGCCCTGCCTGAGATACCCCTCCTGTCCCGGCCCCCACTGCTTTTTTCCTTCCTCACCTCTATCCGGAGAGAAATTCCAGCGGAAGGTATGGGTGACACATCCTCTTCATTACAGGTGGAAGCCTGGCAACTCCTGCAGAAAGTCCAGCAGAGACCCACTCACACCGGGCCACCCACAAAGCCGTGGCCCCTCACTCCCTCCCACCAGCACAGCCCCGACACTGCTGACGGGGCAGAGAATATGGAGTCAGGCACAGCTTCAGGGGCTATTGCTGCCTGCAGCGCTGTTTATATTGACCTCAACCCAGGCACACCTGGGGAGGGCCGGCCGGCAGGGTCAGGCTACCCAGGTCAGCTAATCCTCAGCCCTCAGGGAATCACATTGTTGAAAATGGACCTCGCTAAGGCAGAATAGAAGCCAAGGAATAAAAGGACACAATGCCATTTGTAGCACCGTAGGTGTGTCTAGAGGTAAGCACGTGAGTTGTTGTAAGTCAGAAAGTGAAAGACACATATCATATCATATCTCTTATAGGTGTGACCGAAAAATGGATACCAAGGCAGATATTTCCACGGAGAAGGGCAATCACAGATTCATTTAACAAACTTATGGTCACCAATGGAAAGGTGTGAGGATTGGTTTCATTATGATATTGGGGTTAACAGACATATACAAACACAGGTGACATATATAATCACCAAAGTCCTACAGAATACCAAGAGAAGACTACTCAACATTCTGTCATAAGGTACATGGGAAAAGGATCCCAGGAAGAGTAGACATATGTGTATGTGTAAAAGAACCACA